>NC_083350.1:173940204-174243235 GCF_030254825.1 Meriones unguiculatus | reverse complement strand
CCTGTTTGCCCTTCTGAGTGAGGATTAAGCATCTTCCCTATGGTCCTCCTTGTTTAGCTTCTGTAGGACTATAGATTTTAGTATGTTTATCCTAGATTATATGCCTAATATCCACTTATAAGTGAGTACATATCATATGTATCTTTCTGCTTCTGGGACATGAACTCAGTGGTCGGCTCAGCTGGCTCTTTGATCACCTCTCCCCAGGGGCGCAGCCTTGCCAGGTCACAGAGGAAGATGATGCAGCCAGCCTTGATGAGACCTGATAAGCTAGGGTCAGAGAGAAGGAGAAGAGGATCTCCCCTATCAGGGGACTAGGAAAGGGCATAGAGGGAGAAGAGGGAGGGAGGGTGGAACTGGGAAGAGATGAGGGAGGGGGCTGCAGGATACAAAGTGAATAAATTGTAATAAATAAATATATAAATAAAGTTAGATATAAAAAAGAAGTCATCGAGGGGTTGGCAAGGTGACTTAGGATGACAATCAGGGTTCCAGTCCTGAGACCCACAAGGTAAAAGGAGAAAAATTATTTCCACAAGTTTTTCTTAGACCTCTACACAGTACTGTGGCATGCACTCACACACACAAACAAATGTAACAATTGTTCTGCTGGGTGTGGTAGTGCATGCCTCCCATTCTAACACTTGTGGGCAGAGGTGGACAGACTGGCATGAGTTTAAGGCCAGCTTGGTCTACACGGTGAGTTCCAGGGCTATGTGGTACGATGCTTGCCTCAGGGAAATGAATTTTTTTTTTTTTTTTTTTTTTTTTTTAAGAAATCACTGCAGAATGTGGGCTCTGATCAGATCAATCTACTGAGAGAGTCACCATTGGATGACATTATTGGGAGGTGGTAGCAACCAGAGGTAGTGCTGGTTGAGGGAAGTCAGTTGGCGGGGATGGGTGTGCTGCACTTAAAGGGTGTACCTTGAGCTCAGTCACTTCCTTTTCCTGCTTCCTGACCACATTCAGGTGCCCCTCTACCTAATCACAGGCTCAGAACCAATTGAGCCAGTGCCCAAGGATGGAAACTATGAGGTCAAATAAAGCTTTAAGTTGTCTCAGAAAAACAAAAACAAAAAACACAATCAAGGGCTGGAGAGATGACTCAGAGGTTAAGAGTAGTGGCTGTTCTTCCAAAGGTCCTGAGTTCGGTTTCCCAGCAAACACACGAAGGTTCACAACCATTTATAATGAGATCTGGTGCCCTCTTCTGGCATGCACGTGTACATGCAGGCAGACTATAATAAGTCTTAAAAAACAAAATCAAAATAAAAAACAAACCCCTCATCTAGCCTAGAACAGTGGTACTGAAGGTGGGATTGTTGATATAACTACATAAAATTCCAAGGTCCAAATGGCAGTGGGACTTGTTTGTGAAATGAAAAGTCCTGACTTTCATACATCCAATGAGGCAACAGGCTCAGGGAGCAAGAAACTGTTTTTAAAGATGATTAATCAGAGCAGGCAGACAAAGATGAGGTGAAGGGAGTGGCCCATGTGCTGGGCTGGGTGGGGCTCAACTCCCCGTCACCCCCTGAGTCACGGCACCAGATGACTGAAATAATGGAATGCGCTGATGGCAAGACAAAGTTTATAGTAAACAAACGCAGGTTCATTGGAAGCAGCTCTCTGTGACAAGCTGGAGACCTAAGACAGGGTAGACTCCTGGGAGAATATGGGGTGAGTCTACTTGAGACTCCTAGTAGCAGGGATCATGGAGACTGAAGAGGACATCCTTTAACTAGAAAAGACTGCTAGTGGAGGGAGGAGAACACCAACCCACCCGTAAAAACTTCAACCCAAAACTTACCCTGCCTACAAGATGTGCAGGGATAAAGATAGCGCAGAGATTGAGGGAATGTCCAACCAATGCCCGAACCAACCTGAGAACCACCCATGGGAGGAAGCCAACCCCTAACACTATTAACAATACTCTGCTACACTCACAGACAAATGTAGCATAGCTGTCCTTTGAGAGGCTCCACTCGGATTGAAACAGATGCTGAGACTCACAGCCAAACATTAGGCAGAGTGGAAAAGTGTGTGTGTGTGTGTGTGTGTGTGTGTGTGTGTGTGCGCGCGCGCGTGTGTGGAGGTGAAGTATAGAAGGACCTGGGGGTGACAGGAGCTCCACAGGAAAACCAACAGAGCCAACCAACCAGGGCCCAGAGGGGCTTGTGGAGACTGAGGCACCAATCAAGGACCTTGCATGGACTGACCTAGGCTCCCTACATAGATGTAGCTGATGGGCAGCTCAGGCTACATGTGGGTTTCCTAGTAAGGGGAACAGGGACTGTCTCTGACATGAACTCTGTTGCCTGCTTTTTGATAACTTTCCCCTGGGGGGCTGCCTTGCCAAACCACAGGGGAAGAGGACATGCTCAGTCCTGATGTGATTTGATCAGCTGGGGTAGGTTAGTAGGGGGAGGCTCCCCTTTTCTGAGGAATAGGGGAGGGTAGATGGAGGAAGACAGAGGGTAGGACCAGGAGGAGAGGATGTAGGGGCTACAATTGGGATGCAAAGTGCATAAATAAATAAATAAAATTAGAAAATTATATAATTTAAAAATTTATCTATTTATTCACTTTACACCTTAATATATATACATGTATATGTATATAATATATATATATTATATACATATGTAAACTAACTAACTCAAGATCAGTGGAACTCACCCTGCACTTTCCCTGTTCAGTGCAATCCTGGGAACCTCCCAAGACTCCAGCACACTCCAGGCTGCTGACTGGAGGGCCTGCTCAGTAAGAAGGCTCTCCCTTCCCAGCATAAGAAGAAAGGCTCAACAGTTACAGTCCAACAGTTTACACTTAGGGTGAGCAGGTGACCTCCCTGAGGAGACTTCAGTCATCAGGTTTTATGTTAGTGCTCTCAGTCTGTGGGTCACGACCCCTTGGGGGTTAAATGACACTTCCTCGGGGCTGCATATCAGATACCCTGCACATCACACGTTTTCATTACGATTTGTAACAGTAGCAAAATTACAGTTATGGAGTGGGAATGAAACAATTTTAGGGTTGGGGTGGGCACACCATGAAGAGCTGGGGGAAAGGACCGCAGTATTAGGGAGGTTGAGAACCACTGCCTTATGCGGGTCTAAAACTCCTCTCGGTCCCCTGCTTCAACTTTCGGACTTCGGGGGACATCTTTTGGGCAGACAAAACAAGACCGCTTCAAGAGCATTTATCTAAATCCCCTTTCTTGGGTCCTGTGAAAGTCCTGGGTCTGGCTCACAGCTGAGACACAAGGCTTCTTCTAGCTCCTACCCCTTCTCGCCCCCCATTACAGATCCACTCTTACATTGAACTGGCTTCTGCAAGTAAGCTTTTCACCTGTTACCACTGGCATATTTTCCAGACAAGAGGAGTTGACTGACTTGAGTGAAAAAATGTTTTTAACCATTAACCATTGAATCCTGATTAGACTTGATGAGCTGAGGTGGGCTGGTGGGGGGGGGGGTCCTCTTTTCTGAGGAAGAGGGGATGGGGATGGGGGATGTGGAAAGGGAAAGGGAAGGGTGAGACCGGAAGAAGGGAGGAACTACAATAGGAATGTAAAGTGAATAAAGAAAGTTTTAAAAAAGATTCCACAGGGAAAATATGGCTCTGAGATTTTTTGTTGTTGTTGTTTGTTTTATGTGTTTGTCTACATGTATGTCTGTGTACTGTGTGTACGTGTGTGTGTGCTTGTGGGGTAAATAGAGTCCAGAGGAGGGTCCCCTGGAACTGGAGTACAAAAGGTTGTGAGCCACCATGTGGGTGCTGGGGACTGAACCTGGGTCTTTTACAAGAGGAGCTAGTGCTCTTAACAGCTAAGCCATCTCTCCAGTTCTGTAATTACACTTTTCTTAATTAAAATGTTGGCATGCCAGTTCCTGAAAGAAAGACTTATTTAAAGAAGAAAGTAAAGCATTACCTGGAGATAAAAGACTACATTTCCCTAAGTACTAGCAGTTAGTCAGCGAGTGGTTTTCATAGGATGGTGAAGTGTCAGTCCTCAGCCTATAGGGGACTAAACAGGACAAACTCATCTCTCATCCAGCATTGTCAGATTGTTTGGCTGTTAGATTTACGTATGTGTAGGAGTCTTCTGTCTGCATGTATATATGTATATACACCATGCGCGTGCCTGGTGCCTACGCTGGCCAGCAGAGGGTGTCAGATACCATGAAGTTAGACTTACAGATTTTTGTGAGCCCTGTGTGGGTGCTAGAGGTTGAATATGGGTCCTTTTGAAGGGCAGCCAGTATCCGCAACCACAGAGCCATCTCTTCAGCCCCAATGCTGCTTGATTTATGCCTAGTTACCAAAGTAAAAAAAGGTTGCCTAAGATCCCAGAGAGCCCTTAGAATCCAACTTTTAAAGACTCAAAAGCTTTAAGAAGTTATATTGTTGCCTTAACACTTGACTCAGGTTCCGGTTTGTTCAGCAGAGCGCAAACGGGTTCCCAGAATGCTTTCTATTGAGTTTGGCCAATGGCATGTTATTATATTTTAAAATACAAAGTAATATGAATTTTGTACAATTCCCAGAGAAACTGAACCTTGGCAGTACCCCTACCGAGGAAGTGCTGAATGAAAAGCATATAACCTGCTCTATAGCTCCTATATTTAGCCACCCTACTTGCGAACAGGGCTGAATACAAGAACCTTGATCATTTTCTATAAAGAAGCTCTTCAGTGTTTAATTTCTTAAGAGGTAGAAGCTCTGAAGAAGAGTTTTCACATGACTTTCAGACTTCCTGGAGAGAACAGAGCTGCCTATGGTCCATTCAAAGTGACCGCTGCCAGTAAAGCAGGAAGGTCCACGAGGAATCACTTTTGCTCTTCAAAGGCAGAATAAGACACTGCTGTATGCAGCCTGTCACCAGACCTCCACTATAGACCTCTCTGAAGCACTGTGCCTGAGACTTGCTGAGGAAATGGGTACAAGACCGAATCATTCCTCAGAACTGTGGCTTGGAACTTGCAAGTATTTATTTCATGACAGCTTCTGAAAACCAAGACTCCTGGGCAGCTTCTCTGGGTGGCTGAACCTCTGGGTCTCACATGGGGTTGCAGTTAAACTGTCAGCCATCTCATAGCTCCTAAGGGGACCACACTTTAGGCTCATTTGCATGGCTTCTGGTGGACTCAGCTCCTCACTGTGTAGGACCCCACTAGCTACTTAAGTATCCTTATGGCATGGCAGCTTGTGTCTCAGGACGAGTGACTCCAGCAATAGACAAGAGCGAGAGTGCACTCTCAAGTCAAAAGCCACAACCTTTTAAAAACTATTATTTTAAAATAAACCTAATATAAGAAGCATCATCCCACCACCTCCTTCCTATTCATTTGCTGTAAGGGAGTGACTAAGTCCAGCCCATACTCATGTAGAGAACACTTAAGCCCTACTTGAGGGGAGACAAGGAATGTGCAGACACATCTAAAACCATGATTGTGTTTGCCACAGAGTGGGGGAATAAGAATCTGAGTCAGGTACCATTTAAGAGGATGTTTGTTTCAAATACCGACTTCTTTTCTGATCCCCAAATGATGGGCTCCACAGAGAAATAATAGCATCAACTCAAGAAATGGCCACAGAGAATTTTATAGTGGGCACTCAGGGTCGGCAGGAAAATGGGATTTGTCTCATCCCTTTCAGCCTTAGTGGGAACCCCCCCCCCCACATCACTGTAGCTGTGTGACCTCAGCAAGTTTTTGATGGCGAGAAACTCCTCCCCGTGAGGTCACCGAGTCTAGCTGTCCCGTGAAACCACCCTGCTGGGTCCTCCAGAGGGGAGACTGCAACAACTAACACGAAACTTCCGGAACACTGCTATTTCCTGCGTGAGACTTCCAGCTCCACACTTTGTGGTGGTATACGTGAGCTGCTGCCAGCCTACGCACTAAGGTGTTTTGGTGTGCACATGTGCAGGCTCCAGCAGTGGATCGGAGGGGAGAGAACAAGCATCGTCATCACTGAAGTACTCATGGGCTGGGAGTAGCAGAAAAACCGCAAGTCCATTGACTAGTCATAAGTCAGCCTTCTGTCGGTCTAGATGACCCTCCTGAGTCCACCCTGACCACAGTTCATCAGGATTATGGCCAGTACACCAAGCTGATGCTGAGGGGTACAGTCTTACTAATTAAAGTCGCAGAGCGCATGCACACTGTTGTCTGTCAGCATCCTGATAAGCTTCAGTTAGTGGTCACATCAGGCCTGTGGCAGCCTCTCCTAACACTCTCGCCACCTGCAAGGGTGTTATCCGCCGCCCGTGGTATCAAATAACTTTCGAGGCAGGTGGGAGGGGTGGTGGTGACATCCCACTCCTTTTCAGGACGGCTTTGATTCGTACCAAGAGCCAGGTCCGGTCCGGCCCTTTTAGAACTGATTTTCTTCTGAATTCCTGGGCTCCTGTTTTCCCTTTTCTCTTTTCCCTACCACTGCCTACTGTCTCTTCATAATGTAGTTTAGAGAAGCTTCTTCTTCCATTTGTTCCTTGGGGCTTGGTTCTTGGACACTTTTGTCTGCTGCTACATAAGGTTGACTAGACTATCCCATGTATCTTCACCCACGACAACCATGTATGCCCAACAAGTCTATACTTCCAGCTTTGGTGTCCATCTTCTCCCATAAAACCATATACCCTGCCTTCCTGCTCCTAATTCTGAAATCTATCAATTCTATATTTTTTTTTATAGGAACCTCACCTCGAACATATGCATTCTATGTCTGTCTGTCTGTTTCTCTCACATACACACACCATCTTCTTTAAACTTACACCTTCATTTGTGCAGTATGGATCAGAGAATGATGCCAATGGTATCAAAATCCAGAGGCCTGGGGGTCAACACTGGCAGCTTTCTTAAGGCCCATCACTAATCATACAGTGAGTCTTGCTAATTCTATCAATTTATGCCCTCTGGGGAATAAAAGGGACTAAGAGGGAGCTCTTAGTAGTTATGAGATGAACACAGTGGTTGACAACACAGGATTTGGGTATCATTCTTAGAATGACTACATCCCAGCTGGGTGACTGAGCAAGGACCAGAAGTGAGAAAGAAATATATTTGCCAAATCCTGACCGACCGAAGGCTGAAACCGAGGTCGGCTTGACCCTCAGGTGTGTATGGTACTTATAGGAACTTCTAACCTGCACTGTTTGCTTTCTGTAACCACAAGGCTTTCTGAATACCATGATGACACAACTGTGCTCTGTTCTTGTTAAAGGTTTATATCCTGTCATGCTTGCTAAAAGCAATCACAGCTTTGTCAGTGGGAGGTACCTGCTCACTCAGCTCAGGATGCCTGTTTGGACTCGTTAGTTACAAAAGTTTGTGTCCCTGGCCAGGTCTCTGTGGCCCAATAAAAAACTTCAGATTCATAAAGAGCTCCTCTGGGTCTCCTTGGTCTCTTGGGTAAGAACAGCCTACAACAGACTCACCTCTTAATACCGTTACAATGGCAACATTTGGGTTGGTGAGAGAGGAGCATGGCAAACCATAGCACTATGATGTAAGATGTCCAGAATCGCTGAGCGCGTATCTCCAACGACCTGCTCCGCTGTAAAGCAACTTGAATGCTCAAGAGCGGTCAAAACCAGATTTCTCAAAATTATTTTTTAGAAATATTCGAGGCTTTCAGCAATCAAGAGGTTTAATCAAGGAGAGAAGAAAGCCACACTCTTGGTACAATAGTGAAACCTGCGGTACTGTAGCTCACACCTGCCCCCCTCCATTGCCATCCGGGCAGCTGGCTAGCTCTGTGGCAGTCTTGAGAGCAAGGGGCCTTATAATCTTGGTAGTGATCAGGAGTTGCATCCTACCAGAAAGGGAGAACAATTCTGGAATTCTCCCAAAGAACCCCAGCCCTCCGGAAAATGGTAGCTATCTGATCTGTTTGGAATGCCTGCAAAAGCCTTGTTTTATTTTAATTTTATTTAACTCAGAGCTGTCTCATGAGGAAACTGCTGAAAATAATAGTACCACTTGCTAACAGTTCAGCTGGATGGTAAAAGTGAAAACAAATCTAGCAGGAAGATTCACAGAAGAGTTGTCCACACTTGGTGTCTTAGTTTCTTAATTTATTATTTAATGTGCATTTAGTGGGAAGGTGCCAGATCCCTTGAAATGCACATTATAGACAGTTGTGAGCTGCCATGTGGGTGCTGGGAATTGAACCCTGGTCCTTTGGAAGAGCAGACAGTGCACTTATCCACTGAGCCATCTCTCCAGCCCCGTGTCTTAGTTTCTTAAAAGGCTCTGATTTATTTCCTATAACTGATCTAGTGGTCTTGCATAAACAATAAGTGCAAAAAAATTACAAAAAATTTAAAGCAGCAACAAAAAACAAAAAAACAAACTGTCCTATCAACTTGACACAAACTAGAGCTATCTGAAAGGAGGGAACCTCACTTGAGAAAATGCACTCGTAAGATCCAAATGTAAGGCATTTTCTCAATTAGTGACTGATGAGCAGGGGCAGCCCATTGTGGGTGGTGCCATTCCTGGGCTACTGGTCCTGGGTTCTGTAAGAGAGGCTGAGCAAGCCAGTGAGCAGCACCCCTCCATGGCCTCTGCATCAGCTCTGCTTCAGGTTCCTGCCCTGTTTGGGTTCCTGTACTGACTTCCTTCAATGATGTACAATGCTGTGGAAGTGTAGGATGAAGAAACCCTTTCCAACTTAATGTTTGGTCATAATGTGTAACTGCAGCAATAGAAACCCTAACTCAGGCACGAACCAACAAAGAAACAAAACAAAAATAAGAACAATCCGAAATCAATCAACCAACTGGATGAACAAACAAGAAACAGCAAAAAAGAATGATCCCCTCACAGGAGGAAAAGCAGTAAACAGAAACTATGAGGCGGCACAGAAGTCTTCTGAAAAAAGACTGGAAGTATACTATCCTAATTATAATGTTTTACAAAAAAAAATAAAACTCCATCCAAAGAATTAACGTGTAAGTGTAGTACACCAGAGAATGTCAACAGAGACTGAAAGTCTCTTTTAAATGATCATGTTACCACATGTAAATTCTGGTTTCTATTGCACAGTTAATGAAACCAAATTTTCAAAAGAAGGGGTCACAAGTACATTAGAGGATGTAGGAGAGTCAGCAGATGTGGAGATGGGTATAAGCTTACAGGTGGTCCTGCTGGTCCGTCTGCCGGGACCTCGAAAGTGCTTATGTCATCACCTGACACCACCACCAGATGTGCCAGGTGTGCTGCAGATAAAAAGGGCCCACACGCCACCCCAGCTCTCTCTGTTCCAGGCATTCTCTCTCCTCACCCTCCTGTTCTCTGCAGGCACCCCTCCTTTCTCTCTCCTCTGCGCTCATGGCTCTGCTCCCCATCTGTCTGGCTGTCTACCTGCCCACCTGTTTGCCTTTATCCCTCCCTCAGGTCCTCACTTCTCCCTTCTCTGCCCTCATTTACAGCAGGCCTATTGCACGGCATGATTTCTCAGGAGCATACCTTAACATGGACCCACTAACAACCCCTCACCACATTACACTTCATAACAATGAGTGTGTTGAGATTATTCTGAAAAGCAGACAGGAAAAAGAAGGAATCTCTTGTAGAAGCCCAGTGATCTCCATGTAGGGTAAACTCACAGAGAGCTGACTAAGATGCCTCATAAGCAAATGTTAAAAGCCAAAAGCAGAAAGGAAAACAATTCATCATGTATAAAGAATCCTCACGAAGACGAACAGTCAATTTATCACCAGAAACCATGCAGGCCAGAGGTGGTGAGAAAACAGATTCAGTGCTAACACAAGAGAGATATCACAAATGGCCAAGAGCCATCGATATAATTCCTACAATCACTTTGGAAAACAGTCTCACATTTCTTCAAAAAGCTTTAGTTAAAGTAAGACTATGCAATTGTGATCTTAGATCTATAACCAAGAGAAATAAAAATACATGTCCACAAGTCCAGCAGTGGTGGCACACACCTATAATCCCAGCACTCGGGAGGCAGAGGCAGGCAGATTTCTGAATTCAAGGCCAGCCTAGTCTATAGAGTGAGTTCCAGGGCAGTCAAGGATACACAGAGAAACCTTGTCTCAAAAATAATAAAAATTAAAATATGTATGTCCATGTAAAACCCATGTAATACTGTATATACACCACAGGAGCCCCGAACAGAAACAATTCAAATGTCTATCATTTGATGAAGCAGATAATGAAAATGTGGTACTCCCCATACAATGGAACATATTTATTTGGCTGTTCCAAGAAATGGAGTAAATTACACACATCACAACATGGATAAACCTCAAAGACACTGAGTCAGATAAAAGAAATGAGCTACAATAGATCACACATCTTTTGATTACACTTACATCAGAACAGTGGACAGTGCAGGCAATCGACAGAAACGGGGATCAGAGTACTAACTGCCTGGCTCTTGGAATACAAGGCTGAGAAAGGAAGGGGTGACTGCTAAGGAGCACATGGCTTCTTTGGGGAGTGATGATAACATCCTATAACTAAATAGTGGTAGCAGATGTGCAAATTTGGATTTGTATCACAAGCAACTGACCATGAATGCTATGGTCTGTATATTATTAAAAATATATTTTATACCTGTCCATCTAGCTACTTACCTAAAAACCAACTATGCATTATCTATCCATCTACCTACTCACCTATCATCTACCTACCTATTAATCTATCTATCTGCCGCTCTACCTACCTATCATCTCTCTACGGACTTATCTATCTACTATCTGTAAGTCGTTTGTAGTCTTCGTCATCTCTTCTCTTCTGTGTAGGTAAGTGGCATAAAGCACAGTGGAGTTCCTAGAGCCCCAGTGTTGTGCTCTGGGAAGGGGAGACTGGGTTGCAAACCCTAGAATATGGTTCTGCTACTCCAAGTGGCTGCTGTGCAGAGACCCCTGGTTGAAGCCAACCTCACCCTGGTCTGCCCGGGATGCAGAACCTTCACTGAGGACATGAGGGTAGTGCAAGGAAGGAAGGAAAGAAGGAAGGAAGGAAGGAAGGAAGGAAGGAAGGAAGGAAGGAAGGAAGGAAGGAAGAATGTATTAGGCTCACAGTCACTGGACAGGACAGCAGTGAGATTACCATCACTGTAAACATGAGGACACATTTCAAGCCACCAAAAGAATCATACTGCCAAGGATGGCAATGACAGGGAATCCATTCTTTGAAGAGAGAACTGCTGATAAGCACAGTACAGAACTGAGAGCAGACAGGGTGTGACTGCAGGGCATCATGAACAAGCTGGGCGGTCATCTCATAGTTTACTTTCCTCTCAATACTCAGGGCTAGAGAGATGGCTCAGTGGTTGAGAGCACAAAATGCTTTTCCAGATAGACCTGGGTTCAAATCCCAGCACTCACCTGACAGCTCAGAACTATCTGTAACTCTAAGCTCTGACACTCTCACATAGACATACAGGCAGACAAAACAAAAATACACATAAAATAAAGGTAAATAAAAGTTTTAGAAAAAAAAAAACAAAAAAAAAAAACAAGCAGCTTTGTGATGCTCACAGTGAACAAATCCCAGAAGTTCATTTCTTTAAAACATCTTGTAATTTTGAATTCTAGAACACAATACTCATAATTGTTTTTCTTGTGCTTATTTTTGGTAATCAGACTTAAGCTCCTTTCATATTGCCCTCCCTTAAAAAAAAATCACATGTGTGCACAGAGAGGCCACCCTTTTCAGGAGTTAATAAGGTTGTGAATTTCAGGTTTGTGGCATCAAATATTTTCAAATAAATATCAAAAGAAACTTGAACAGCACTCAGTCCCTTTGCTTCCCAATGCTGGATGTGATTTAGCCAGCTGCTTTGCTTCCCAATGGTGGAGTTACCAGCTGCACTGAGCTTCTGTGCTACGATGGACAGTACTGATTAACTGTGAGCTGAAAGAAACCATTTCTCCTTTCAGTTGCTTTTGTCAGGGTATTTTAGCAAAGAGATAGGAAATAAACTAGGACCTCAGTTTTACAGTCAAGATAACAGACATGTGACAGCAATGTCTAACTCCAAACTACTATCTGAAGAGGAAGCACTTAAAGATTGTCTAAGTCAGTGTTCTATTGTCAAGAGACACTGTGACCAAGGCAGTTCTCATAAAACAAAGGATTTAATTGGGGCTGGCATACAGTTCCAGAGGTTCAACTCATTATCCTCATGGTGGGAAGCATGGTGGCACACACGCAGACATGGTAGCCTAGAGTTCTACAGGCAGATGCCCAGGTAGGAGGAAGAGAGAGACCCTGGGCCTGGCTTGAACTTTCAAAACCCCAAAGACCATGACTTGTGACACAGTTCCTCCAACAAAGCCACATCTACTACAACAGGGCCACACCTCTTAATCCCTCTTAAGTAGCCTAATGACCAAGCATTCAAATAGATAAGGCTATGGGGGCCACTCCTATTCAAACCACCAAAAAGATGTTCTAAGGCTCTTGTGAGAAGATTCCAGAAAGTTTCTGAATTTTATTACCAGTTAATAAAGCTGTTGTGCAGAAGTGTATACTTCTCATATATATACTGGTCTTGTACATAGGTTTTAAATGGACAGTGTCTGCACCAGTTTCATTAAAAAGTAATTATTCTGCCACCCTCCCCCCTGCAAAGACCCAGTAACCCCGATTTGTACATGTGATCACCTAAGCATGTACACTTTTGATCACTCTAGTATCTCTTGAAACTCTAAATAATCCTTTCCAGAAAGCACAAGTCAGATATCCACATGCTCCTTTAGGAAAGGAGATGTGCTGGAGGGACAGTCTTGGCAGCGAGAAGTTAAGCATTCCAGCTCTCTTGCCACATTATCCATTCTTTGCACAGACCATGTGAACAGCCACACCTAATGCTGCTTGTCCTCTTGTACAGAGGACAAGTGCTTCTCCCTGCCCCCTTCTGGTCTCCGTATGTCCAGTAGGCCATGGCCACATCTGTCCAGTTTTAGTTGAACAGAGACTACTGCAATACCACAACTCCATCACCTACATCGGAAGCTGAGGTGACAAATGACCAATGTGAAATGAAGTGAAAGGGCCCCAAACAAGCAGCCCTTTGTATGAAGTCTCATGTAGAAGAGCCAGGAAAGCAACTCCTAAACAGAACACCCCGGGAGGATTTTCACCCTTTGATTATTGACCTCACGAAAGCATCAAGCATCCATTTCTGAACACTGGTATTGGGGACTGTGATTAAAAACATGTCCTCAACTCAAAGACCTACATGAAGATTTCTTCCACAGTTTCTAAACACACACATGCACGCACACACACCCCACATTCTGTTTCTGTTTTCTAACTGTAGCTCTGAATTGAGGAGTTTAGTGCTGGGATTTAGAAGAGCAGAGAGATACAATGCTTCTTGGCCTGCATTTCTTCAGCTGTGACTGATGGATTATGACTAGCGCTCTATTTTTAATTTGAAAAATCTAAGCACCATAAACAAATTCTTTTCAATGACTACAACTCATTTTCATCATATTCGGCTAATTTTATCCTTGGTTAAAGCGGTCCAGGTGTGCAGAGCTGGCTACAGAAGCAAATCCACCACGGGCGCAGATTATCAGCATTCTGTTTACCACGGCCATTTTCAGACAAGGGCCGTGGTGCTCGCATAAAACACTCTCATTACAGAACCCTGGAAGCCTCGGCCTCAGAAACAGCTGCAGGCCTCAGTCACAAATGGTTTCAGGATGGTGTTTCTGAAGTCATATTCATCAGCCATAGGGACAAATAAATGGTATGCTTGGTGGACATAAACCACAAAAGAAGTCAGCGACCACTGGACTGAAACTTATGGGGAAATTAAGATTTAAAATTAGACTTGGCTTCCTTGCCTTTTTTTTCTTTTAAAGGACTGACTCATAAATCAGTTCAAAAGAAGCGTGTCATTTCTGAATGGTAATTTTCATTATTTACATAGAGAACCCACCTGACTGTAACCAAAGATCTTATCTACCTGTGGTTATTTATGAGCACACAGACAACAAAGCGGTTCTGCCTCCTTCCACAATTCAGAGAGCAGAGTAGTCGCCGTGCCCTCGTTTGTATCCACCGTTTCTGGCAATGCCTAGTGGAGTTGTGTACAGCATAGTGACTGCTCAATATCAAAAAGGGGAGGCACTCGTGTTTTGCATTGCCTACGGTTCTAATATCAGTAGCCTACATGGCCTTGGGTGAGGGCTCTTCTTGGGGAGTAGTATGGGGAGACTTTTTGGAGATTTAAACTATCAGAAGCAACCTTGTTTATTATTATTATTACTACTACTATTATTATTATTATTATTATTATTATGAAAGGGTATCAACACCAGGAAGAGCCTAATGCTATGGAAATTCTAGAAAAGGGGAGAAAGGATAGGCCAGAGCCAGGCTGGCCAGAGTCGTTTGGCAGTCACATACAACATGTAACCAATTCTATGGTGTAAGGACTTACAACAGCTTCAAACAGCCCAACTTTCTTATCCCTTGAGTGCTGGAAGTCTGGACCCAGCTGTGCTAGGACCTCCACTTAATGCTACAGTCAGTGACAGCAGAGCTGTGGTTCATACCTGGAGCCCGTGGGCCTCTTTCAAGTTCACTCATGGTGTGGCAGAACTGGGCTTCTCGGGTTGAAGGTTCCTATTTACTTCAAGGCTTTTTCGCTAAGGATCTCTCCCCGAGCCTAGGAGCTTCTGTCTTCCGTTCCTAAGCAAACAGCCATCTTATGGCATAGTAGCTGCAAAGCCATCTAGAGTAGGAATCTTAGAAAATGTAACATCATTATGGGATTCCTGTCCCGTCACATTTCTTAGACAGAGTAGTCTAATTAAGGGAGTGGCTAGCCCACCACAGTCGCAGATCCCTCACCCTACCATATAGGGCATGCACAGGATGCGGGTAATCTTTGGTACCATTTTGGACTATAGTTACTGTAAGGGATTTGAGGAAAGGCTAAAAGAAGGCTGAGCCACTCAGTACTCTAATGGGAAGCATGTAGATTTTTCTTTTGTAGTTACTTTTGTAGACTGTTATTAGTCATTAAAATGGTATTTCTTGGGGCCAGTGAATAGCTCAGTGGAAAATGGAGCTGCAGGCACTTGCCCCTAAATCTGATGACCTGAGTTCAGCCCTGGGAACACATGGTACAAGGCAAGAATCAACTCCAGCAACTTGTTCTCTGACCTCCAAACATGCACTATAATGCATTTGCCTGCAATAAATAAAAGTATATAAAGACTATTTCTCTGACTGCAGGTTCTCGTATAGCAACTCATTTATGGAAGAACCCAGGTGAGCAGGGCATAGTGGGGAATGCCTTTTGTTCCAGCTCTTGGGAGAGAGAGGCAGTCTGTGAATTCAAGGCCAGCCTGACCTACATGGGGAGTTCTAGGACAGCCAGGGCTTTGCAGAGAGACACTGTCTCAACAAACAAACAAACAAACAAACAAACACAAGAATTCAAGTGGGAAACCAGGAAAGTGGAACTCTGGGTAGTTGCCTGGAGATGGTGCTCAATCAGCACAGGACTTACTTCTGAAGGGAGAACAATGTGGACCTTCAGGAAAGCACCAAAATAACAGGGAGCTCTTTCAGCAAGGTACTGAAACCTGGGAGATCTTTGCAAATTAGGTAGGGAAGTAAATAATTCAGAGTCTGCGTTCTGAAATGAACTTCTCTGTGAAATTCCTCTATAAATTTCTTTTGTCTTTTCCTTAAGAATACCAAGGTCTGACAAAACACCTCAAGTTTCAAAAAAAAAAAAAAAAAGGCAAAATCCATATTGTAAGAAACCAGTGCAATTCCCCAGCCATGATGACAGCTACAGGCAATAGAGACGTGCAGCCTTGGTGCACCGTCTCCTTGCTTTTCCTTACAGTTTAATCAATACGGTCAGTTGGATCTATCCATGTTGATATATGAAGCAGCAATTAATTAATTTTCAATTCTTTTCTTGCTGGTGAATACTTTTGTTTCCAAGTTTTAAAACTAAAAAATAAGTGGCCACAAACATTCTTATTGCTGTTTTCTGAAGCAAATATATAAGTTTCTGTAAGAAAAATAAATGGGGGTGTAAATGGTGAGCCATGATAGATACCTAATGTTCTAGCTTCATTTCTGCTGCTATGATAAAACACGATGGCTGCTCTTCCAGAAGACCCAGGTCAGTAGCAAACAACCAGTTGTAACTCCGCCTCCAGAGGCTCCAATGCCTTCTTGTGTTGTCTGCAGACAAATTCTGTATTTGTAACCCGCCATGGCAAACTCCCTTATAAAGGCTACCCTTCATAAAGAAATCCTACACCGATGTGGGGAAACCACACATCACAGAGAGGTGGAATGCCTTGTACTCTGCTCAGCTTAATACTTGCAGCTCAACTAAATGTCGGGCTGGATACCCCATTTCCTATTCTTTTAAAAACATTTAAATAAAATTTATTATTAAAAAATATTGCAAATAAATAAATAAATATCACACACCACAATTAAGCAAACCACAGCCTATAGTTTTTCAATGAACTTCTATACTGTTAGAAGAGCCATTCTTTCACTATCAAATATATTTTATTCACTTATCTATCATCCAAGTAAAAAATCTAGGCCAGAATTAGAATTAAAAAAGCAATTATCTACATATTCACTTTCAAAATAATTTCTCATTATTTTGAAGAGCCATTGGCTTGCTTTGATTCATTTTAAGCTCAGCTTAGGAAAGGTGGTAGGGGAAGGTTTTCTAAGATTTCTTATGTAAATTCAGATACTGTGTTTTTTTTTTTTTTTGAGTACAACAGACTCTTCATTTCTACAGGTCATTTATGTTGTAAAAATGCTCCATGTTGTTTCCCCATGTGTTTTCTATTTAATCCTGGCTCCCAGAATTAAAAGCATTTCTTTTTTCTTTTTCATCTGCAGTGGAAACCTTAGCATCAGGCAGCAACAGCCCTAGGTCGGACAAGGAGATACAAGCCATTATGCTATTTCTTTTTACAGTCGAGTTAGCACCTTTATATGAAGGACAAAATAGGACACGAAAAGGATGTAAGCAAATGCCCCTTTACCACGGAAATTTTCAGTCTCACATTGCAGTTCAGGTTTAGTAGAGCTGTGACACAATCAGCACAAGGACCCTTATTTCTGAGGGGAGAATAATGTGGCCCTTCAGAAAAGCACCAAAATACAGGCTAGGTACTGAAAACTCAAAGATCTCTGGAAATTAGGTAGGGAAGTAGATATAGTGCTAGCAGCATCAACAGTTAAGCTGACAAGCTCACAGTCTGTGTTCTGAAATGATTGTGTGATCCTTCACTGTTATCTTCCTCAAATCTTGCGAGTTTTGGTAATTTCTTTTTTTTTTGTATTCTGTGGCATTCTATTCTTTAATTCCCCATGGCAACAGTGTCAACACTTTTTTCTGTTTTGTTGCTGTTTGTTTGTTGCTTTTCCAGAGCGTCGCTGTGTAGGCAGTGTTGGCTTCAAGACTCAGATCCCTGCTTCAGCCTCCCGGGCCTACAAGTGTGTTGGTTTAAATGTGATGCCCCCGTCGTCCCAGACAGCTAAAGGCTTGGTTCCCGTGTGAATGTTCTATTTCCGTGAAGAAACACGATACACCTCTTACAATAAAAAGCATTTAATTGGGCCTTGCTCTCACAGTTCCAAGGGTTTATTTAGTCCATTATCATCATGGTGGGGAGTACGGCAGCACAGAGGCAGACATGGTGCCGGAGGCATGGCAGAGAGTTCTACACCCAGGTCCACTGGCAGCAGGAAGATAGCAGCACTGAGCCTGGCTTGGGCTTTTGAAACAATCCCACTGACACATGTCCTCCACCAAGGCCACACCTACTCCAGCAAAGCCACACCTCCTAACCCTTCTCAAATAGTGTCACTCCCTGATGACTAA
This sequence comes from Meriones unguiculatus, assembly GCF_030254825.1. Taxonomy (NCBI): domain Eukaryota; kingdom Metazoa; phylum Chordata; class Mammalia; order Rodentia; family Muridae; genus Meriones; species Meriones unguiculatus. The sequence goes on along the minus strand of NC_083350.1, from coordinate 174,225,346 downwards.
GCACTCAAATGTATGAGCCTATGGGGGCCATTCTTATTTAAAAGAACACAGCCCCCAGATGACTGTGCTGTGCAGGGGAGCTCAGGAGATGTGGCCTTGTTGGAGGAGGCAGGCCACTGAAGGTGGGCTTTTAAAGCTCCTGCCATTTTTAGTTTGCTCTCTTTGCTTCCTGCATACTGTTCAGGATGTAAGCTCTTAGCTTCCACGTCTAGTCCACATGCCTCTGTTCTACCATCAAGGACTCCAGCCTCCTGGTATCACAACTCTAACTTTCTTCTTTGACAAGTTTCCTTGGTAATGGTGTTTTATCACAGCAACAGAAAGCTAACAAGCATGTGCCACTACACTCAGTTCAAAACAGACCTTAATTTGCAATCAGATGGGAAAGAATTTCACCCTTAAGATGAATGAGAATAAATTCTCAATTCTTCCTTCCCAAGAAGTAACATTCCAAAATGAAGACTATGAATTATCTCTATTTTAAAATGAGACATTTCACAAGCTTGTTCCCAACAAGAAGTACCAGTGTTTCAGACAGGTTCTTTCATGGTTTTTAAGACAACTACAGACAAGAGAAAAGACAGAGCATAGCTAACTGTGGTTAGTTACAGCAACATTCCAAATACCTTCTTCCCAGAGTGTAGAAGACACAATCCTTTCTTCCAAAATGAAGCCCAATCCACAGTCAAGTGCTCTTTTAATGGCTCTTTGGATAATCTCTTAGAAAGTTTCCTCAACCACGGACACAGTTATAGTCAGAACCACTCTAAAACAGGATGGAGTAAAGGAGCCCTTGGAAGTTAACTTGCCCAGATCTGTCTGGCCAGTGGTCTCTTCCTGGTGTTTATACTGCCTTCCCATCACAGCCTGTCTGTATTCTGCTTTGCCCTCTAGTAGAGACAGCATAAAATGAAAGTTTTCTGCCAGAAGCAGTTCCTTTACTGCTTCATGGTCTCTGGAGAGAACTGGCTTTTTAGATACTACATTCTCGGTGCTGGGAGAGCACCTGAAATCCAGCTGAACATTCCTTCCTATCTCTCTCCTCATGCCACCTGTTCCTTCCTCAACAGCCTGTATCTTAGTTAGAACATCATCATCTGCCCACTGACCTAATTTAGATATATGAGAGACACATATCACATCATAGTAGAATTATTTGTTTGAATATCTGCTTCATCCAAAAGACTAAAAGTCTTGGGGAAATATGAAGGGCCTCTCCTACAATATAATACCACATAATACCAAATAACATATTTAAAACAGAGACCACAGTCCAATGCAGTCAGCCAGCTGGGACAACACTATTCTTTTTTTTAATCAGTCACCTAGAATTCTTTTGTCAATGAAATGATAGCATTGTTGAAGCTTCCATAACTTGTTATCCACTTGGTCCAAAAATGTTGACTTTTTTTTAAAGCAAGCTAAATAGTGACTTTAAATGTATTTCATGAAGCCAAATGTCATATTGATATAACTGTTTCTCTTGGTGACCTGCCACCAATTATGGTGGCATTAGGGCTGTTTTCAGACCACAAGGCTCATTCCAAAGGATTTCCCCTAAATTGGGGATTGTGGGTATTCTTCACTCTTCAAGATAGGAACTATTTCCACAAGACATACAATCAAAAGGCAAGGTTTAGGCTGGCTAATTGTTGTTTACATGTCCATCCCTTCTAGTTATAAAAACGTCACGTTTTGGACTAAGTTCCATGCATGGAGGCTGCCTGCACACACTGAGCTGCTGTTGTCAGTCCAAACAGCAGCTGGTTTGGTAAACTGATGTGCGCTGCAAAGTCAAAGCAAACAGCAGGAGAAACACAGAATCCTGTTGTGCAAAAGCAGGAGCTAACATATCCCCTCTGCTATGAAACATAGGGCCTTGATGCGGAGCAGCTGAACCAGAACACCTTTGTCTGGGAGCTGGGCCCCAGGTGGATGGTGTTTGCTCTAACTCAGGGGATTTAATTAGTAAGCCAGCCGGGGAAGGCGAGTTAGGACCAGCTTAGAGATTCTCCGAGTGCATCTTTAGAGAAGCTCAGTCAGCACAGGTATGAAGGGAACCTAACTGCTGGGAAATCCTCTTTAGGATTTCAGATCACATCTGACAAATGGTTTTTATTACATTTGGACTACATCTAAGCCCAGGCAGTGAGCTGTGAGCACAGGTGTGAGGCCTGGCACACCCCAGTAGCAGACTCACAGGTCAGACTGTGGACCTCACTGAGGTGCCTATAAATAACTGCTTTCACTTTCCAGCTGGTTTGGGAGCCTCCAGTGAAGGGATAGTCACCTGCACTACCCTGAAAAGATGACAGCGTCTGCAAGAGAACAGCAGGGCCAAACTGCCAAAGGCTGGGAAGCGCAACCTAGTAGGACTCATAATGACTCACTATAAACAGACCATGTACAACTAAAGAGTGTAAGCTGCTTTAATGCATGTATATGGAAAGGAGTTCAAGGCCTCATTTAAAGATGCTCTTACTCCTGATGCCTCCTCCTGCTAACCTGACTCTATACACACACCAGAAGACTAGTGGTTTTCTAATTTACACTTGTGACTTTCCACCGGTGACACCGCCAGCTCCTGGAGATGGAAGTGAAGGTCTCCATGCACCAAAAAAGCTGGGCAGACTGATTTCCTCCATGAGTAATGGAGTGATTCCAGCTGCTTGGAAGGAAGCACATACAAACATGGCCTTCCAGACACAACCAACACACATCGCGAGCAGAAGGCGAAGGCAAGATCAGAGAGAAGGGAGAGGCAGTGCTTACGTTCATTTCTACTATTATTAAAAGTCTCGACTTCAAAGAGGAAAATGGCATCTGGCTTTATGAGCTGACAGTATTGACTGGCTCTCTAAATTGGAGAATACAGACATAAAGACAAAGGCAGTGAATATTTTCCATTTGGGAGTTGATGTTAGAAGCAATTTCTCCTGGAAAATGACACGCTGAATTTGAACATGTTCTTTAATGCACTTTTAGGAAATCATGAATCGCAGAAAGCCCTGCTTCCTGTGCTTAACTCGCAGGCCGGAGTGAGGCAATGAGTTTGGTTTTAGAGAATACAGGTTTCCAGTGTAGGACATGTTTTTGGCAGCTGGGATTAGGCTTTGCTTTTAGCACCTTCTAGTTAATTTTTTTCCTCCTAAAGCTCTTTTGAAGGAATAGAGGAGGACAGTCTATATGCAGCCTCGTTTTCTGACTCAAGGCTAATTTGTGGTAAGCGGCTACAGGGCTGTGCTGTAGAAAGTGAAATCAATAGGCTTGCCCGCGCCCAGCAGGTTCACTTGCACCTCAGAGGAGGCTGCAAAAGGCTGTTATTCACTGGGTGTGAGGCATGGGGTTGAGGGATGAACAGAAAGCAGGATACGATCATAAATCCAGCAAGACTTACAGTCAGCTAAATACTAGTTGACTGGAATCCTATTGAAAAAAAAAAAGCACTGCATCTCTAATTGATACAGACTAACATGTAGTCACATATTTGGAGGTAAATTTATCTTATTTTTAAGCTTTGCATATGTAACCTTACACAGTAGCTGTTGAGCCATTCCAAAAGAAGGAAGAACCCTGAAAACTTCTGTGGAGGAAACACCACTGGCAAACTTCCAGCTTATTGGTCTTAGCACATCCGAGTCCAAGATCATCAGCATTCGTGTATCCAGGAGGAAAATCACCCTGGCAGCTCACTAGAGCCCACGGAAAAACTATCAGCATTGATGAACCAAAGTGTCACTTGCTAATCAAAGATTCAATTGCCAATGCATTTGTTTTATATGTATTACATAACTTATACATTATTGTTTATCTGTGCATGTGTTCTGCAGCATGCATGTGAGAGTCAAGAGGATAAATCATGAACATCATTCTCTCCTTCTACCATGTAGGAATCATGGGGAATCAAGCTTGGCAAGCCTGGGTTGTCAGGCTTTGCAACAAGTGCCTTCACCTCCTCAACCATCTTGCTGGCCTGAAAGAACATTTTTGGAGACTACAGTCTCCTATATACAATTGGCACTGGCTACTTCTTTACTATGTTGCCTCTTCTGTACCATCCCACCTTTGAGTGGCATCCTAGGGTTCAGTCCACAGAACCTTTGTCAATTACCTTTATTATGGGGCTAGTGGCACCCACTCTACTGACTTTAAATATCATCTCTACATAGAAGATTTCCAGCCTTTATTTTTCTGTTGAGCTTCAGACTCATCTATCACACGACTGACATTACAGCCATGTCAGATATAACACACAGACGACTAGCCTCCCTTTGCAGCCTTCTCTCTGCTTTAATTTACAGTAACTCCACCTAGACAGCTGCTTTGGTGGAAAACCTGTCCCCAACAGCCTTGTTAATGAATGGTGTTCAGAAAGTGAATATTTATACGTACAAGAATGAGGCTCTGGGGGTTGGAGAGATGGCTCAGTGGTTAAGAGCACTGGGTACTCTTCCAGAGGCCCTGAGTTCAATTCCCAGCAACCACACTGTGGCTCACAACCAATCTGTAATGTGATCTGATGTTCTTTTCTGGTATGCAGATAGTGCACTCATATATAAAAATAAATCTAAAAACAAACAAAAAACCTTAAAAAACGTTAAAAAAAAAAAGACTGAGGCTCTATCAATTCAAAATGCACCAAAGACTTTACCGTAAGACCAGTGGGATGTCCATCAGCAGGGGAGTGGACGACAAAGTGTGGATCTAACACAAGGGAGTTTTAACGAAGAACAAATCATGTTAGTTTCCAGAAAATGGATGGAACTGAGTATCAACATGCTCAGTGAATAAGTCAGACTCAGAAAGACAGATGTTGTATGCTTTCTCTCATGTGGGGAGACATGCATTTGACACCAAAATAAAAGGGGTCTATTAACAGCGGAGGAGAAGAACTAGCAGAAGTGATGAACAGGAGAGGGTGGAGATGAGTGTGAGCAGGGCACGAGATAGGAATGTGTGAAGATGTCATAATGAAACTCATGATTTCATGGGCTCATTAATAACAAAAAAAAGGAACAAAGCTCTTATTTCTCCCATGCTTCCTATCCAACTCTTTAGGAATGCCCTTCACGATGAACTCAGAATCTGAGCACATCTGGGACCGCTCTTGACATACCTGGTCTCAGCCAGTACCACTGCACTCCCAGACTGTGCACGTTTAATTTTTAATTTATTTGTCTGTTTATTTTTAGCTAGGGTCTCTATGCAGCCCTGGCTGTCCTGGAAGTCACTATGAAGACCCAGCTGGACGTAAACGTACAGACCTACACCTGTCTCTCATTCCCAACTGCTACGATGAAAGGTATGTGCTGCCAGCGAGGCTCTCTAAAAACTTTAAATTACATTCATGTTATTGACTACGCCGGGCACACATGTGCCAAAGTCCGAGGACAACTTCCAGGACTCAGTCCTCTCCTGCTACCATGTGGAGTCTAGGGATCAGACTTATCAGATTCCACAGCCTTTACCTGCTTTACCACTCAACAGCCCCGTCCTCACTGGTGGTGGTTTCATCCACTCTGTGGGCTGCCTTTTGTGTGACTATTTGCTTTGATGGGCACAGGCTGAAGCTTGATAAGGTCCCATCTGCTCATCTTTGCATTTGCTGCTTGTGCTTTTGATCTCTGTTCAACAAAGCATTGTCAGCTCAGTTCTTTTCTCCTAATAGTTTTAGGATCAAAATTTTTGCTTTGTTTGTATGGTGGGGCTGGGGATTGAACCCAGACCACTGTACATGCCAGACAAACACTTCCATCAGTGAGCTACATCCCAGCTTAAAAAATGTACTTCAAAAAACAAAACAAAATACAGTCACATAAACAGTGAAGATTTAGGCCTATTTTCGTTAATCACGTTATAGGAATGGATTTGTTGTAAGTTTTCTGTTGCTGTGATAAACTAGGAACTAAACGGGAAAAGGTCTACTTGATTCATGGTTTCAGAAGGATGGAGTCCAACACAGCAGGGAAGGAATGACAGGAGCAGGATACTGGCTGATCACATTCATGAACACACAGGAAGTGGACAGGAAGAACAGGAAGTGAATCCAGCTGTAGGACCTGAACATCCACCACAAGGCTCCAACAACTTTGCCAACAACTCTGCCGACCCTGTGCAGATACACAAGCCTGTGGGGACTCTTCTCAGTTAAACATCACGGTTGTGGTCTCATACGAAAGGAGTACAGTTGAAAAGAAAAGCAAGATTTCGAAGAGAATTCAAAGGACAGTTCAGAGACTAAGAATGTAAAAACAGCACCACCTGTGAATTCAGCTGAGATAATATTAAGCTTCCTAGTTCAGGAAGTAGAAAAGGCAAGATTGAAGTTTCAGACAGTATGAGAAGTGAAAAAGAAAAGAAACAGTGAAGCAAGGGAGACGTATCTCCTAACTCTGTGAAAAGGTTCTGGCTCACTTGCTGGTTTGCATCCAAGTACCCACAGCTCTTTTATGTGGTAATTTATCAGCTTATTTGAGCAAAGAACAATTCGCAAATCGGGCAGTACACAAAATGGGAAGAATTCCAATAGCCCAATTCTGCAGTGAGAGTCATTTAACAGGCTCCACCAGGCACCTGTCACTCAGTAACGCTTGGCTACCTATAGGAGAACCTGCTACTAAAATGTACTCTGACGTTAGGCTTTAGCTTGCGTGTAGGTTGAGTCAGGGTTCAGGCCATCTTCCTATTTAACATTTTTTAAGAGATTGGGTTTTTTTTTCATTACATGTACATGTGTATGGATGTGTGGGAATATGCACAGGAATGCAGGTGCCCACGGAGGCCAGAGGAGGGTGTCGGATCTTCTAGAGCTGGAATTAGAGGCAGCTGTGAGCTGCCCACATGGGTCTTTTTGCTCTCTTTCCTGTTAAACCATCGCTCTAGCACAGTGGTTCTCAACCTGTGGGTAGCGGCCTCTTTGGCAAACTTCTACCCCCCCAAAAAATTTTACATTGCAATTCATAACTGTAGCAAAATTATAGTTATGAAATAGCAATGAAAATAATTTCAACATGAGGAAGTGTATTAAAGGGTCGAAGCTTTAGGAAGGCTGAGAACCACTGCTGCAGCCATTGCCTATTTAAAGAAACATGGACACTGGATTTATTTTATCTCAGGGAAAGCAGACTAATCTTTGCTCTTACACTGAACAGTCCACAAAGCTTAACCCTCTGGCTGGATGAGTCTGAGGTAAAAATCATCATGCTCAAAATTCAATGGTGTGGACAGCCTAAAGAATGACCGGGGTAAGTCCAACAGATAGGTAAGCATCAATACAAAGTCATAAATGTAAAAAAGAATTACTCAACCAAAAATGTAATTTTAGGAGCCCAAGAATAAGAGGATGTGTGGTGGCGCACACCTTTGATCTCAGCAGTCAGGAGGCAGAGGCAGGAGCGTGTGTGTCCCAGGGCCAGCTAGAACTGCAAAGTGAGACTCTGTCTATAAACAAAACTGAGCCACATTATAACTGCCCCGCCCCATTCATCGGCTTTTCCCCTTATTTTTCTTGGCCTCTCACATATCTGACTTGCTTACCATCCTGTGTTTCATTTCTAATTTCAGTAATACCTCCAGCAAATGCACTTCCTTTTCTATTCCCAATACACGGATGAATTGCTTGTCTGGGCACCGCCCTGCCCTCCTTCGCTGGACCAAGTGGGCCTTGTGCATGTTCTTTAAGGCTCACACTTTGCTTCTGTCTTTCAACGCTGCTTCTCTTTAAGATCTACCTTGAATTAGCTTCAATTTTGAATTCTTCACTAGGGATAAGTAGCTGAAGCTTTGAGCTCCAGTTTCTGAGTCTTATCTTCTCATTCATTACTTAAAGCACATTCGTACTTGAATGTTTCTCTATCGTCGTTAAATGGTGGAGTCCAAACAGAACTTGCACAAAGCTACTCCTTTCTGCAACCTATTTATTCAACCATCTGTTCAGATAGCAAGCATTTGCTGGATGAGTGGAATGCGCCAAAACCTTGGATGCCAAGAAGCATGACAGTTCCTAGTTTGGAACATTTTAGTCTTGGCAGGAAGAACACCTGTCAACCAGTTCACAAATACAAATGCGAAAGATGGGGAAGCCAGTGTGCACCACCACTGGATTCTGGGAAGGGTCTACTAGGGAGCCAAAGGTATGTACCTATGTTTAATTTTTTATTTGAGCACAGCAAAATGATTCACATTATACTTCCTTCTGCTGGAGGGGTTGTTATTTAAGCTGCGTGTGTGAAGGTTGAGACGTGATCTCACCTGAATTCAGGCACTTACGGGCAGGTGCCTCATTTGTAATCAGAGTGGGAACATTAAGGTAGATGCACCTAATCCACTGATTAGGCCCACCACGGCAGCAGTCTCCTCAGAGGCAGAAGTGCAAGCCACAGAGGCAGCAAGTAAAGAGGCTGGAAAACGAAGTCCCAACACAGATGAAGCTGGGGAGCAAGGGCTGGTTTCAGAGGTCCTTATTTCCCTCATGGTCCAGTTATGTGGATTCTCGGGAGCTGGTTTCAGGGGTCCTTCTCAGCACGTGGTTCAGTTATGCAGATTCACAAACACGTTACAAGGCCAAGGCAGATTATTAGGTCAGTGATCTGTGGTTCACTAAGATTTTAAGCCTTTGAGGATCATGTGCTCTAGAATCAGACTGTTATAGAAACTAGTTTGGCCACTTTCACGTACCATGACCTTGAGAGACTCAGGAAACTTTACCATGTCCCAGTCTCCTCAGCTACAAAACTGGACTTGTCATTTTTTCTCCATAGGGTGGTTGGAAGGGCTCCTTCAGTTACTACATGCAGAACACATGAAAGAGAGCAGGAACTTGACATAAGCTTAAAAGCAAACCACCATCAGTATTTCTACACGTTACTACACAGTGAGCCAAAATAGAATTTGTTGCATTAATGCACAGAGCAACTGCATCAAACTTGGTGTGCCTTTACATTCACAGTGGCTTTCGTAAGCAGCCTTCTCAACTTATAAAAATGGGAATTTGTGGGCTGACAAGGTGACTCAATGGGCAAAGGTACTTGGCGCCAACCTGATGACCCCTGGGGCCCGCATGGTCCAAGGAGAAAACCAGGTCCTAGCAGCCGTCCTCTGACCTCCACATGTGCACCATGGCGACGCTCCCTCCATGTGCAATTAATGAAGAATAAGAAAAGTTCATAAAAACCGAATCCATTATTTTATTAGCTGAGCTCTTTATTAAGAAGCTGTTCTTCCTAGCTCTATATTAACGCAGACCACTGTAAGATGCCTTTCAGGTCTACGCTAGGAGCTGTCCTTCCTAGTACTCGTGAATAATACCTACCTTGTAGTGTCATCACTTAATGGCCAATACTTATTCTCTCTTCACCAAAAGTAACACTGAGGAATGACTTTGAACAGACTTTCTCATACTGTTAATGCATCTATTTATCTGTGCTCAATTTCCTGAAAAGTCATCCTGGGGCTCCAAGTCTCCCCAGATATCTCTTTAAAGAAGCCTGTCAAAAAAAAAAAATCTCCTTCCAAAAGTTTCTTTTTAATTCAATGACCCAGAAGAAGGTGACAATAAAGCCACCTTTATGATTTGCTACAAAAGGAAAAAAGGAGCCAAGAGGAAGAGAGAGACACAAGAATGATAATGACAAAACCCACGTTGAGAGTAAATCTCTTCTAGGTTTTTGTTCTATTATCTTGAATATACTTTTTGATATTTGGCAAATAGACACACACTCTAGTCGAGGTGATAATAAAAACATTAGCAACTAGCAAGGCACAGATGCTGACTAATTAGAACAGATGTTAGCTATAAACAACTGGAGCAGTGAGTCTCGGGTGAAAATCGACCTGCTTTACTCGCCTACCATTTCTGGTCATTTGAGGCACACCTCCGTGAGCTGTTTTCAGGGTAGAAACTGCAATGTGGAAATGTTTTATGACAGACACATTTCCCCAATTACTGTTGCTTGTTTGAGTGCAAGAGCTACAAAGGAATTTGTATAACAGGGCCTTTCAGCTACGGACTACTTTCCTTCTATTCTTCAAATACGTTCTGTAATGCACTTCTAAAACTTGAATTCTGCTTGGCAAGGCTCTCAGCTGCTCTAAGAGCTGGTAGACTCTTCACAGTACACACACTTTTATTTTGAGATTTCCACAATAGGCTACTGTATTAGCCTAGAAGCAAACAATACATTATACTAGAAAAACTGCATAATGCATCTTCCTGCTCACCCAACTGACTTTTTTTCTCATCAAAAGAATTTCAGAGCCTGAATGAAGACAACTGCCAACATCCAGAGTTTTCTGTATTTCCCAGGCGGGAGGACTCCCTTATGAGGGCAGGAAGTCATGAAGCTAGTCCAGCTTGGTACCTGACAAATGGAACCACCAGCATTCCTCACGATGTGCTTCAACAGCTGTATCCAGCCCAGGTAAAGAACCCAACACACTGTTTTCCATGTTGTGGTCCACATTCATTCCCAGCAGCATTATCCGTGTCCTTTCACCCAAGCTGAAAATCCTGAAAGTCATCTCCAGTGGCTGGATACCATGTAAGGACAATTCTCATCATTTTAATAACCAGGAGGAGGCAGAGTACACTCCCTGCGACAGACAATGAAAAGTCTATCTACTCACTTTCCCAACTTCCCTCGCCAGCTAGGATGTGGTATATGACCTCACTAATCAGGTCACCTTGCCCTAAATCCTAAACCTGGAGAAAATGGCAGAAGGTTCTAGGGATGTTAAAGAATTCTTCTAAGGACTGGTTATATAAGCCACTGTCCAGGAATGCCAGCGCCAGCAAATCTAGCTCTCAGCCTTGTTGATGTAAGAGGCAGGAAGGGTACGTGTGTGTGTGTGTGTGTGTGTGTGTGTGTGTGTGTGTGTATCTGTGTGTTGGGGTGGTGGAATGGTTCAACTCTGTGGCTTCCACCATTCTTGTAATTTTTTTTTTCAAACTTGGTTCTTTTTCAAATTTGCTGCACAAATCTCCCTAGCAGATTTGTGAACTACCCAATTGCCTTCTAAATTTTTTTATTTTCTGATTAAATTATCTAGAGACTGTTTTTACTGCTTACAACCACCACCACCTGAAAGAACCCCAAATTCCCAAGCCTTCCTCATCCACAGCATCCTGTTACTTTCACAAATTCTAAGTACAGTGGAGCCCAATACTTTCGGAATAGCCAGTTTCTGGTTGTCTTTTTAGCTTAAACCATGCCTGTCAGGAATAGTACTGTCCCAACTGTGAACCATCACCAGCAGCCCATCCTGAACTTCATGAATCAGAAACTCCAATGTGCAGCTTTACCCCTCCAGGATATTTTGATGAATGATGAAGTTTCAGAACCATAGATCACATTCTTCCAGTTTCAGATGCACCAACACAGAGCAAAATCTCATCCACCATCTTAGTTGGGGTTACTATTGCTATGACCAAAAGCAACTTGGGCAGGAAAGGGTTTATTTCACTCACAATTCTATTCATCAGGAAAGCAGTGAGGGAAAGCACCTGGAAGCAAGAGCTGATGCAGAGGCCACTAGGGGGTGCTGCTCACTGGCATACTTCTCTTGGCTTACTCAGCCTGCTTTCTAATACCCACCAGGACCACCAGCCCAGGAGTAGCCCCACCCACCATGAGCAGTGTTCTCCCCTATCAATCACTAATAAGAAAATGTCCTACAAGGTTGGCTACAGCCTCATCTTATGGAGGCATTTTCTCAGTTGGGGCTCCTTCTCACATGACTCTAGCCTGTGTCAAGTTGATATAAAATTAGCCAGCACAGTCACTTAATGACTAACGCAGAATCAATCTGGGAGCCTTCTGTGTGTTGACATTTTTTTTTCTCATTCATTCATTAATTCGTAAGACAACACGTGTCAGGCATTAGTCTGTAACAGTTAGTATTCGTCATCAAACAGAGCAAATCCCAGGACGGGCAAAGTTGACACTCTAGCAAAGTTATTCTTCTGAAGCAGGTCTCTTCTGTAAGCTCTTTCTCCTATGCCACAGCTTTCAGATCAAAATTAAACAAGTGGTCCGAAAATGGACATATAGAATCTTCCCTTTGGATATACTGGCTGGCCTGAAACTCATGATGTAGACCAGGCTGGCCTTGAAATCTGAGAGCCGCCTACCTCTGGCTCCTGTGTTCTGGGATTAAAAGTGTGCACCTTGCTCTTATACTCTGAAACCTCAACCATCATTCCAAAAGACTGGCTTAAACAGACCGGGAGTAGAATGGTATTGAATGTAGGACATCGCCAGTATTTGTACAGCTATGTTTGTTGTTGCTCTATTCACTAGCAAGGAAATGGAATAAGTCTAGATGTCCATCAACAGATTAAGGGGGGAAAAAGCATGGTACATACACACCATGAAATTTCATCGTCTCTAAAGAAAAATGAAGCTGAAATTTACAGCAAAATGGATGTGTGGTTATGTCAGGTGAGGGCAGCCAACTTAGACAAAGGCCATATTCTCTATTGCATGCCAGTGTGTGCCTCTCTTGTCTGTGGATCCTAGGTGTGTGTGTGTGTGTGTGACAGAGAGATTGAGAGAGAGGAAGGAGGGGGAGGGAAAAGGAGAAGAGAGGAGGAAGAAGAGTACATTTTATAAAACAAGACCATGAGCAGGAGGAAAAAAGACATTTTAAAGAAGAGGACAGACAACAGAATACGTGTGACCTAAAGGTAGAAAGGGGGCTATTAGGGTAGGAGAGACAAGGGGCAAAGTGGAGGAGGAGGAGGAATATAGAGAAGCGTAAGGCAGGAGGACCGACAACAACAAATCATGCATGAAAATTACACAATGGAACCCACTGCCTTGTATGCTAATTAAAAACAAGCAGATAGAACAGTTAGATGGTAAAAAAGAAAATTAGAACCTCTTCATGTATTATTCATTACTATATTCTGTACTAAGCTTTACAGCGCAGTACAGCTCCAGCTGGCCTTGAACTTGGAGCCTCCACCTTGGCCCTCCAAGAACTGTGATTATGGATGTGTGCCACCACACTCAGCTGTCGGTCTTGCTGTGTATCTTAGGTATGGATAGAATAACGATTGAGAACTTGGTTTCTGGAGGCACAGATCAGCTACATTCAAATTTGGGTGTTGCAACTTATTAATTAGTAATCTCAGGCAAATTAGTTAACCTCTCATTGCTTCAGCCATCAGGGTTGCTGAGAGAACTCAGCATACTAACACAGGTGAAAGCCTGAACCATGTCTAATGCCACCAATGCTCACTTACAGCTTGTCACCAACAGTTACTGTGTAAGAGTGAGGAAAGCTGGCTGGCCATGAGCAGCAGAGAAGCAAGCAGGCACGTGGAAGCATCGTCTCTCTGTCCTTCATTTCAGATAGGAAGGAATGAGCTGCCTGAGTTCCTTCCTTGACTTCTTCCAAATTATGGACAATAAACTGGAATTGTAGGCCAAATAAGCTCTTTCTTCCCTAACTTGTTTTTTGCTCAGATCTTTTACCACAGAAACAGAAATGAAACTCAGCAGCTCAGAATGATTGACATCAGCTACCTGGACTCACGCCTGAAACGGTTTCAGACTGTACAGCAGTGCTTTTGAGTGGGGATGTTTGAGATCTGGGGAAGGAGATTACTGGCCGTCACTATGGCAGTGGGTGTCCATGAGATTTCATGGGAAGGGGCCACGGATGCTCAGGACTCTGCAGTGTGACAAATGGTCCTTCAGAGCAACAGCTTCCCCTCGGTGCACACAACTCTCACATAACAGTGAAAACTGATTGTAATCAGTTATGCCTGCCGTTTTCATGTCAACAGAGTAGTTTAGAAAAGTCATCATTATGCACTGACTTTTTTTCAGGAATATAACTACTGTACAAATGGAGAGCTTGCACTTTTACCTTAGAACTTTAAGGAGTTACCAGCACCTCAGAAAAATCACCTCTCATTGTACTGAGCTGTCAAAAGTTTGTCAGCTGTCAGTGTGCATTTGTAGCTGTTGCTCTTGTGGGTCCATGGTTTAGCATCGAAGTCCAAGAATCTGACAGGTCCATTATGAAGCCTAATGTGTGGGTGGTAGTTGAATACTCTCATATAAAAATACCTATAGATTATTTTACATTAATTTCCATTTATATTGTTAGGGCACTTTGTTGAGTTTGAAAAACATGCATAAATATGGAGTATTTAATCTACGAAGTTTATGTCATGATGTCACGAAAAATATATTAAAAATGAAACAGCTTCTATTTCCTTAAGGAATATAGGACTATTTTTTACCTGGTCTTGATTTAGCTTTGGTAAGTGGAATCAATCAAGAAAATTGTCTATTTCATTTAGGTTTTCAAATTTTGTGGCATATAGGCTTTTGAAGTTAGACCTAATGATTGTTTTGATTTCCTCAGTGTCTGTCATTTCTGATTTTGTTGATTTGGATTGTGTCTTTCTGCCTTTTAGTTAGTTTGGCGAACGGTTTGTCTATCTTATTGATTTTCTCAAAGAACCAGCTCTTGGTTTCACTGATTCTTTGTTTTATTTGTTTTTAATTGATTGATTTCAGCCCTGAGTTTGATTATTTCCAGCCATCTAACCCTCTAAGGTGTGTCTGCTCCCCCCGCCCAATGGCTTTCAGGTGAGCCATTAAGATGCTTGAATGAGATGTTTCGAATTTTGTCTTGAAGGCACTTAGTGCCATGAACTTTCCTCTTAGCACTGCTTTCATTGTGTCCCATAAGTTTGGGTATGTTGTGCCTTCATTTTCATTGAATTCTAGGAAGGCTTTTTCTATCTATCTATCTATCTATCTATCTATTTATCTATTTATTATTTCTTTCCTGACCCAGCTATCATTGAGTAGCGAGTTGTTCAGTTTCCATGTGTGTGTGGGCTTTTTGCTATTTCTGTTGTTACTGAGATCCAGCTTTAAACAACAAGGACATTTGCTCAACCATGTTTGTAGCAGCTTTATTTGTAATAGCCAGAAGCTGGAAACAACCCAGATGTCCCTCAGTTGAGGAATGGATACAGAAGCAGGCAAATGGTGGGAACTAGAAAAGATCATCCTGAGTGAGGTATTCCAGAAGCAAAAAGACTCACATGGTATATACTCACTTATAAGTGAATATTAGACATATAAGATAAACATACTAAAATCCGTACACCTAAAGAAGCTAAACAAGAAGGAGGACCCTGGGTAAGATGCCCAACCCTCATTCAGAAAGGCAAATGGGATGGACATCGGAAGACGAAGAAAACAGGGAACAGGACTGGAGCCTACCACAGAGGGCCTCTGAAAGACTCTATCCTGCAGGGTATCAAAACAGAGGCTGAGACTCATAGCCAAACTTTGGGCAGAGTGCAAGGAATCTTCTGAAAGAAAGGGGAAATAGAAAGACCTGGAGGGGACAGGAGCTCCACAAGGAGAGAGAGAGAGAGAGAGAGAGAGAGAGAGAGAGAGAGAGAGAGAGAGAGAGAGAGAGAGACTGGGCCCAGAGGTTTTTTCTGAGACTGATACTCCAACCAAGGACCATTCATGGAGATAATCTTGCACAGATGTAGCCCATGGCAGCTCAGCGTCCAAGTGGGTTCCCTAGTAATGGGAACAGGGACTGTCTCTGACATGAACTCAGTGGCTGGTGTTTTGATCACCTCCCCATGAGGGAAGAACAGCCTTACTCAGGTCACAGAGGAAGACAATGATGAGACCTGACAGGCTAGGGTCAGATGGAAGGGGAGAAGGACCTATCAGTGGACTGGGGCAGGGGCATGGGAGGAGAATAGAGAGGGAGGGTGGGGTTGGGAGTTGAGGGAGGGAGCTACAGCTGGGATACAAAATGAATAAACTGTAAGTAATAAAGAAATAAATTAAAAAAAGCAAACATTCTGTTTCTTTGTCATCTTTGCTCTAGTAGCAATCCTGCCTCTACCAGACTAGCAGATCTGTGTTTTTCCATTGCTTACCGCCCCAGGATGCTCAGCAAAGCTAAGCGGATCAGTTAAGCAGCTGGAGATCTCAGAGGAAAGAGGCTTCATTTGATGTGGTTATTTATTGACTGGGATTGACAGACTGGAGGTGGAGGAGGGCTGATACTTAGCATCTGTTTCGAAAGGTACAAATCTCTAGCAGCTGTGCAGGGTTCTATCAATTTTTTTATTTTGCTCAAGGTCAAACGGTTCTCATTTTAAGAACAAGGTGTATTTTCCGATATCATTCACCAGCTCCCTAACCTGAGTACTCCTGCGCCTCTGTGGACATCCCCACTTCTTGTGGATGACATAGAAACATCAGAAAGACAAATGCCGGGCTCTTGGCAGCATCTGTACTGGAAGGCCCTGCTCGTGTTTTTCCATTACCCCGAGTCCGCCCCCTCTCTCTTGCCCAAGTTGTTCACGGAACCACCTGTGGAAGACAGTGAGCTAGATACCACTAGGTCATGTTCATTCTTCCCCATGCATGAACTCTAAGGATCTGACCTTTCCAGAGTGAAGACAGGTACATTCTGCTGAATTTGACATCTTTTCCTTTGACATGACTGTTAGGACCAGAGGGACCAATTCATGGAGTAAGCTGAGCTGACTAGATTAGACTTTTAAAAGGGAAGTGGATAGTCCAGCGAATCAATTTTTAAAATACATTGACACTCTTCCTCCAGAGAGATGCAGCCTCAGTTCCCTCTCCTTAAGTCTAGGCGCGACCATGACCATTTCTAACAGCTAATGTTGGACAAAAGGCGCCCCAGTCCAGGTCTGAAAATGCCATATGACTTTCACTGTCTAGGAGTGACATGCTTTGGCTGCCACCTCTTCGGACAGAGCTTCTGAAAACATCGTTTTTCCCATGCACAGCATCTATCATTTGGTTCCTATGCTAACCGACCCATGTGCTTGGGACAGCTCTGGCCAAGAGACACTGTGAAGTCCAATTTGTTTCACCATTCTAGCCAAGGTGCTAGAAATAACTGAAGTCTTCCCAGATGAAGCCCAGGGAAGATAAGACAAGCCTTTCCATTTTCTTTGACCCATAGAATCCACATACATTACAAAATGGCTATGCCTCTGGGGTCATTTGAGACACGATAGTAATTAGAATATCAAATCACATAAATGGCAGAATGAAGACCTCTACAGTTTTCATGTTTCCAGAGATGACCTGATTACATTCTTCTCAAGCTCAGCTTTTCCTTGAACTCTAAAATGTTTAGCTCTACTTAAAATGAAACAAAACAAAAACTGCAGATAATTTGATGTTGAAGAATTTTAATTCAGAACACGACTGTTCTGGCAAGAGATCACACCCAAAGACCTTCTAGGTCTGTGTGATCTGGCTAGAATACAAATACACCTTTGATCCAGGAGACAGAGGCAAGTAGTTCTAAGTTCAAGACCAGCCTGGTATAGAGCAAGTTTCAGGTGAAGAAAAGCTTAGGTCCAGGCATGGTGGTACATGCCTTTAATCCCAAACAATGAAGGTAGATTTAGTTGTAGAAGCACCCATGTTTGACAGTGATGGCTAACTGAGCGATAGAAACAGTGATGAATCAGAGAAAGAAGAGGATACATCCAACTCTCACATGAAGAGAGAGGCAAGGGAAGCTACTTAAGGAGAAACACAGAGAATAAGAGAGGAGTTTTTTTTGTTTTTTTTTTCTCAATGCAGTTTATTCAGGAACCTTGAACAATCATCTGACCCTGGGGATAGCCAACCCACAGCTTAAATAGCCTCTGGGTAGCCAACCCCAGCGTGCCACGTGGGCAATGCAGATAGGTCCACATACATGGAAGCAAGCCAGATCCTCAGCCTTAGCCAAATGTGGAGTTGTTTGTGACAGAGAGCACTCACCATCGGGAAGGTGGAAGGCAGAAACCAGCTCCATCTTTAGGGCTCGACATTACGCAGCTCGAGAGAGGAGTTTTTACTAGGACAGTAATAGACAGATTGCAAAGATAGAGAACACAGGTAAAGACAGAATGAACCAGAGAATGAGAAGGAGCAAGAGATTAGAGCATATTTCTAGAGTTAGTATGAGGCCAAGTAGAGTGATTCAGGGGCCAAGAGAAGCTAGATTGAATAAACTATCTGGAAGAGGAGTTTGATCCAGAACAGCTGAGTTGAGCCAGCCATCCCAGAACTCAATAAGAACAAGAAAGGGTGAGGTTATTCAGCAGTAAGTCTCAGAGGCTGAAAACATTCTAGGCCTAGGTTAGCTTGTACAAAGGGTAGAAGCTTCCAGGCCTAGGCTAGCAGACAGAGACAGAAAGCTTCAGAGACAACAACTGAAACAGAAGAATAAAAGTTCCTTTTACAATTAGATATGTTTTGTTCCTATGATGAGGTATATTCTAAAGGATCATCCATTCATCATATGACTGTATACAACAAGGGTACTATTTCCTTTTGCCACCAAACCTGTCAGTTCTTAAGAGGCCTAAGGGGTGCCAGGACAGTGGTGTGACATGGGTCCTCTCCCGCACCTCAGCGCCTCAGTCGTAAGCAGTAATGACTATGGTGGACCTGCACAAAGCCAGATATTAACAGGGATTCCTTAACTTCTTTTGAACTTCTTACCCAAATCTCTGTCCACTGGGGCTCAGATCCATTCTAGGAATTACATAGGCAGACAAGTGAGACATAGAGTTGCAAGGACAGATTATACAGAAATGACACTGAAGGTGCATGAAGACTGTGGGGACAATGGACTACTTGGTATAAGGATTCTCGAGGGGAGCGCTGGACCCAGAGGACAGTCTATGGACGAACTTTCTTCCTCAGCAGCTACAACTTCTGAAGGTCCAGGATCTGCAGGGGTTGGCGAGCCGGCATTCACAGCTAACACTAAGCTTATGCCTGCACTAAATCTATACCACTCAGAGTCTAACCAGTTTGTGTCCTCATACTGAGAATAATTTTTGGTGTTTACCTTCTGTAGAGGAAAATGAGGTGGGTTTTCATGAAGGTCTGCCTTCTCTGCAGAACAAGCCACCATGGCGTGTTTGCTGGAGTGTCCTGGCTATGGACACACGTCCCTTCACATTCCAAGAGAATGAGTGAATCTGTCCTCATGAGCACTCCCTTCCCTAACAAAGCCATCACCCATTTCACATTGAGGACTTCCCTACATGCTGGGGTGTGCCAGGTGAAGGCTCTGTCAGTGCCTTAGGCTTGACTGTGTGGACAGCTCAGCTGTCTGCTCATCACTGGCCACGCACTTTACTCCTTCCCTTAGTAAAGGAAGTGAGAGAGGCTCTAACTTTTACGGACTTTCTAGATGACATGTGGACAGAACCTGAATGAAACCAATCCCCGGATTTCATTCTCTAGACCTCGCCTTTGTAGCTTGAGCTGACACTTCCATCTGCTTTTCTACTTTTCCTCTCTCCACTGTCCTCTTATCCACATTACAAAAGGATGACATCCCCACACCTGTCAAGAATCTTGCCATGTAGCATTAGCTAGAGTGTAAAGAGCTAGAGGCCAAAGGGTAAAGTATAGTCTTTCCTAAATCCACATGCGTATGTAAAGGAGTTAGATCCTTCACTTTCCCCTTCCTTTATCCACCACCCATGCAGTTATTAAAGTTAAAATTAGACTTCTGAGTATGTTTTTAGAACTGAGGGACGGGCTGAGGTTGAGAAGCGTGTGACCTGGTAATCTCCGGAAACACTTCAAGCATGTTCTTTCTCCACATGTTGCTAACCCCTCTCTCTGACTCTGTGACAGGGAAAAGCAGAACAAAACAGTCTAAGAAATTAGATACATAAGGTAAGAGTTAGAAATGAGTGGGTCGTTCCTTAGAAAGACCTGGGAGCTTCTCCTTCGCACTGCTGTCTTTATCTCTTAAAAACAAAACAAAACAAAACAAAACAAAACCCCACCACTCCCAACTACTCATGGATTCAACTTCCTCGAGCAAAACAGATATTTATGCTATAATCAATGTTTTAAATTTGATACAATTTATACATTCTATAAAACACACTATATATGTTTTATATGATAGACTAACATACCAACAAAGAGAGCTAACATTTTGAGACTGACAAAAATAAATGAATAGTAATATGCACAGATTACTACAGTTGCTGCCATTAAAGAGCTATAAAGTAGGTTCTGCTGAATCATAATGCCTAAAAAGATGATTTCTCCCACTCCAAAACACACTTTTCCTATTATACAATTGCTTTAAATAAGCAGGACATGTGCATGCTCTTAAAATGTTTTTATATATTAATAAACATATAAATACAAATGTTTTAAAGAATTTTAAAGATATATTTTTACCTTTACAGTGTCTTTACATACAAATTAATAATCAAATGGGTTTTTAAAAGCTCTAACACAGGGCTTTTGACTTACATTCTAAGTTAAACAACTGCTATCTTTCTAACAATTGTGCCAGCATAAAACAATCCCAACAAAACCTGTTAAATGTTAACACTCTTCACAATAAAATGAGATAAACAGGCCATCCCCAAAAATTTTATTTAAAAAAGAAGGGGTCTATTGGAGTATAAAAATATATTAAAAAATATGTAATAAGAAGAAAAAGATACAATATTAAAAATAAAAATTTTATAAGGACAAAATATATGGTATCAAAATATATTATAAAGATAAAATTATAAAATAAATAACATATATTGAGGTATCCTGTATTCTCTTTGCCAACACTGTCTGATTTAGCATTCTGTTAACCTTGGCCATTTCTCTCTCTCTCTCTCTCTCTCTCTCTCTCTCTCTCTCTCTCTCTCTCTCTGTGTGTGTGTGTGTGTGTGTGTATGATGCTGTACTTTTTAATAAACTTGCTTGTCCAAGACTCCTAGTACAAGCTCTTGCTTTTGTCTTCTTTATTTCTTATCCCCCATCCTCCTACTTGACATCTCATTGTTCAGGACTTTTATTCCCATGGGTTGGGCCATGTTTTTAAAACCCTTTCAGGGTATCCTGAAAGATGGCTGAACCCTCTGGATGCCATGTTGACAAACCCAGTCTCAGTTTAGATTCCGGACCTATGGTCTGTAAAGTTTCTACTCACCACCGGAGACACTTGGTCCTGGTTACAAAGGCTTCTCATTTCTCTGAAGTCTGTTTCAGGTTTGGACCCCATTCCTGAGATCTCAGGCTAGCTCTGAATCTCTCCTCTGTCTCACTCAGGTCCTCTCCCTCAGCCTCCAGCTGGTTGGAGACTCTCAGACAGGCATATGCTGGAGTGGCTTAGGGCTAAACGCTGGAATTCCAGGTTGCTGCTGGATTTCCATCTCTGTTAACTCATGCTCTCCTACAAATCTCAAGATCAACTTGCTTCGGTCACAGCATACTAGTCACACTTTTGACTTCTGTGTGTCATCAGGTCTCACATTTGGTTTATAGGAGACAGACTCTTGGTCTGGCCGTCTTACACTGTCAGAATCGCTATCTCACTGCTGGTCTCATCTTGAAACCTGACATTTATGTTTCTTTGCTGGTCTAAAATGTAATTAGTGAGCATCCTTTCTTATGCATCTATCCTGAAGTGCAGCAACTGCCCAGTGTTCTAATGTCCAACTGTTTCATTACAGGATTACATAGGAAGGGATGAATACACTTTAGGCCAGAAGTGCAGTTATTTGAAGGAAATGAAATATGAACTTGTGGTCCTTCCCAAGGTCTGAACTATGTGTTTGTGAAAAACGTGAAGAGGATATAGGGGGAACTAGGGCATTATTAGGTGACAGCACCTTCTTTACTCCGCTTGACTGTATTGTCCTTGTTTCTAGAGTGTTGTTAGATTGGCCTCCCTCTGGGATCCAGCTAAGTCAAGGATATGTTTAATTGGGATGTACTGAAACATATTTATGTGGTTACCATTGCTTTCCCATCTAATTTCTTGCTGACACAACTTCATAGGCCAGAGGCTGGGGAGAGGGAAGATAGTATTCGAATCAGAATTTGGCTGATCCTAAGATCAATAATGTCATTACTTCATATGCTTGCCAATCCAAAACAGTCCTGGGCTTCTTAAACAAGTAACAGATAATCCACCACAAGCTGCTTAACGACTTCCTACACATTCCCCGCTTGTTTAGCTCATTCTGCTGCACTCTCCAGCTCTGCTGTGTCCGCCTGGGAAACTACACTATTCCATCTGCACTGGAGACTGTGCCTTTGCTAAAACACTTCTGTTCTCTCTGTATCCAAGACGGTCTTGTCATACCTGCAGGTTCTTAAAGATAACCTGAGATCCAGTGAGGATAACTGATTATTTTCAAGGAGGTGCTATCCCTTAGAGCTTCTACCCTTTAACACAGCCACACCGGAAAGCAGGCTTTGGGGACAGAAGCCTTTGAAGGACCAACTGTTTATCAACTATAGCATCCCAGACAGGCCTGTGGGGGCACCAGTACTATGAGCAGATTGATGAGCCAGCAGCATATGGTGTTCTACAAGTCCCACCTCCCTCAACTTCTTCCAAGAGCTAAATAAATGGTTTTGAGATGGGGACAGCCTAATTTGCATGATGCTCCGAGACAAACATGGGGAGGGCAGTTCATGGCAGGAAATAAGCATGCTCTGGTCTTCTAGACGGAAGAGTTTTTACTAAAATTGTTCCTTTTACCCTATCAGAAGGTTTGAGACATGTCATGGGTTTTCTGAGCTCTCTGAGAACCTGTACCAGCCACAAGAGCAAACTAAAATAAAAGTTAAAATGCTATAACCATAACCCCTGGAGAATCTGGAGTTCGGGCCAACTGTCTGTGAATTTTAATATTTAATTTTTGGTGTGAGGAAATAGTTGATAAAGGAACTTATGGAGAAGACATTGAGTAAAATCTTAGTAAAAGTACATCAGGCATTTTGCAAGGCATAGCAGTCCGGGTAAGTAAACAAATAATGACATTCATTACAAACCTTCAAGAGAAACAAATTACCAGGGCTCCAATACAGCAAACATTTTGTGGGGGAACTTTACTGACGAAAGCTACTGATAAACACTTGCTATCTACATGGGGAGAGAAAGTGCTATAGAGAAAGAACCAAGGGGAACACACTCCCACGATAGCACCAGGAATGGCTGTTTTTAAAGCTGTGAGCCCTGCCTTCAAAAGGCAGAGAGGGCTCTTACAATTCATTTGATTTCACCATAGTGACGGGTCGCCTCCCAAAAGGTCAAGTCACACTGGAGTGACTTCTTCTACTTGCTTTAGTGAGGTTTTAGAACTATTTGTGGGGATGTCTAAACTAATCTTTTCTTTCAGACAAAAAAAAAAAGATGTCTTAAAGTAGCATGTCTTGGTCTTGGCTGAGGACCTGGGAAGATGTAAAAATGAAGCTGTTTGGGCTCCACCGCACAGAAAGGATGTTGCTGTTCTGAATGCTGTCTGGGGTCAGCGACCCACACTCCTCCAAGGTGATTCTAATCTGTCAAAAGGAATTGCTGTTCTAAAGTAGGTTTTCAACTTTGGTGACAATGACATTTTTTTGGTCAGATAAATTTAGCTGGGGCAAGGTGACTTGTACATTTTAGAATGTTTAGTGGCATCCTTAGATTCTGCCTATTAGATACCACCAACTTCCCTCTCATTCCCACAACACAGAATGCTTCAGATATAGTCCTGTGAGACTTGGGGTAGAAATTTCCCTTGCTAAAGCAGCCATTTTCTAAAGGAAAAGCTGTTACAGAATAAATCTACTTTAGCTATCACTAGTGGTTAGAAATCAATTCCTACCCAAAACCGAACCCAACCAAAGGCAAACGGAGCCTCTAGTGCTTGGGAAACTGTGGGCACCGGCACACAGAACTGTTCACCGACTCACAGAATGCACTGAGCACTCCTAACAGGAAGTTTAGCACAGCTGCAAAGCATTCATTTAAAAGTCAGCCCAACTGAGCAGGCCAGGCATTTCCAGAGAGAAGGGGGATGTGACCACATCTGTCACATCTGACCTCATTTCATTTTATGTAACTTTCGTATTTAAAAAAAAAAATCTGCTAAAACCTCAGCAAAAGGCAACTATTTTTAGCTAAGCCCATCTTCTTTGGTGGCTGTGTAAGACTCATTTCCCTCCAGGGGCAAGCTTATAAGGAAGTAGAGTCAACCAAAGGGGTCAGAAGTTATTAGCAAAGCATTCCAGAAAAAAGGGAAAACTAACACATTTAATTGTATTCTGAGGCTGACCTCGGAACTATGTGCATTCTGTTTGCAAATGCAATTATATCTCACTCATACATTTTCAGATGTGATTTTTAAAATGTATTTATTTATTCTTTCACAATTCCATACAGAAAGATTTGATCTTTTATTCTCCTCTATTCTCAGTCTCTTTCACCTCCACTGGAATCCTTCTTCCAACTCTCATGTCTGTCTCTTTTCTTTACTCTCTCTGTGTGTGCATACCTGTAACACACTGCATTTACATAAGGTTGCTTGACATAATAAATTAAGTTAGAGCTGAGCTTGGAGCTTCCTCCCTGTTGGCTATCTTCTCTAGTGCTGGGGGATAAGTCGACTGTCTTGGATCTTACCCAGCTGTGGACCTACAATGCCAAACAGTTGCCAGATGTGCCCATTGGTGCCATGGGATCATCAACCATGTTTCTTACTGGACATGAGGACTGTCCCAGAGGGAAATCACACCTAGCACCATAAACTTGAACAAAAGACTTGTGCGTAGGGAAGTCATAGGCCCTGGGGTAGGGACGACGTGGGGCAGATGACCTCTGATGGTTTGCTAAATGGAAATGTTGTCAAATCATTTTCTAATATTCATGCTTCTACTTCTAAGATTAGTGATAAGAGAAGCCTCTTTGTGCAGTAAGTGGTCATAAATGCAGAGACTCATAATAGGTCAAAGAGATGAGAATAGATGATTATTTGGTGTGTAGTCCTACATGAGATATTTTTATTGCTCCTGGAAAGGCTCAAGGAATTCGTAGGCAGTGAGCTCAGCTCGCCTAAGCTAAGCAACGTCATGCAAAGATGACAGAGGATGATGCTCAGTATGGTATATGTCTACTACTTTCCAAACGTTATATGTACTTCTCATCAAAACTCTTTACAGTACTCCGGCATAAGGAATCATCACAAAGCCAGCGGAACATCAAATCCAAGGACTTCTCTTATTTTTTATTTTATTTGCTTCTATTGCACTGTACGGCTTCACAGTGAAAACAGGGAGGGTCTGGTTATAGCTCAGGAAAGCACCTGAGAAGATCAGGCCAGGGAA
Source organism: Meriones unguiculatus (assembly GCF_030254825.1). Lineage (NCBI taxonomy): Eukaryota > Metazoa > Chordata > Mammalia > Rodentia > Muridae > Meriones > Meriones unguiculatus. The sequence continues at coordinate 174,200,174 of NC_083350.1, read as the reverse complement.
TGAAGGAAGCACAGACGCAGACACACTGCGAAGCTGCGCTCCGGTGGGGTGACCACCACAACCTGCTACCTCAGCATGTTTATCAGGTACCGCCCAGGGGGAGGGGCTGGCTAGGAGGAGCTGCTCATAGGCCAGCAGTCAGTCTGTAAATACGCAGGAGAAGAACGTGGCACTTGCTGGTCTTTGCACACACTGTTCAGTCAGTCATGCATAAACACTCATTCAGACCTCCAAGGGAAACTCCTCCTGAGCCTTGCATCATGGGTAAGGGATTTGCTACTTTACCATGGGGCCAATTGGTCTTGCAGTCCTCAAAAGCCGTGCTCATGTCAAAATACACATTTGCTCAGGACTTAACTCATTCAAGGCTTTCTCTACTCCCTATTCACTCCAAAGATCTTATTAATTTTCATTTAAAAAAAGAAAATATACATAACAAAGTTAGAAATATAAGCAATATGTTGTCAGCAAAAAAGTTAATTTTTTCCTAGTTTTTCCATGTAGAGTAACTGCTAAGAATTTCTTTTTTTTTTTAAATATTTATTTATTACTTACACAGTGTTCTGCCTACATGTGTGTCCTGACACCAAAGAGGGTACTAGATATCACTGTAGATGGTAATTAGCCACCATGTGGTTGCTGGGAGTTGAACTCAAGACTTTTGGAAGAACAGCCAGTGCTCTTAACCTCTGAGCCATCTCTCCAGCCCCGCTAAGAATTTCTTATCTCTGTTGACCACTCTTTTTCACACATATGAAAAGACATGCCTCAGCTGTAAGCCACAGCTTACTGTGCCGCTAAGATTGAAGAGCCTAACTACTCGAATTCATTCATCATAGAAACAATTAGCCAAGCTTTCTGCTTTGAACTACATAGCTGTCCTGCTGAGCTGTTACATCAAATAAAAATTACCCATTCCTTTCACCTTCTTCTACATCTAAGATTTTCTATAGATGCAATTAAGTACTTAAAAAAGAGTTTATTTACAGGTACACCTGTAGTATCTTAAATAGGGCGTGGGATGCAGGGGGGCAGTGCAGCCGTGCCATTTGATGGTTTGGGTTAATCTTTCTCCTTGCATCTTTGGGATTACCAATAGTTCCCAAACATTTCTGGTCACCAGCCAGGACAGGACTAAGGGTATTTCTGGTTTAAAGGCCAGACACAAATTGATGCCCCTATCTCCAAATTTCCTGAAATTTCTACTTCATATCTTCATCATCCCCACTTCTGGAGAGGTAGGCCTAAGTGCTCGTAGGAAGTAGGTTCAGCAGTCTATTGGGCTTTTTTAGGCTGAGTTGGGCCATCATGTGTAGCAGTTGGGATAGTCCTTCATTGAGCACTTTATTGGACATATCTACACGTTGCACAGAAAATCTAAGAAGACAGCAACTTATCCAAGCTTTTAAAGATGGCTAAAGCAAGAAATGAACATAAGATAAATTCACTTGCATTTGGTACACAAAATTTTAATATTCCACCTTCTGTGCTGGTCAGGGCACTTCTTCCCCATTGGCTCACAGTCTCTTGGTCTTACCTTTTAATTAACTCCTAGCAAGGGCACTATTTGAGCCTAGATACAACCTTGGTCTAGAACCCTTTACCATTTTTAATTTTATTTTAATTTTTATTAATTACAGTTTATTACTTTGTATCTCCCCTGTAGCTCCCTCCCTCTTCCTCTCTGAATCCTCCCCTTCCTCCCTCCACCTTCTCCACCCAAGCCCCTCCCCAAGTCCACTGATAAGGGAGGTCTTCCTCTCCTTCCTTCTGACCCTAGCCTATCAGGTCTCATCAGGACTAGCTGCATTGTCTTCCTCCTGGCCTGGTATCACTGTAAGGCTGCTCTGCTCTCAGGGGGAGGTGATCAAAGAGCAGGCCAATCAGTTCATGTCAGAGACAGTCCCTGTTCCCATTACTATGAAACCCACTTAGACACTGAACTGCCATGGGCTACATCTGTGCAGGGGTTCTAGGTTATCTCCATGAATGGTCCTTGGTTGGAGTATCAGTCTCGGAAAAGACCCCTTGGCCCAGATTTTTTGGTTCTGTTGCTCTTCTTGTGGAGCTCCTGTCCTCTCCAGGTCTTACTACTTCCTCCTTCTTTCATAAGATTTGCATTCTACCCAAAGTTTGGTTATAAGTCTCAGCATCTACCTTGATACCCTGCAGGGTAGAGCCTTTCAGAGGCCCTCTATGGTAGGCTCCTGTCCTGTCCTTTTACCATTTCCTTCCTTCCTTCCTTCCTTCCTTCCTTCCTTCCTTCCTTCCTTCCTTCCTTCCTTCCTTCCTTCCTTCCTTCCTTCCTTCCTTCCTGTTTTGTTTTTGCGATAGGGTTTCCTTGTGTAACACTGGCTGTCCTGGACTCACTTTGTAGATCAGGCTGGCCTTGAACTCAGAGATCTGCCTGCCTCTGTCTCCCCCTATGCTGGAATTAAAGGTGTGCACCACCACACCCAGCTTCATTTGTTTTTCACCCCCTCAGGAATTACACTGACATCCAAGGAACCTATGGAGCACATGAGCATTGCTAAACCAGGAGTGAAGGGACATGACTGACATGTGTGGCCCTTGACCAGTATGGGGAATGGGAAAGCAGCTCAATGGTTCTGTGTGTGATCCACAAGCTTCCTAAGAATGTAGTTCTGCTCACGCAGCAGCTGTCAAGGAGACCCAACTCCACCTGTGTTCCCTGTTTCCTGCTTCAGTCCCAATTTCCCCACTCTTGTTGCCTAGAATCATACTCCTGAGTCAACTCTAAAAGGCTGTTTTTGAGAAACCCAGAACCCAGATGAAAACAAGCTCAGTGCTCCATATACAAGGTATCACAATGTTGTAGAGTGAAGAGTGCGGAAAGCGCTGAGGAGAAAGTAAATGAACTTATTACAGCGTGTCTGACATTTGGATTGCATTGTTCTTTGTGGTTAGTGCATTTATTTCACTCTTTATGGCTTTGATTTCCTGTTCTATAATAATATTATTGTTAACTATGGAAAACCATACTTTTGGTTATAAATAAAAAAAAAACGATTATTTGTGGTGCTTCTCTTTTTAATGAACTGAGCTCTGGCAAAGAAGAGGTACATTGTACAGACAGCAAAGATTAACAATAAATTCAGACAAAATTCTTCTAACTGTCCTTCCCCACAGCTCAGACTCAGCACCCAGCTAGAACATTGTACACAGTAAATGTCTGTGTTAGTGAGCATTAGTTTCTAGTAATTTCTCTGTGCTGTTTGTTAGCTCCCCTTGGATTGATGACTACAGGAGTTTCTCAAGGATACATACTACAAAAATGCTCCACCGCACCAGCCTCATCAGAAACGGACTGAGGCACACAGCCCAGAGACAAGGACATTAATTAATGATATAAACACAATGAACCCCTGGGCACTAGAAGGCGCCTTGAAAGCAATGCATCTCATATGGCAATTTATCAAAAAAAAAAAAATTACAAGTGTTTAGAAATGCCAAAGACTGAACTCAACATGTTGCAAATGACTTTAACAGCAAGACAGTCTTGTGGTTACAGAGCTTCTACAGTCAGGCCAAGGATGCATTTGTTTGACTTTTATACAGTAAGAAGGCAGTCCGTAGATAAGAAATCCTATCATTTAAATCACCATCTTGTTTTTTTCTCTAAAGTAAAGGGCTCACTTTTAACTTGGAGCACCTTAGAATTTATAACAAACATTGCAGCAAGCCCACAAAATACAGGTCACAGAAGCGCAGCAGCACAGAGAGCAAGTCATCCCTGCAGTAGATGTCAGCAGCTTCATCCTAATCGCCTGGCACCAAGTATTTTCTTTGATGTGTGTATACGTTTTCCTCAGTCCTGGTAATCAAACACAACTTCAGAGACAGGGAGCAGCATCTCTGCTTCCCTTGTGGCAAACAATGACAACTTGATTAGAAAGATAAACAGAGCTCTACCCCAAGTGTCTTAATCACTGGAGGCGACACCTCCTGATAGTCTAAATATCAGCATTAACCTGTGGTTTCCAGCAGACTCAGCAGAACTTGCTGAAATTTAAATTTTTTATCTTGCCCTCTATAAAATCTGCACTAATATATTTTCAGAGTGGAGCTGAAGCCTTCTATTTAAAGACTAAGCAGTTGAGAAATGCGAATTGATTTTCTTCTTTCAATAACTCCCTAATCAGACCATTTTTTTTTATACAAGATTCAACTGAAATTATAATTTTTTCTATGCTGGGAATTTCATAAGCGAACAGGCAATGCTGCTCACATATTAATGCAAGCTAATCAAACCCATTAGAGTTAGTTGGAAGCATTGCTTAGGACATCGTAGGTGGCAGCATGGCAGAGGGCAGGGACAGCTCTCTAAGGCAAGGGCTCCTAATAGCAGAAGCAAAGAAGAAGAAAGCATTGCTCAAAGCCTGTGTTGAAGATGCAGCCAACATTAAGGCTCAGGCTGAACAGTTCAAAAGACTTATGGGTTCTCTTACAATTTTCCGATTTATTTAATCAAACCTTCCCAAACCTAAGCCCAGTTTCTTCCTCCTCTGCCCATCCACTGGCCTCTGGAGGATCTAATGCACTAAGTTATCTGTTTCTGCTGGCTGCTGCCCTGGGGCTTCCTACCATCACATACACGCACTCAGGCAAATACTCTATGTCCTGACTGAAGGGTCAACTAGTGGTATATCATGCCTGGCTCAGAGGTGCTCAGGCAGTCAGGGTTTACTGACGGGAGACAGGGCCACCTATTGTAAAAGCTGGGAGAGTCTTAGAAACCAAGGCTGTTGCTATTTACAGTGGAAGAGCCAAGCACAGACATGAGTGTCCCCTTAGCTGAATCATATGTGTAGGGACTGGTAAGCTGGGAGACGGTTCCTGTTTTGCAGGTAAGAAGGCTTAGCTTTGGCTCTCCACCACCAAAGTGGGGGAGTTGATTTAGCTGTTTGGAATCTTGATATAAAGGAAAAATGAAAAAAGAAAAACCCCATAAATTAAATAGAAGTTGGCTTTGCTTAAAAATTAGAATTAGGAGCTGGGTACATTGTTCATTTGGTAAAGTGCTTGCCTTGTAAGCTTGAAGCCCTGGTTTTGATCCTTGGCACTTGGGTAGAGGGTTAGGGTAGGAGGCAGAATTATTGGCCAGAAAATCCTTGGTTCATACGTGAATTCTGGCTACCCATTTTCTCCACTCCTTTCACATGGCTAATAACTGGTTACATTAAAAAGTCTGTACGTATCTGTTAATCACACCACCATTCATGTTTTCTTCACAGACAAAAGACAACCAAATTCAGGGGTCCTATATAGTGATGAGAATTAAAATATGAATAAAGAAACATTAAAAGGCCACAGGCATGGTGACTGTGATATAATTACTCAACAAATACCAACCATTAAAGGAGTTTATAAGATCATGAAGAAATAAGTTATGCGTTAAATTCTGTGGAAAGATATAACTGTCCATAAGTAACTAAAACCCAGCAGAGAAAAAAAATGACTAGAAGGAAATGCACTAAGGATATTAAATGGTAAGATTAAAATATTTTCTTATTCTTTTCCATTTTTTTCCCCTACTTTTGTCTCAGCCTGGTGGTGGTGGCACAGGCCTTTAACCCCAGCACTCAGGAGACAGAGGCAGGTGGATCTCTGTGAGCTCAAGGCCAGCCTGATCTACAAAGAAAGTTCTAAGACAGCTGAGGCTACACAGAAAAACCCTCTCTCAAAAAACTGAAGAAAAAAAATCCCAAGATGTATTTATAATAGGAAAAGAAATCATATTTTAAATCTTTGACAAAGTCTCAGAAGGTGCTAACACACTATACCATCAGGACTGAGTGTCCCTTTGTACGTCCCTTTTGGGCCCCTGTTGTTCTCTTTCTTCCAGTTCCTGTCAGCAAGTCCCGAGAAGAAAGCTTTTAAACCCAGGAGCAGATTGATGGGAGATAAAAGTAAGGAAGCCTTACTGTTTCCTTCTCCCTTAGGACCTGTTTGAAAAACATACTGAGAAAGTCAGTCTGTCAGAGTGAAGAACTTCCCAAAAAAGGATGTCACTGTGCTTTCTAAAATGCTCTCAGAAAACCTGGAAGGGCCCTAAATAATTCCCACGCTCCCTCTGGGTCTGGGTTTCTGGATGTGCAGTCAGTTTTTGCCTCTGACAGTAAATGGCTTTCCTTTGGAGCCTGCTGATTACTCTGACACTAATGGCTCAATTAAAACACGGATGTACGTCTCAGGTATCGGCTGTTTCAAAGGGAATAAAATAATCTCAACAGGGGGGACCTTTCAGCTACTCCCTAAGTTGCTAACAGGACATTTCTCTTTCCCTTTTAAAAGCTACTTCTCCAAAAAGCACACCAGTGTTTGATGTGTCTTCACCATGGTTTCACTTAGTTTCTGCTCGCAGGCATTTCTTTTGTAAAGCTCCATCGGGAATCACAAGGAAGACGCGGAAACATTGCTGCTGCTTCTCCATTCTCCCCTCCTCTGGGGAAGCTGTGTGGCTGCCTGGCACTTGTAGCTGATCTGCAGGCCCCAGGTTTACCTAAGGGCTCAGTTTAACATCACACACAGCCAGCTGAACTCTCTCCTTTGGTCATCTGCACCACATGGTTCTCTTAGGTCCCATGTCTGACACTTGTGCTCACTGTGAAGCTGAATTTCTGGTGAAACTCTAAGAACAGAAATAAAGACCCTTGCTGGTCTGAGGAGAGAGCTCAGAAGTGGAGATCAGGCAGCATTTCAGGCAGCTGTCTCAAGGCAACACGGGCTACCACTGGGCATCCTGCAGGCACGAAGGAAAAGCCTGAATCTCTGCTCCTGTTTCCAGACTTCTGTTTAGGGCTCAGTCATTCTCAAATAAAAATGGGCCTCCTCTTCTCAATCCCTCCCACACAGAGCTACTACTATATAAGCCGTACTGCTATTTCTCTTGCAAAGAACCACAGGTTATTTATTCATGCAGAAGGACCCAAGACAATTAAGAACAGAATGTAAGGTCACTTACAGGAACATAAGGAATAGATTAGCATAGAGTAATCAAGGTGCAGAAAACATCTGTGTCCTGCCCGCTGTGGTAATGAGCAGCGGCTTAGCCATGCTTTCTCCTGGTGAACCACTGTTTCAGTTGTCTGCATAAATCATGTTACGGCTTGCCTTCCTTGGACACCTCTCTAAGCTAACTCTGATTTCCTTAAAATGTGTGAACATGTACTTCAACTTAAATAAACACAGTATTAAATATAAGCCACACCTCACTTCCTATTCTGCATTTTGCTTAGCATTGTCAAATGCTGATGAAAGAGGTCAAACCACCTTATGGAGAACCCATGAAGGACAGATCCCAGAACAAACCTAGGGGCTTTGCTGTATTTGTTTTTTTTTTTTTTTTTTTTTTTTAAAGACAGAGTCTCTAGTAGTCCAGGCTAGCCTTCTGATCCTCTTGCCTTTATCCCTGAATTGGTAGGATTGTGGCCATGGACCAACATGTGCAGCTGCAAAAGCTACTTTTGTTTGACGCAAGAAGTCAATGTCACTCCCCATTCGTCACCAAATATTTGCATATACATGTGCAAATACTGAAAAGACCGAGGGATGGTCACCTTTTACTCAGTATTTGGTCAATGACAGTGGCAGTGAGAGAAAGGTGACAGAATAAACAGGAGGTTCGTATCTACTGCAGTCTTCAGAAATTACAGATACCCAAATTTTCCAGTCTCAGGAGACCAGAGGTATCACTTCAGAAACAGAAGGTATCCATGAGATTATATCCATGCCACGGATTTGTAGGCAAGTGGGCTTTATGAATGTTTGGTTGCTTGAACCACGTACCTGACTGGCAGCAGCATTAGGAACAGAATCTGTACCTGTTGTTTCTAAACCCAGTGCCAACCTCTCTAGAATAAAACTTTATTTCTACAGTCATCAAAGTCTAAGCCATTTAAGTAATGATCCTAAACCAGTGTCAGTTTTTGTTTGTTTGTTTTTCATCTTCATCCCTATGTTAAATTCTGTAATGACCCGGATATGAAGCCCACCTCCCCACAAAGCCTCATGTGTGGAAGGCTCGACCCTCACCTGATGTATCTGATGATTGTAACTGGTCCGTGGTGGCTCTGACCCAATCAATGTACTGATCCATCAATGGATTCCTGGCATTGTCTGAAGGCAAGGGAAACCATCAGGGGACAGTCCTTGGAGCTATGTCTTCCCAAGGGCCTTTCTTGTCTCTCTTTGCTTCCTAGGCACCATGAAGTGAGCGACTGCACTTTGCTTCATGTTTTTGCTGTCATGATAGTCGGTCCTATGGCAGGCCCACAGCAGTGGCTAAAGACAACCACAGTGGACGCCTCTACAGTGAGACTAAGGCTTGCCTGCTGGGAAAGGGCTGCTCTCATGTGACAGCCTTGGAAGTGTAAAGAGCTTAGCAAAACCTTGTACCCTCAGTGATGCCACTTGAACTGTGAGTAGGCCAGCAAGGCAGGGCCCTCTTGACTAGAGCTAGCATTCTTAGAACAGGGGCTTCGGAAGGATTCGGTCATCCCTCATGGCACTTGAAGTTACAGGCAACAAACAGCTGTTTTACAATGAAACAGTTCCTGACTCTGAACCTGTGGACACCTTTTTCTTGGGCATGCCATTGTCCAATAGGATAAAAGATGACTTTAGAGCTACATCAATAAAAGTGTGTAGATTCCAGGAGAGGGGAGACATCCTGTTTCCAGGGACGTGACATTTGTCATGTCTCTAAGTTCTGTGACATGGTCTGGATGCATTTTCTTTTTATCCCATTTTGAGACAAGGTATCTTATAGCTCAGGCTAGTCTCAAATTCCCTGTGTAACAGAGGAGAACCTTGATCGTCCTGTCTCTATTTCTAGAGCCCTGGGATTATAGATATGTTCTATCAAGCCTGGTTTTGCACACATAGTTCTTGCTTATCTCCCATTTCTTTCTTTTTCTCTTTTGTTTGTTTTCTGTTTTTGTTTTTTTTGAGACAGGGTTTCTCTGTGTAGCCTTGGCTGTCCTGGAACTCACTTTGTAGACCAGGCTGGCCTCTAACTCATGGAGATCCACCTGCCTCTGCCTCCTAAGTGCTGGTATTAAAGGCATGTGCCACCACTGCCCAGCCTATGTCCCATTTCTTTGCTAAGTTTTAAGTTGCCTGAGATTGACCATTTAGACAATTTGGGTATGCAAGGTTTAAATTTTATTGTATTTAAAGGAGATGAGAAAAGGCAGGAGCAGGGGAGGAGGAAAGGTTTGGAGCCAATGCTGTAGCTAAACTTTAAAGGACTTTTCCCATCATTAATTATGTTTTAGATGTTTGGAAGCCACAGATGGTGATGACTGCCATTAAGGTCACTAAGGCTGGCTCTGCAGCACATGAGCATTAGGGACAAATTAAGCTCTCTGGAGCCTATGGTACAGCTAACTGACAATCCACCCCCTCCTAACACTGGGAGAGTGGAGGTTAAAATGTGAGAAAGCAAAAGCTGGGACAGCGTGGGAAGAGGCAGAGCACTGGCCGTGAGGATCCTAGCGTATCGTGCTGCTCTCACAGTCTTGGATGCTGCTGGCTTCTGGATCCTTCATGTTGCAATGTAATAGCTTTCTGCTAAACAGCAACGGCTTTTCCTATTTTTCTTGTCTTACTTTGGCTGAAGTCAGTAGTGCAGGGGCTACAGAGGAGGAGGTAGTGACTGTCTGGTTTTACAACATAGTGTCATTTATTCATCCACATTTATCGTGTCTCCTCCAGACCTGCCGCCCTGCTCAGACTGACAGCGATGACCAAAGGCAGGCTGAGCTCATGCTGTGAATTACATAGATGTCGCTTAGCTTCTCAAAGTTTCTGAAGATACTCTGAAAATTTTTCTGTCTCCCAAGCACCAGCTTCCCTCCACCCACCCCACAAAAGGCCCTAAGAAGTCCTTTACATGGTCTGAGGAATTAGCAAGATCCAATCTGTCCTCAAGCAGGGCTTGTGGAATTAATTGGCCGTATGATTTCTAAGGCCCTCGTGACCAAATATCATATCCTTTATTATTTGAGCAACCCAGTGAAATATTAGCTCAATTATATAAAATGAAAAGCAGAGATTCTGAGAGATTAATTTTCTAAAGATCACAGCACTAAGGTGGAGCCTTGGACCCTGAACTCCCAGGCCTGTGTTTATTCCTGCTACTTATTGATTGATTCTGCACAGAAGGATTTGTCTCTAAAGGCCAGGGCCAAGCGCGTGCATATGTCTGAACACGATGCATGCTGGGCTGATGGATGAGGCTCCGAGTTTTATGTGGTCCTGGGGCTCAAAGCCAGAGCTCTGTGCATGCTATGCGTGAGGCTTAGTTTGACAGCCTGACGCAAACAGAGTCACTTGGAAAGAGGAAACCCTATTTGAGGAACCGCCTCCTTCAGACCGGCCTGCAGCATGTTTGTGGCACTCTTTCTTTCTTTCTTTTTTTTTTTAAATGGTTGAGATAAGGGAGGGCTCAGCACCCCATCGGTGATGACAACCCCAGACAAGGTCCTGGGTTGTGAGAGAAAGCTGGCTGGACAAGCCACAGGGAGCAGGGCAGTAAGCAGCATTCTTCTCCAGCCTCTGCTCAGTTTCTACCTTGAGTTTTTGCTTGGACCTCCCTCAGTGACGGATTGTTCCCTGGGAGTGTAAGATGAAACAGACCCTTACCTTCCCAAATCACTTCTGGTCAGCATTTTATCCCAGCAGCAATGGGAAACAAGCTGGGACCGTGGGCAGCCGAGCCACACCCCAGCTGCAAATTTCACTTTACTAAAGGTTTCAATGGGTTCAACAGAACCTGTTGTAGCTCACAGAATATGTAACAGATAAAAATGGCATAATGAGGAAGTCTGTGCGTGACTCGGTTGAGAAGTCCTATTGGAGGAGATAAAGGGTACGTGGTCATCCAAATGTCTGTTGTGATATTAAAGAACAGATGCCATTTGAGTGGTTGAAGAAAAGAAAGTCAAATCCAGATAAAATTTCAAGGGGCTAAGGAAGTACCACTTGAGAAAACCTAATCTCTGACATTTAAAAAAAATTACTCAAATCAAATATAGCTGTTAGATTACCAAATGTAAAGATTTTCATCTGGTACTCAAAATTGAAGTGACTTCAGAAAATCAGATCCATAGCAGTACAGCTGACAAACAGACAGAAATACTCCTTTTAAAGTGAGCAAAAGCTTAAGGGGATTTGATATGTAAGAGCCATTGCCCGGAACAGTTTTAACACTAAAACTGCAGAGAGTAAACTCACCAATAACCAATAGAACATCGAGTCCAGTTTGCTCTTAGTCACCTACTTTAGAAAAAGACCCTGATTTAGCCAAGGTCTAGGAGTCCAGCAGAGATGGAGGTGTGTGTATTAATACCAAACATACCTGCTTCATCATAGGATACGGTCAACTTCTCTAGCATTTCTCGGTCAATTGACAAGATCTGCTGCTCCAGGATGGTGTGGTAAGACAGAACACTGTTTTCTTTATCCTTCTCATAATCCTGAAGATGCTGTTTAAGCGCCTCGGGGAGTCGGGATTTCACATATTCCGCTGCAGTCTGTAGATAAACAGAGAAGCCCATTAGTACTTCTCATCTGAGGCTTTTCATTTAGTCAGAGCACTGTGCATCCAACGTCCAAACACAACTGTCCTTGTCACTGTGACTTTCAGATGGATCTTCAAACTGTCAGACCCCAGACCTGTATGAGTTTTTTTTTTTTTTTTTTTTTTTTTATCTAGTCTAAAAGCATGAAAGATGATGCATTGTATGTTCACAGAGTAAGTACTCGGACTTTGAATGAATTCAGTCCCAATGAATTCAGAAAGGCTGCATCACGTAATGTTTCTGACACACAACAAAACATTCTGCAAAAACCATTCCCGGTCCACATCTCTTTTGCACGTTGCTGGTCTCCACCCACAGAAGACACTTCCATCCTGTGTGGCGCACACTTCACTATGGTGCTTTGCTGTTTTCCACCCACCAACGTTCAGAAGAACTCCTGTGAAGTGAGTGGAAAGGAGAAACTTCTGCTAGACTGATAATGAAGTTCTGGGACACATAAAAAGAGGGATCTAGGCTGGTGCTGTAAGTCAGAGGGAGAGCGCTTGCTCTCTAGGTCCTAGCTTCAATCCAACAAACAAACAAAAGTATAAATGCTTACTTAGAAAAAAACGAAACCCTGAAAGACAACCATTTACCATTTAATTATTATAACCTTTACATTATTATTAATTATTATTATGTCAACTTCTCACTCCTTTTGCCTGTTTGCTTATAGTTTGCTTCTACATCCCCTGCATAACATATTTCCAACCAGTAAGATCTGAAATTATGTGCAGAGAGTCTCAGGCAGCTAGTCACACTCTGCCTGGGGACTGAAGGGACGGCAGATTTTGAGGAAGGCCTTCCTGAAGATTCTGATGGGTTCTTCTGGTAGGAAGGGGGTTGAATACTCTTTCTCCCTCCCAGTTGAGAATCAGTATGATAGTTAAGCCTTACTTTATGAGAGACATTAAATCCTATAAATCAGAGGAATTCTCTAGTTCCTAGACTGTATCTCTGGAGAGCATCAAGTTCGACATCTCCTTGTACTTCACACCTGTTTCATTCACACAGTGTCTAAGGTCAATAATCCAATAAATGAAGGTGTACATATTGTTCAAAACTACAATATAGTCAGTGGCTTACACCTGAAAACCCAGCATAAGGCCATTCTTAGCTATAACAGTGAGTTCAGGGCTAGTCTGGGCTACATGAAACTGACTAAAAAACAAATATGCCAAAAAAAAAGCAAAACAAAACAAAACAAAACAAAACAAAACCAAAAACCAAACACTGTATCTATAGCACTAAAGAATTTCAAGGATACTGTGAATGAGGATCATCTGGTTTGAGTCTAGAATAAAGCAAAGACCCATCTACAGAGTTTATCTTTTAAGACCCACACAACTATTAATTGTGAAATATTCTAAGGTATTGGCTACAAATAAGTGAAAAACCTTTATGTTCATAAACTAGAAAATTATTATTATCCAATGTGATCCACAGGTTCAATGCAATCCCTACATTGATTTATAGGTTCAATGCAATCCCTACCCAAAGTACCAAAGACATTTTTCACAGCAATAGAAAAAAATCCTAAAATTCATATGCAGTACAATCTCAAATATAGCATTAAGAAATTGATTTCTTAGAACTAGACTGCATGGTCGTTATCAGAGGCTGGGTAGTGGTGGAGGGGATGGGAGATATAATTTTTAAAGTTTATTTTCTTACTAGATTAGAGGAATTACTTTCAATAGAACTAATAAAAATGGTAATAACTGATAATGATACATTATGTTCCGAAAAACACGGAGCATGGATGTTTTGTGTGATATGGTCATCACTAACAGGATAACCATGTGAGGTAATTGTTTTTGTTGTTTCGTTTTGAGACAGGCTCTTCCTATGCAACACTGGCTGGCCTGGAACTTGCTGCATAGACAAGGTTGGCCTTAAACTCACGGAGATTTCCCTGCTTCTGCCTCCCATGCATGGGTTCAGAGGCGTGTACCACCATAGCCAGCTAGCAATGCATTTTCAGTTAGGTTTCTGTCAACTGAAAAGAGAAACAAAATACATGTACCTTAAAATAGAAACACACATACATTTGTGTTTGCCGTGAATCAAAAGAAGGTCAGGGTGTTTCCTCACTTACAGACTAAGGTAATCTGTATTCTTTGGGAAACATACAGCAGGGGCTATGTGCTGGCCAGGAAGAAATTGTGAAGTGCTGATGAGGTTATAGGCAAAGCTATTAAGCACCAGATACAGCACATCCCTTCTGGGTAAAGCACACACACCTGCACATACTGTATTTGGGGTTCCTGACTTGAGGACCCAGGGAAGGATCCACCCAACTGCAACACATGCTTTTTACTGTCTGTATTTCAGGAGTATTTTCATTTTCATTATTATCATCATTTAAAATGTATTTTCTTTTTTTTAAATTTTTATTTTTTTAATATTAGTTACAGTTTGTTAACTTTGTATCCCTGCTATATCCCACTCCCTCTTTCCCTCCCAATCCCACCCTCCCACCCTCATCTCCTCCCTGCCCCTTTCCAAGTCCACTGATAAGGGAGAACCTCTTCCCCTTCCATCTGATACTAGTTTATCAGGTGATTTCAGGACTGACTGCAAAGTCCTCCTCTGTGTCCTAGCAAGGCTGCTTCTCCCGCTGGGGGAAGGGACGGGGGGGGGGGGGAAGAGAGACAAGACACACATGGTATATACTCACTCATATAGGCCTACCTACAAGATAGGATAAACATACTGAAATCTATCCACCTAAAGAAGATAAACAAGAAAGAGGACCCGGGGTAAGATGATCAATCCTCACTTAGAAAGACAAATGGGATGGACATTGGGTGTAGGAGCAAACAAGTAACAGGACAGGAGCCTACCACAGAGGGCCTCTGAAAGACTCTACCTAGCAGTGTATCAAGACAGATATTAAGACTCATAACCAAACCTCCGGCAGAATGCAGGGAACCAAAAAAAGGGGGGAGGGGTTAATACGACCTGGAGAGGACAGGAGTTCCACAAGGACCAAATATATCTGGGCACAGGGGTCTTTTATGAGACTGTTTCTTAAAATGTATTTTCTTGTAGCCTTCATAGCTTCTAAATGCTACCACAGCATACTGTGGAAGGAAACTCGCTGGACAAGGGCTACTGGCTTCCCAGAGGGCATCCTGGGAAGTGGTAGGCAAGCTCTGTTGGGGGCCCACAGAGTAGCTAACAATAGTGTCCAACACTGATTTCCAGATTTAGAAGTTGAATTTTCTAAATCGGATACTGATGATGCAATAGCTTCAAACTATCGCCAACTAGAGCTCACTTTCTCTGCCAGCCAGCAAGTGCAGAACAAACAAAATTATTCCATCAAATGTGAACGGACTCGGCACTACATTAGCATAACGCATTGAACTCTAGAGTTTAATAACAAGTTTCTCCTGACATAAGAAAGCAACACCCGATACCACAGAATAACTATATTTAAACACACTACCCTGCTAGTCACTGTAACATCTGTCTTTAACAATTGTGTTTGTTGGAATATTTATGGAACACAGGCAATGCCTTTGTAATTTATCACATTTTAAAATATTGATCTAGTCTTTATTACTGAAAGTGTACCACATTAATTCTTCCCAGTTGTGCCTCCTGATGGTGTCTAGAATGAAATTTACTTCCCTAATTAGATTCATGCTGCCGGTCTCAAAAGAGTTTCTGTATCTCTGACATTAGGGCTACACTTTGGCATTTCAACTCTGTAACTTCACACACAGAGCTCTTGCTAGAGATGCATAAGAGAAACAGAAGGAAACAACTCTCAGCAAATATTAGATTCTGTTACAATATTTCGAGAACCCTTTTACACAGAGTGACACTTTAAATGGATTGAAATGGCAGCTAACCCTTATGTTCAAGCAGGAGCTTATGTTCAAAGCATATTTTTAAATGAGACTGGAATGATCTCAGACATAAAAGAAAATTCAAAGAATGGCTTACACTCAAAATTTTTACTGACATTCTAAATATGAACTGAAAAAATTTAAAATTTGGGATTATTTACCTAGTTTTTATTTCATTTCAGATTTATTTATTTTATGTGTATGGGTGCTTTGACAGCAAGTAGGTATGTACGCGCAGTCTTAAGCAAAGGAGCTGATCTTTGCATCACGTGACAGTAGAGTTAACGCTTCTCTCACACACAAATGTCAGATCTTACTCTCAAGCCCTCAGATCAATGAGGTGCTCAGTAACCTAGCGTGGCATAAGAAAAACACAGGGAGATAAAAGGAGAAATCGATTCTGAAAACACTGAGCTGGAAAGAGCTGGGTTTGGGGACAAGGTGGGGATGGTGGCTAGGTATTCATAGGATGAAGCAGAGAGTGACATGGAAGTAAGTCCTTCAGAGTCTGTGCCGACACAAGGGTGCTGCATCTTCCTGCACTGTCCAAGCGACCAACAGACCCGGCCGGGGCAGTGAGGACGTAGAGAAAAGGAACACACAGAGACATGTGGAAAGGCTGAGTGGCATGGACTGGACTCCCTGAGGAAGCTCAGAACCCCAGAAGGTCTGCATCTAATTATATCCAGCTGAACAAGAGGTGGGGTCGCTGCAAACAGTGGAACAAGGAGGTGGAGTTAGAACATACAGATAAACAAGGAGGCAGGGGGAGGATTGGGAGGGAAAGAGGGAGAGGGTTACAGCTGGGATAAAAGTGAATGTATAAAATTATTTAAAAAACAAACAAACAAACAAAAAAACAAAACAAGAAGGCAGGTTACAGCTGGATCACGGAGGCAAGGGTACCTAATCTGGGCAGGAGTAGTTCTCTAGAGTAGTTCTCTAGAGAAGACTTCAGGCCATAAACAGGGGGAGGAGGCTGTGGTGGGGAGAAAGCTATGGCGAACGTTTGCTGCATATGGACAAACATTTGCAGTAGACCAGGAGAGATGGCTTTTCGCGTCGTCTCCCTCTGAGCCTACTCTTGGGAGAGGCTCACCCACTTGTTTTGGGGGATGACACTTTGGGGTCCTTCACATGGCTGGCTCACGTCAATTGCACACATCCACCCGGGGCTTCTCACACTTGGGGCTTTCTATACTCCCTACAAATGAGCAATATTTCATTGCAGGCAAGGTTTCCCTGCCCTTGAGTGGAAGCTAATGTTTGTGTGCCGATTTGGCACTAGCCAGCACAGAGCCTACACATTAATTCTCTGAGGTCCACATTGGAATCCATCTTTCTTATGGTAACATGTCATTAACTTCTGACAGGTGTTCTTTGGCTCCAGGCACTTTAAAACAAAGTCAGAGTGAACGCCCTTGCCCACCAGGACAAGGACAGAAAGCAAGAGTGATTTCTCTTTTCTGCCTGCCAACACTGTCACTTTTTGCCATTTTTAGTCTTTGCTACTTCTAACCTGGAGAGATTATTTAAGGAAAGAATCCTTGAGAGACCATCTTGTATCCTAAAACTCATAATTCTGCCTCAGGAAAACAAACTGAGTACCTTCAAGAGATGGCACCCAGGTGGTCACCAGAAGCACAACAATGAAATCTTGATCCTATGGCAATTTAAGGTTGCTGTGGAGCGCTAGGGCTGCTGACGTGAGAATGCCAGTCAGCGATTTCGGTGGAGGCGGAGCCCAGCATGTGGAGGACTGGAGACTACGAACATACTTAATGTGGCAGCTCAGGTTTTAACTTGAGCATTAAAATGGTGACCACTAAGACCACTCTCCATCACTAGGGATGATCCCTCTGAGATTCCTCACGAAACAAACGTTTAATCGCTTTATCAGTCTGCTAACTCACATTTCTTACCAGGTCAAGTTCATGTGGTAGCATGAAGATTGCCGGGACACTTAAATTCAACTCTTATCCCACACAGAGCATGTCCTCCTAGGCAGATACAGATCACACCACCCCATTTTCCAGATTTCTGGTATAATTATTCCAAGATATAATCAGCCAATGGATCAGACATTGTCTAGCCATGAGTTAGCTCCACTTATTATTTTGATCAAACCTATATTTAAACCCTCAGGCTTATTTTTATAAAAACCTGTTTACAGATAAAAAGTTGAGGTTACTTCTCTACTACCAAGTTTAAAAAGAAGGAATTCATTGCTCCTCAATCACCACACATACTCCAGGGAAAAGTTAGGATTTCAACAGTAAAGGTCACACTAGTCTGATGGTTCTTCCTTTAATTTTGTTTTGAGAGCACACATACACTTTTAAATTCTAAGAGATGGCAGCATAAAAACAGCCAGCCTACCAGCCCAATGCTTACCAATGAAGCAGCACTCAATCAAAGTTGTAGAGCTAATTTTTTTTATGAAGGGCAAGTTCCTAACCTTTTCAGTAGTCATACAGAAGACATAAAGAAGAAATTGGTTACACACTTATGATCTATAGAAGAAAAATCCAAAGTAATATTTATTTATAAAGAAATAGGTTTCATATTTCAAAAATTATGTGGTTTATTCCTTATTAAATTTCCTTCCATTTTTGAATCTTGGGCTATAGAGCTTGGGGAAATATTAACTTCCATAAGTACTACTCAAATGTATTCTCCACAGTTCCACAAATAATTCTTACTGAAAATGCCCTTGAGAACTGAAAAAGCCAATGGGACTGTTACAAATGAATTATAAAATACTCGTGAGTTATTAATCAAAACGATAGCATTCCAATGCCATGACAGTAGAGCAGACCCTGGAGGTCTCAGTCAGAACACACATAAACTGCTCTTGGCTTGCAACAGCTATTTATACAGGAACAATTCCAGAAGACTCCTGCTGGGCCTCACTTGGCCGCTACCCCATAGCTACCTCCAGGAAGCAGGGGTGGCCAGAGTGGCAGAGAAGTTTCAGATGGGAAGGGCTGATGTCCCCAAACTGATGTGGCTGAAGAAGGGTTTTCAAGACCAGTGTCAGATTGAGGGTCCTTTTATACGGAATGGAGATGGAGTTAGAAGGGTTGGACTTTCTAATCAGGGAGCTGGTGACAATTTTATCTAGCCTCTCATGACTAATTCAAACAGAACCCCCACGCCCCTTAACCATTTCTTTTTTTAGCTTTCTCTGGTGCCTGAAATTCTGTCCTTGTTGCTCCTTTCTTTCTTTCTTTCTTTCTTTCTTTCTTTCTTTCTTTCTTTCTTTCTTTCTTTCTTTCTTTCTTTCCTTCCTTCCTTCCTTCCTTCCTTCTTTCCTTCTTTCTTTCTTTCTTTCTTTCTTTCTTTCTTTCTTTCTTTCTTTCTTTCTTTCTTTCTTTCTTTCTTTCTTTCCTTTAACTGATAAACTCACCTCTATCAAAAACCAAGTGTTTTTCTAACTTTCACAGGGATGGCTCCAGGGGTAAAGGCACCTGCTGCCCATCTTGATGGCCTACGTTCCATCCCTGGGACTGACATGTTAGAGCTAGAGAATTGATTTCTGCCAGTTGCCCCCTGTGAGTGCCGCACTTGCAAGAAGTAAATGCAACAATAAATGCAACTGCAACAAAAGATTTTTTTTTTTTTAAATCAAACATTTTAAGGTGCAGTTGCGAGTTCCGTAATGTTCAGTTTTAGGGTGGGCAAAGTGGTCAGCATCGTTTTACATACAGAACAGTAGACTGCACAGCAGGTGCCCTGGGAAAGTTCCAGGAACAGGACATAATGGGAGCGCAACATCTACTCAGATATGGAGCTTCGTGTAAAGGAAAACACAAAGATGCGAACTGCTCGAAGGTTAAGCACCTCCGTTCCGCCTCTGTCCTGGGTCCACCATCAAGTGTGTTTGAGGATAAGCGACCAAAGCAAATGTGGTTTGCTGCACCTCACGTGTGGGTAAGAACGCACTCAGCAGCATCCGCCGTGATGCTGAGTTTCTCCTGAACAGCAAGAAGTTACCTCTTGGGTGGCAAAAGTAGGATCTGCAGGAAAGTTACAGTTAGTCACCTCTAGGCCACGGCACCTTCCACTGTCTGAACTTCGCGTTCAGTCAGCTGCTTTAGAGTGTCTCCATCAGTCCCCTTTACCTGTGTGGCTTTCCTGAGCTCTCCAGGTAGGCATGCCAGAAGCAGAGGGAGGGGGTGTTTTGAAACCAGCCTTAATATGCTGGACTGGAAATTTGAGGGGAGCACATGGGAAGATTTAAAAAGACCAGTGCTGTGCCTTCCCTGGTGCTCTTTGATAGGTCTTGAGCAATGGGTCCTAGTTACACAGGGACTGTGTTGTCGGGGCCACTGGTTTGTAGAGCTCAACATTTCCAAATATTTAAAAACTATTTTTGTATAATATTGAACCTTGTTAAAAAGCTTTGTGAATAATAGCTTTCTTCCTAACACACATACAATCAGACACACAAACACACACACACAATCAGAGAGGGGGGATACCTAAGGCCTCATTATTGAAATCTGGGTATCAAGGTCATAGAGCGTCACAGGGAAGCCTTAGTAGATTCTCACATGGGAAAGGCCTCAGTTTTCTCCAAATTGGATGGCTGACCTTGATCAGCATCTTTGAGAGGTGATGACTTCCTTTAAAATTAGCCATGGGTTGTGTTCCATTCAAATTTGCTTTAACCTGGCTATATACTACGCAAAGGTAGATCTCCAGATCCCACCTGCTAGAGTTTGATACGATCCAGCATGGATTGCTACCAAGCTTTATAACAAGTCCTGATGACTCTTAGGATTGTACCAGACCCATCACGATGACAGTCCTTTGCATATCCCAGGATATGGGCTGGCTAGCAAAGGTTTATAATTATTGTTATTATTACTAATAATCTAGTTTATTAAGTTATCTGTATTCACTTATTTCCGTATGGGCATCCAAGGGTGCCCAGGGGACAACTTTCAAGGATTCCTTCCTCCCTTCCACCCTGTGGGTTCTTGGGCACGAACTCAGGTCATTAGGTTTTGCCAAGGCTTCCTTAACCCATTGAGCCATCCTGTCAACCTCTAGGTCTTATTAAAACCACGGCTATATGTACTGACATTGATGTAGGGCCTCAGTGCCACAGGCTCCTTTTTTTTTCTGTCATTTAGAAATGGCAGTTGGTTGGGCCTCAGAAAGCCAGAGCCTTCCCCCTCCAAAGCAAACTGACAATCCTAGGAGATGCTAGGCAGCAATGAAATGCCATCCTAGCAGCTTGTGGCCAACCAAGCGATCCTTGGAAAGCTGTGTAAAACAGGCCACAAAATGACCTCCAGAAAAGCACCTTGACCACATCTTGGTTTGCTCCTGACTGCACTCTGCATGGTCAGGATATCACCCTGACCTCTGCTAGGGTCAGCCAGAGTGCTGCGGCAGGAAAAAAAATCAGCAGGCAAACAGAAAGGACTAATGTGTCACCAGCACTAATGTGTAACTTTACACACAGGATTCAAAAGAACATCTTATTTTAGCAAAAAAAAAAAAAAAAGGGGGGGGGCGGAGGATACCTAATTGCATGGAAAAGCTGTTGTTTCAGCAGCGAAGGTGCCTGCTTATGTAAATATAAAGTGACACATCCTTAGCTCTGAATAGGCGAATCCTCTGTAGACCTTAGAAACAAACTCCAAATGAGGACAGATCGGCGCACAGTCAAGGGCCAGGACCGCATTCTTGCAATTCGTTTTTATTGTATGTGCCAGATAAAGCTGTGCTAGAGATGGGGATAAACAGTGGGGGAGGGGCACCGTGCCTGCTCCCAGAGTGCTCCTGGGCTGTAGTGGAGACGAGGAACCACATGCTGACTGAAGTAAGGATATTCTTTCAGGAGAAGCAACCAGGAAACCTTACAGCCTGGAGTGACCCCAAGGCTTCTGGAGACAGCCAGTTCCGCCAAGAGCTAAACATGGTTTGAAGGGTCACAGGCAATGGGGTTCAAGGGCAGGAGGCAACAGAAGCCCAGCTACATCGGTGTGAATTTTAAGATGTGGGTAAACTGGGGTCACAAGGAAATGAAACTGGTAATTTTACAGGTAGAAAAAGCTCAAGACTGACCTGTCCTCTGCAGTGTTGGAGAGCAGCCCTCAGGGCCTGTAGAAGAACGGGTCTGAGCAGGTGGTGGTGTGTGCTACCCACCCCAAACAGAACCAGCAATTTGCCATTTGCTGTTATGAGAAAGAGATAGTTCCCGGCCTTATCGTTAACATGGATTTAATGTAAAGAACCTGAATCTAAGACAAACTTAGACCCCAATGCCTTCCTATTTCACAACTGTTTTTCACGTCATCTTCACCTGCTCGTTGCTGTTTTCCTTCAGCCTTAGCCTCCTTTCATGTTTCTCTGTCGTGCTGAATTTACACCGTTTGAGTTTTACCACGACGTACAAAAACATGACACATCTGTTAAAGCAATTTTTTTTAAAAGTCAGAAACATTATTTTCTGAACGAAACTGTGAGCTGAAAAAAAAATCAGCCTGACAGAATCAGGCGCAAACGAACCCTGATCTATTAAGAAATGTGTGGGCGCTCTCCCAGTGGGGATCGAAAGAAGCATTTGTGCAATTGTACAGGACAGAGGCCCAATGGGCTCCGCTTTCCAAACCCCACCCACACCTCACTCTCCCCTCACGCAGCAGAAAGCTCCCCACCACAGAGAATTTGAGAAAGACAGACAGACTCAAGTACAGAACAGCCCAGTATTTCCCATTATGGGAGACCCAGTTCCCAAGGGGAAGTCCAGTGGGAACACCTAACAGTGACAGGCGTCTACCCACCTAGGTGTGCTCCTTCGAGGAGAGCTGGGAAAACCACACACAGATTCACTCACCCTTCTGGGTGGGCCAGGCACACTCCTAACCAGCCCACGGGCGTACAGAGTACTGTTATGTCGTAGGTTCCTGTCTCATTTAGCCCTTGATACAACCCTGCCAGGCAGGTATGCTCAGCGGTTCCACCGGCATGTCCTCAAACACTCTAGGAATCATCTCCTCTTTAGCAAAATCTAGCCTTTCATGAATATTTTGCATGGGCAAACTTCAGGAATCACAGCTAAAAAGAACATGCTAACAAAGCTGACTGAAGCTAGGTAGCTCAGACACACCGCACATACGCATTTAGATTTCTTTTATTTGCTAGAGATGAATCAGAGACAGACTGAGTTTCTTGGCATTCAAAACAAAGAAATAAAAGCCACCATCTGCACAAATCACAGTATCATTCAAATAAATTATAGGGAGGATGAAAACAATGCCCATGGCAGACATAATTTATCAGTCAAAGAACACGATGTGTGAAACACTCAACAAATAATTTCATTTCCAGGATAAGTTGCATATCTACATTGAAGAAGAAAGACCATTGGACAGCTATTAACAGGCTAACCTGACAACTCTGAACTATTTTCCTTCAGGAGCAGAAAACAAAATTTTATACACTCATATCGCATTTTAAAACACACCATTTGAATGTCTTCTTCCAAAGAACTAGATGAATCTTCAAAGCCTTTTCTAGTTCTTCAGTAAGAAGATAAGTATGGAAGTCCCATGGCATTTTTTAAATGATGTCTATAAATGGCAGCTTGACTGCATAATACCCCATTGCACATAAGCCATCAGGCAAACAAGAGTTTTGTATTAGCATATCACTTATGATAAAAAATGAATTTCTATTGAAAGAAACATATATTCCCTAAATTTAAGAAATTGAGCATCTCCTTGATAAAGTAAGGCCAACAGAGGAACATATAAAAATGGTGGTAGTGTGCATATCTAAGGTAAAAGGTAAAGAAATATGAATTTTGAATGCATATGCATGTTTAATCAAAACTAAGAATTTCCCTTGAGTTGCACATTCTCTAAGAAAATCTATCCAAGCAGCCTGAATAAAATGGTAATGTTGTCACTGTTTCTAATGGACATGAACGGGCCATGAATGTAAGGAATATCTATAAAAATATAACTGTGTTGAAAAAAAAAGTAAACTCTTGAAAAAAAAACTTGCACATTAGGATGTATACTTTATGTATAATAAACAAAACATAGAAACAATAAAATATATATATATATATATATAACTGTGATTTGTATGCTTTTTCTCTAATCTAAAGATTCATTCCTTGGAACAACACTGCTACTGTGTTTTTCTTTCAGCTCTTTGTAAAAGTGTCAAGCATTTAGTAGATGACCAATAATGTTTTCTGAATGAACAGATCAAAACTCTGTGTAACAGAAACATTAAAACATTCAGTATCTGTAATCCCAGCACTCGAGGAGGCAGAGGCAGGCAGTTTTCTGTGAGTTCGAGGCCAGCCTGGTTGACAAAGCAAGTCCAGGACAGCCAAGGCTACACTGAGAAACCTTGTCTTGAAAAAAGAATTTCAACATCCAAAATTTCAATGAGTTCACCTTAGATCACATAAACTAGTAAACAATGAACAATATTTAATAAGGTATATGTTACTGGGCAAATTAATGTTTTTAAACATTATTCGTGATTGGCCAACTCCCTAAAATATTATGGAACCATACACAGAAATGGAATTACCATAAAGTTTTGCCTTAGAACGCTTCTGAAATATGCTAAGCCACAGGAAACCTTCCATATTCATGAGCAGAAATACTCTTCCACATGGTTTGAGTGAAGCATGTGCCTGGAGTTTCCTCTTTATCCACCAGATGGCACTGAAGAATCAAACAAAATGTCTAACTTCTGAGCTCCCCTGGATGGACAAGGAGAGCATGAGATGCTGGTGGTCCTTTTGTTGACTAAACCAACCACTGCCAGCACCCTAAATTACAACAACCAGAGGCCTGGATGAACTGCGTTACAAAGCAAGCCTTACGTCTATTCATGTTTGTTTAGTATTTCCTGACTATGTATGATGATGTTCCAAGGATGATAATGGATACAGAGAGCTAAAGAAAGTTCTGGCCGTTGAAGAACTTAAGCAGATAACCAGTAAACAGATAAATACAAGAAAGCATAATCAATTATCTGACTGAGACACTTAAGAAACACTTTCTAGTGGGATATGTGAGCCAACTCCTGAGGAATGAAAGGCGTTTGCTAGGCAGAACACTCGACTACTGCTGTGGCTCAGATCTGCGGGGTCTCCAAATGGCGTGGTCCTCAGCTGCTGGGTCATCACTGACAGGCCACGGGGTTATGGGACCACTCGCTTCGCCAGTGCTGCGATGCGCGCTGAGTGATGCATTCTGCCCTGCAGTGCCTACCAGAGGGAGGTCTTGTAAGGTGAACCTTGACCCCTTACCTGTTACCCTCGGCTCCCAAGCCACTAAGAAGCAAGAACCCTTTTTACAGGTTGCTCTGGGTGCCATGATATTCTGTCACCTCTCAGGCCCGGAGTGACAAAACCAGCGGACCAAGAACTGAAACCTCTGAAACCACAGCCAAAATCTTTGTTCCAATACCCACCACCCCCATCCCAGAGATCACGTACTTTGTCGATATTACAAAAAGCTACCTACCACAACAGGGTAGAAGCCCAGGCAGAATCCACACAACTCACACAGGCACAGAGCTGAAATGGGGTTATGGGTAGGGGCGTCAGAGGGTCAGAGTCAAGCAGATGTAGGAGTGTTGGAGGGAGAAGAAAATGTGAGGGAAACAGAATATAAGGAAGTAACAGCAGGTTGAAATCAGGTAAAAACCGGTCAGGAATTTTAACGATAATTATTAGTAACAGCTACTATTTATTGAAACTTTCAATATGCAAAACACTAGGCTTAACTGTCCTATTGTTTTTCTTCTTCTTCGGAGTCCTAAAAATGCACACTAATTTTCATACCCCCTTCTTAGAGTCTACCTTGCTCTGTTCTTGACCTTGGAGATACTGAAACAACGAGTCTCTCCCCGCTACCCACCCTCTTTTAAAAACCTTAGAGGACAGCTTGGTGTGCGATCACTGGGCAACATTCTATTCCTAAATAGGACATGCAACCTAGAACTGCGTTCTAAGTCGCAATGCAATTGCTAGCTCTGTGGCAGATGCACTTGAACATAACCCTCAACCTGGAGGTGCCTGGTCCCTTCACCTTCAACACGAGAGTGAGCTGCTGCGAAAACAGTGGCTTCGGAGGAGCTTCAAGGACCCCTCCCCCTTAAGTTCTATTCTATGAAATTTCTTTTCCTCTACCATACTACCCCATGTTAGAGGTGCTGGAAGTGACATGACACAGGTTACAAACAATCCATAAAGCCTACACTACCTGGAGACTCTATTTAGCCCAGAGGCTGATAGATATACTGCAGAGGAAAAACAATGCAATGTCTTTCAGGTCCTGATGTGACTGCTTTGCTTGCATCACATTAAGTGACAATCTCTCGAAGTTCAAGTTATTCTGTAAGAGCCTAACAAACAGAAGGCACATTGATTATCCAGAATGCTAAAAATACGCCCATAGTTTTAAGTATTTCTAAACAGAAGTTTCTCTAAAACCTCTACATATTAACCGTCATCACTTACCAGCCTTTGATTGGCAGCATGAAGCCATTACTGAATTAACAGAGCCAGTGAGGAAGTCACACGGCTTTTAAGTCCTGCCGTCGCGTTAGTGACAGGGAACCAACCCACTGATTAAGTCACAGAGATGTTCCCTCTGAGCCTGAACTGTGGCAGCAGGCATGACAGCCAGCGTGACCGATTCGCAGCATGCCAGACTGGGCAGAAAAGAGAAAGAGCGACTTCTTGTATGGAATTCCTGTAAACCTCTTTACACACTTAAAAATTTAAGGAAAGCAGTCTGTCCAAAAAAAAAAAAAAAGTCTCAAAGAAACGGCACACTCTGAATTTCATACAGACCAGACCCACAGAAAGCGATGTTGAACAATAGTCTAAATACTAAGATAACCTTAGAAAGTGCCCTGAAGTTAGAGCGTTATAGCCTCTACTGGCTGAAAACCATGATAATCTACCAAAAACATATTTTAAAACTCTTTTAATTCAATGAGACTGTATAGAAAAATTCTCAGAGAAGGAATTCAAACAAAAACATGCTGGCTTCTGCTAGAGGTGAAATTTAAAAAATAGAAATATTTTAATGAACATGATAAAAACATTCCCAAGTACTAACACCTCTGTACATTAACTTTAGGCTGGACACTAAACCAAGAACCACGTGTTTGTGTCCTCTAAAATCAGGAGATGGAAGACGAAGGATGCGGCCCAGGGGCTTGTTGACTGTGCAGTCTCTACTCTCGGTCCCCAGAACTGGAACCATACTGAGAGGAGGGGGGAGAGGGAGGAAGGGGAGGAGAGGAGAGAGAGGGGGAGGAAGGGGAGGAGGGGGGAAGAAGGGGAGAGGGGAGAGGAAGGGGAAGAGGGAGGGAGAAGAAGAAGAAGCCAGCACAACATTTACACTAGATTGGGTCTTCAGCACAATCCATTCTATCAAACATTGCCTAGCTAGTAACACATTTCAACGCAGGTGCTACCTATATGAAATGATAAAAAAAAAACCTAATTGAGAAATTAAAATAATAACATAAAGGTGGCAAATGAATTAAATTCTCCTAAAAAAGGAAACAAAATATCATATATCTTGTTACTTATTAAATCCATTTGGGAAACATAATTATTTTTAATGCTTCATATTTTGTGTTTTGTTATTATAACACCATTAACTAACTGGCACAGTTACTCCAGCCTACATCCAGTATGTTAAATGATTTGTGGATACTGAAGCCATATTACAGAACACACCATGGTAATCTTAGAGCAACGCTGAACATCTGCAAGACTATCCACTTAGCTGTTCGGGAAAGACACTGATTAACTTTTTCACGTGTCATTAGCCTGATACCTAAGCTTTAATGAATTCTGGACTATTGAAATGATGCAAAATTTCAATTAAAAATTCTGCTAAAAATTCAATTAAATATTTTCCCCAATGCCTCACACAACTCTGTTAACTGTAGCATAGAAGGCGGGAACCTGGGGAGACCCAAACAGGGGGGAAACACTTATGTTACACCCACTTCAACGCCACAGCTTTTACTCAGGTGACTGCTCGCTGCCCAGTCTCTCACAGGTTTGTTCTGCAGGGCCCATCCAAGAGCAAACAAACACAGGCTGGAGAGCAGGGATGGCTGGCTCTACCAGCTTTGCCAGGCTGTCAAAATGTTTTCCTGATGTTTTCACAGTACAAGAAACAAGAACTATTGAAAGGGAAAACACATTCTTTTGGAGCAGATTCAGTACATGGGCCCACTGACATTTCTAGCAGTGGAGCAGCCGGTAATTAAATACCAGGGAGTTAATGACCTGGCTGATTCAATGAGCTTTGATTTGATGCACTTAGGACTCTATCAGCGGGGCTCATTTTCTTATGAGACTCCTGAGGTGCACAGCTCTGGGCCCCATGGCACCTCGGCTGGTCAGAACAATCGAGGGAGCTGCAGCACACAGCCTCTGCTCTTTCAGGATGCTCAGTGTGCAAGCATGTGCTTCCTTTGCCTTTTCTGGTGTCTGTGCGGCGATGCCGAGGTCCTCCTCCCACCAAGGATGGATCACTACTTCTTAAACTACATCAAACCAAAGGATGCAGGTAAGCCTGTGCACACGCACACACACACACACACACATACAAACACATGCACACACCAGTCTCTCTCAGCCTCTACCCTCTTCAAAGTTTACCCCACTGTTGCAGGTTACCCTATTTTTTACAGAAGATGAAAATGGAGTGGAGAGTCCATGATGGGTCAGAATCTCAACTCCTCCCTACGGAAAAAGATGAGAAGACCGTCAAGGTAGAGTTCACAGGAGCCGTAGTCATTAAAAGGAGTTGAGTGGCCCTTGCAGACTATCCGTTCTTTGGCTTTAAAGGAAAGGAAATTTCTCTATCAATTCTCTTATTCCTTTTGAACAATAAGAAGAGCGAAGAACAAGCTGGGAGTGGTGTCTCACACCTTTAATCCCAGCACTTGGGAGGCAGAGGCAGGCGGATCTCTGTGAGTTTGAGGCCAGCCCGGTCTACAAAGAGAGTTCCGGGACAGCCAGGGCTATTACATAGAGAAACCCCGTCTTAAGAAAACAAAAGAAGAAGAAAGAGGAGAGGAGGTAAAGGAGGAGGAAGATAAAGAGGGGGAGAAGAAAGAGGAAGGGGAGGGGGAGGAAGAAGAAGACCTGAGGGCACTTCCCTGAGGTTATCCTCAGTCACCTAGAGAGTGAAACAGACTGCTAAAAAAAGAAAAAGGAGGCCATGTAGCCCCTCGTGTGGGGCTCTTCAAGCCTCTGTGTGGTCCTGGCAGCTTCCTCATCTGGAGAAGAAATACAGATCTTCTGGTGCCTGGGTTATATGGCTTTGACTTCCACTCAAGGTTTCAGGACATCGAGGCTTTTGACATCAGATAACTCCATTTTGATTCTGTCCCTATTTGCATGCATTCCTATGGCAGGGAAAACATCTTCAGACACTTAAAAGGCAGGACTCGGGAGAGGTTTTCATGACATGAAGTATCTACAGTTTAATGAATGGGGGGAAGACGCCGAGCCACCAGCAAGGGTGCTTGTCAGGGCAGAGGAATTACACGATAATTCTGTTTTCTCCTCTAAGTTTTTGTGTTTTTACGATTTCTACAACAATAGTAAATCACTTCCCTAATAACACAATGTTGGCAGAAAGAAAAGAACAATTGGCCATACTGTCTCTTTCTCCCAGAGAAGAAACGGGGGAAAGACTGAACACGTCATCTTCTCCTAAATTAGTCACATAAGTGTTAACCTTTTCTCTGCCAATTTATTATTATTATTATTATTACTATTATTTATTTTGGTCACAGCAGGAAAACTACCTTAAGAAGTCTCTGGGAAGACTGGGAAGAAGATGGGAGGGGGGGAAAAAAAAGTACCACACCGAAAATGGAAACCTAGAGATGAACAGTGCAACCAACTTCACACCAGAATAGCAGGGGATGGGGAGGCCGCTCCTTCAAGGATGGAGATGAATAGTTTCCACTTTAAAAAAAGGATCATCCAGATTTCTTATTTGTCATACCCTTAGCTTGTCAACACACATTTAAAGTGAATAATGCGCTGGAATAGAAAACATTTGCTCTTACTGCACTCCAGCTTTAAAAGCAAAGAAAGGATGGCCTCCGTAGGAACAGGATTGATGGCATATGGCGCTACACGATTAGGTTGAAGGATCCATAATAGCATAAGCTTCCATTAAACACATCCCTCAAGAGGCACACTTACTAAAAGAAATCAGGTCATTTACAATTCATAAACAAAAAGTCATGCGTTAAAATCTTTCTTGTATAGATTGTCTGAAGTCATTTTTCTACCACTTCTGGCTCGGGACCATTTCAGAGAAAGTTAAATGACACTGCAGGCAAGAAGCAGAAGATCTGCAGCTGTGATGTGTGAGGCTCCCAACGCAGGCGAGGCTGTCCAGGCCACAGGAAGAATGCACACCGCCTGTCGGCATGCTGTAAAACCTGGTCAGCTGTGGCTCATTTCCAACTAACCACCCAGGCCTCTCAGGTCTCCAGACACAGAGGAGATGGTGCCACCAAGTGAGGAGCAGTGAGGAATGATGGCAGATGGTGACAAAATGCATCAGGGAGCCACCCCAGCCCTCCTCTTCCCTCCAACCTTGCCATCACCATCACTTGCTGTCAGACATCTGGAGACACACGCCTGTCCAGGTTCCCTTTTGCCTTAACTTCACTTTCAATTGCCTCGGTTTCTACTGGGCTTCATTTCATTAACCATTTAAAAACTTTCCTAGGACCAAAAAGATCTAGGTCTGACTAGGTCTGACACAGATATCAAGAATGCTATAACTCAAGTTATAGCATTTCAAATAAAGTAAATAAAAATGTTTGCTGTACCATTTCTATCACAGAGTAGCTGTACTTAATTCTCTGTAAAAGCTGGCATTCACTAAACACTTTCAAATTCACTAAGACACTTTCAAAATGTAGTTTTTTGGTTTTTTTTTTTTTTTTTTTTTAGAAAATAAGTGCAGATGTGATGTGCTTTCACAGCTGCAGCAGAAGTTGAACAGAAACTGAATTTCGTCCATAAAGAAAACAATCTGTTAAAATAAATACTAGGTTCCATTCTGTCTGTTTTCAAAGTGAAGAAAACATTTTAAGGCCTACCATAACATTCAGCAAGCAGTATTCACTTCTACAATTTCTACCATTTTATGTTTACAGCTATTTCACAGATGAGGAGACTGAAGTACAAAATAAGCAAATTCTCCAAAGCTATTTAGTGGTCAGTGGTGGAGCAGAAACTCAAATCCAGGTATCTCCAACTTTGAGAGACACGTTTTCCTAACATAAATGGCAGCCTGGAAAATCTGTGTTAGTTTGAGTCCCATCAAAAAACTTTTATCTAACCTTTGGTTGGGGAAGTAGCTCAGTGCTAAAACATATGCTTATAATGTTCAAGGTCCTGGGCTCAAGTTTTACCATCACAAAGCAATGATGCATACATAGATACACACACACACACACACACACACACACACAACACAGTCATATATACCAACAAAATGTGAGTCTGGATCTAGACACAGTGAATTGAGGTAGAATAGCTTAACAGACTAAGGTCACTCACAAATGTCAACACTCAAAAACAAATGACAAAAAGAATTGTTTTATCAACTGTAAAGGTTTTTATGATTTATAAAAGCCTTAATTGTATAATAATACCCTGTTTATTCCCTCAATAATCTTGAAAATTAATGAGGTGTGATGTGCTCAGCATCTTTACCTTTACCTAAAGAAACTGAGGCAGAAATGACACCCAAGGTGAAGCAAGAGGCCAAGGTTCCCAGTGGCGATCAGCCCTATTTTTATGACATGCAGAGTCCAGGAAACATTTTATCAAAATAAAACTAAAATTTATCCTTCAACAGGAATGAAGCATTCCTTGTAGAGTGAACCTCAAAGAAGTACTGTAGTTCAATGGAAATACACTTTTGCTCAACCTGTACCATTGTAGTCAGTCAACCTGTTAGTTCATATTCATAACATGCTCTCAACTATGTTCATTTTCTTGTTTCGGTAATTTATTGGAGAAAACAGCCTAAGCAAATTCCTACTGTCTACTATCTTATCCAAAAAGATTTTGCCATGTTGCAGTCATTCCCAAGGCATCTCTTATAAAAGAAAACATTGAATTGGGGGCTTACAGTTTCAGAGTTTTAGTCTATTAGCATCATGGTGGGGAACACAGTGGGCATGCATGGTGTTGGAGCAAATATTCTAGAGCTACATCCTGATTAACGGCCAAGAGAGACACTTGTCTTGGCACTGGCTTTTGAAACCTCAAAGCTCACCCCTAGTGACACACCTCCTCCACCAATGCCACACCTCCTAATCCTTCTAATCCTTTCAAATAATGTCACTCTCTGGTGCCTAAACATTCAAATATATGAGGCTGTGGGGGCCAATCTTATTCAAAGTACCATACTCATTTTTCTGTGCCTCATATTTTGCAACAGAACAAAGGAACCAAGTAGAGAATAAAAGCAAAGCAATCAAATAACCCCCCAAAAATTAACAAACCAAAATAATAACTCTCCTGAAATAGCTGTTCCGTTTTGACAACAAAAGAGCTGTAAGAGGGCAGAGATGACCATGGATAGCACAGAATTCAGAGACTTATACTGCAAACAACGAGAGATGTTTCCCAGCACAGAGCTTGTAAAGAAACTCTGAGCTCTACTTGACGAAAGGGTCACACACCATCTCAAGGAGGAAAGGTTTGGGAAGTAGAGGTTGTCTGAAAAATCCCATGTCTGAGATATTTCATTTACATATCAACTAATGCTATTCAGTTAGGAATATATGTGAATGGCAAATAAATTGGTGGCACCAATACTCATAGCTCCTCTAGTAAAAATGCCTTTAAAAAGTTAAGATTGGGAGACCATTGTCCTCCCCATCCTGTTCTTTTCCTTCTTACTTAGCACTTAGAACTAGGCATGTGTCAGATGTCTGTTTGCCCCCATGAGATTGCAAGCTGTTTCTCAGGTTCTTCCTGCTAGGTCTACTGGCTAGAACGATGCTTACAGAAAAACAGGTGTGCAATAGATAATTGCTTATTGAGCTAAACAGATGAACAATACACGTGGATTCTAGGTGACAGGTGGAGCTTTCCATTTATTATTTCTCCCACCTTCTGTCACTTCCTCCAACTCTTGACTGAAGAAAAGTATTTCTTTGGGTATAGGATGGTAAATCAGTTTGTGCATGTGGCAAAGTATCACAACTCTAGAAACCTACATTAAGCAGCCTTACCAGGCCACAGAAGAAGACAATGCAGCCAGTCCTGATGATACCTGATAGGCTAGGGTCAGATGGAAGGGGAGGAGGAGATCCCCTATCAATAGACTAGGGAAGCGGCATGGGAGGAGATGAGGGAAGGAAGGAGGGCTGGATTGGAAGGGGATGAGAGAGGGGGCTACAACTGGGATACAAAGTGAATAAATTGTAATAAATGAAAAATTATATTTAAAAAAGAGTGTGGACATGATATGTCTTTGTACAGAGTGCAGGCTGTCTCAACTACTGGTGACAGAAAGGCTGGCTCCCGGGCAACTCTCCCTCTTTTTTTTTCATTTCAAATATTGGTCCCTACTGTCTCAATTATTGCCATTTATATATTTGGTTAGGAGAGCAGTGTAAATCGCAAGTTGTGTATTAACAGTTCTACCTTCACTAACTAAGAATGCATTAACTGGACATAAAACAAAGTTACCTGTGTAAATGCACATCGAGCACTTACAAGGCCTGCTTTGTCAAGTGCAGACACATTTAATGCTCTGTTCTGTCTCATTAGGTCCTTGTGCCTCTTTAGCATGAAAGGACCCAACTCCCTGCACTTGTAGAGTGCTTCAACTCTACAGAGTGCTTCTTCAAAGAATTGTTATATCAGCAGTTCAACTGAGGTGCCAAGATACCGTCATGAAATGATAACTTGAAGTTCCAAACCCACATGCAAATTTGAAAAGAGAAAAAAACGGCTCTGGTCCAGTCAAACAAAGCAAAAGTGTGGACAGTAAGGGAGAGGGCAGGAGGAAGACTCCTTGGACGCACAGTGTGCTGTGGATCCCTCTGCCTCTGCAACCAGGGGGGAGGGAGAGATACACAGGG
Organism: Meriones unguiculatus; assembly: GCF_030254825.1. Lineage (NCBI taxonomy): Eukaryota > Metazoa > Chordata > Mammalia > Rodentia > Muridae > Meriones > Meriones unguiculatus. The sequence continues at coordinate 174,166,546 of NC_083350.1, read as the reverse complement.
AAGTTACGAGAGGAAGACTTCAAAAGGATAGAAGGCTGTCACATACCCTACACTACAAGAATGTGGTGGGTATGTGCTTGACTCTTCCCTAGGAAAGGCCAGAGAGCAAGAGCGGAAAAGGAGCTAGGAGGCAAGATGACTGTGACTGCTGAGCTGTGCTGCCCATCCCAAACTTGTCTAGCTAAGGTCCACATGGCATCCTGCAGATAGAGGCAGGCTACCAGAGGGAAGGAACTGTTTTGACACCTCACAGATGCTGTTCAAAGGGACAGCCTATGGGTTAAAAGACCTCATCACAGAGTCTCTTTGGACCTAAGAACTACAAATCCTGGAGATGAAGAGAGCCCGTTGCTTACAAGTAAACAAGATGGGAAGTACGAGAAGCTCTCACAGAACACTCCACTTGAACCAAGCAACACTAAGCATCAAGCCACGCTGGAGCCAGCAGTAAGAAAGCACTTGCCTGCTTCTCTTGTCCTTCCTTATCCAGCACAGGCTCTGCCAGATCAGACTTTGGCTATCAAGAAGAAACTTACAATAGGCTTTTCAGCTGGCAAAGAGCTTATTTACCTGGGGAAGGAAAGGCAAGAGATCTAATTTCATGGCTTGAGTTTTGATTACCTCGTGAACCGTGATGGATTTGCAATTGAACCTTATTACAGTGAAGAATAGTGCTGAAACTTACATAGATTGCCTGAGTTTTCATCCCGGAGATGAATACTTAGTCTGGGGGAAATACTTATATTCTGAATATATTCTGATTTGATGTCAGTAAACAAAAATAAAGACCCTCTCAGATGAGAGCCCATGAATTCTATTTGACCTAGATCAGAGGAAACGATTATTAATAATCAACTCATCGAGCCCAACAAACTGCCTTAATCTAAATGGGGACTTGGGGTTAAAAACAATGAAAACCACAGAATAGTAGTTAGGTCAGCCTCAGGATCAATTTAAATGAGAAACTTAGGCTCCATCCGCCTTGCATCTCTGCTTATAACTGCCATTGTAGCATGTTCCTGTTGTTACAACCAAATGCTTTAGACAGTGTCTTTGTTAGGGTTATTATTGCTGTGACGAACTCCACGATTAAAAGCAAGTTGAGAAAGAAAGGGTTTATTTGGCTTATACTTCCACAGGACAGTTCATCATCAAAGGAAAACAGGACAGGAACTCAGGGTAGGGACCTGGAGGCAGGAGCTGATGCAGAGGCCATGGAGGAGTGCTGCTTACTGGCTTGCTTCCCATAGCTTGATCGGTTGGCTTTCTTATAGAACCCTGAACCACCATTCTAGGGATGGCACCACCCATAATGGGCTGGACCCTTCCCCATGATCACGAATTTAAAAACTGCCTTACAGCCAGATCTTATGGAGTCATTATTTTCACTTGAGATTCACTCATTTCAGATAACTCTAGCTTATGTTAAGTTGCCATAAATCTAGCCAGGACAGACAGGGTAACTTATGAAGACAAATTTACTCTCCTTTGGTTCCAGAAGAAGAATGCTCCAAGGTCAAGGCTTGCTGTCCCTTACAGGAAGAGCTACGTAAGTGTCTTCACATGGCAAACATGACAAGCGGATAAAAGAGACCTAAAAGTTTGCTTTTGGTCCTTCAGAGGTCACTAATCCCATTCGTGAGGGCTCCCATCATGACATCATCACCTCCTAAAAGCCCCCTCTCTAGCACTGTTGCACTGGGGAGTAAGTTCCCATTTTGGGAAGGCCACACTCATCAAAATATCATCACCCACTACTCTTCATATGTCACCTTTCCCTTTCAGTAATGGGAGAAGACAATGAGGACTAGCCTCTCCAGAGTCAGAGTCAGGTCCTTAACACTAGTCAGGTTTGTTTTGAAAGAACACCCCAGAAAATCTCTAGTTGGCCCTGCTTCAGTCAAGTCCCACCTCCTGAGCTGATCACGATTCAATGTGGTGAGGTGTCAGCCAGCCAGTCCTGTGGTCACGATGGTAAGGGGTCTGAAGTGACCAAGGGTGCTAGGCAGAACAGGGGTGAACCTTGACCCACATCCATGGTCTAATCATTGAGGAGAAAAACCAAGTAACACATCCAAAGTCATACAAAGAGCAAGCAATCCTTTGGCTGTGGAGCCCTGCTCAGCTAACTGAAATCTGGGCCATCTCTGCTGCTCCAAAGCTCTCTTTTACACTCACTATTTATGGAGTGTGTGTATATGTGTGTGCGTGCACGCGTGCATGCAGAAACACATGCCAAGACATGCATATGGGGCTGAGAACAAGCTGTGGACCCTTCCTCCCTGTGGGCTCCATGACTGGGACTCAGATTGTCAGATCTGGCAGACAATACCTTTCCCAGCTCAACCACCTCACTGGCCTCGACCCTCTCTTTTAAGAGATTTTCTAGATCACAGAGTAATTCATTTGCTATCATCCAATGAGAATGTAGATTAGATGGCCTCTAATGTCATGTGAAAGCACAGCAGGTCACAGCTGGTTTCTTACAGGAGCCATTCATTTCCTTTTGATTCATTCCATATGTATTTACTATCTCGTGTGTGCCTGACACTCCTCTTCTAGGACTGTGCTCATGAGCACCAAACCAAACAAATCCCCAGAACCAAATAGTAACTGACTGACAAAAAAAAAAATTAGCATAATAAGTCCACAGAAGTCCTCAATTAAAAATAACCATTAATGACTGATTTTCTTTGATTGGCTACAGGAGGAGACAGGCAAATAGTTTTTCTTACTGACATGCTAATCATTAACACATACATGATAGGAATAACAGATGTCACAAACCCAAGACATTTTATGGCATAAAAAGTCATATGCCTTCCAAGAGTTTCACTGTCAAAAAGTTTGTATCTAATTTACCAAGCAAAGTCATCGGCACTGGAACACAGCCATGGCTATAGAGTGAGGAAGGGAATCAGACAGCAAAGGGTGGCTGGTGGCAGAGGATAGCAGGCAGCAGATGGAGGGTACCACACAAAAAAAGGAGGTTAAAATTTTTTACGGAGGCTAAATTTAGGCCTTAAACAAGGCTACACAAGCAGTCGTTTTACACTGTCACTCTGACTGCTCGCTGCTTTCAAACTCCCCACAGCGTGTCCTAACACCCACCACAGATGACCACACAACTTCAAAGGCACAACTAGAAATTCCTTTGCTTTTCCAAAGCTACTTCCTTGAGAGCACTTCTGGTTAGGAGAGATAACACAGCCCAGCTTTGATTAAGGGCCTCTGCCAACGTTGGCGTATTAAAGTAACACAGGTTAGGAGCACTTATCTTTCCTTTCAGTCGTGAAATGCTCCTTGTGCATGGAGCTCCTGGCAAAAACAGATACAGCAAAACGGTCCCATCAGCAGCCTTTAGAGCATCTATTTGCACACCACTGACTTAGGTAGAAAACCTAATGGCTCTTGCTTTATTGAACCATTTGCATTGTGCTGTGAGGCATCCTGGGAGGATCAATGATTATTTATAAGGCTATACCAAGTTCCTTGGCATATACTTGAAATGAAACAAGATAAGTGATTTACCTCTTAAGAAACTCCCTCTAGCAATCCAGGCTTTAAATATCTAATAAGCTGAAAGAGTTAGAAGGGCTCAAGAGAGCCCCATCCAGATGTCCCTATTTAGGGTCAGAATGCCATTTGATGACGCTTCCTTGACTGTATCTGCCTCTCACACCCCGCCCCCCTGAAAGGGAGTGATCCCTGTGTGTTATGAGTCTGCAGAGTAAAGAAACAAGGAGGCAGGTGAGAACAGGACCAGACAGGACCCTGTAGGAGACCCCCAGTGGATAGAGGTCCTGCCTTAGAGGTCCTTTCTCCAGGACACACCCACACCACCACCTCTGCTTCCACTGGGCTATCAAAAGCATTACCTGGTGCAGGAACTCCGAATCCAGAAGTTTGTGCTCAGGAGACCAGCTTTCTAAAACAGCCAGAACAGACCCAGCCAACCACCACCACCAACTAAAAATAAGGCAGTGGATCGTGCTTGGTGGGGTCTGTCTTCTCTCCCCCTAAACAGCTCTTCAACCCAAGAGTAGACACCTCTGTGTACATCATTTTTCTCCTTCCAAGTACCTGCTTCCCTTTCGTTGCTAATTACCTTTGAGACTACTACATGAGTTAACAGGTAACTAAGCCCCGGGGTCGTCTAAAGACATAGGGTAGAGTCATTTTTATCTCATTAAAGCACAGATCTGAGGACTTACTAAGATGATGAAATTAAGGACTTGGTACTCCTTTTCCAGTAATGGCAGATTATTTTGCAGCAAGAAGAGCAAAGAGTAATTTTCTAAATGTATTATAGCAGGTGTGGAAATGAAAGATCGCAAATGCTACCACTAAGGATCAAATTAGAACAATATACCGAATTCAAATGAATTGTTGTCTTGATCACCCAAATAGATAACATGAAGTGAAAAGGCATTTTATTTCTATCTCTTTGCCCAGTAACATAGCAATGTTAAATATAAAAAGAAAAAAAAAAAAAAAGCTCAAAACCTTTAGGATCCCCTTTCCAATACCCACCAGCAGTGTGAGTGTGAACTGGGATTCAGAGTTCAATTTTATGTATGTAAATGTGAGGTTTTAGTGGCTGGTAACTCGAATCTGCAGAGCAGCACTGCAAAAATGGTCAGGACTGCTTCTCATTTGAAAAAGCACTAGCTTTTCATAGTCAGAATTTTAAGAGCTAATTTCAATGACCAGGGATGGCTGCTTGGTTTTTCTCCTTCTTGCACGTTGAGTTTTTTTGGACAGATGCAGTTTGCTATGAAAGTGAGCATAAAGCAAACAGGAACAAATGGTCTCTTTACATGCTTCTTGTTCTGCTAGGTAAAATGAAGCCCCAGGCCTTCCTCAATGAGGCTTTAAGCCAGGAAAGAGCTGACAGGACAACAGACCCAAAAGGAAGTCTAAATATGACATATTTCCTATCATCTGGCATAGGTCAGAATTTCATTTATATTCTTAGGTTCACTTTGCAAAAATCTCACACCTGACCTGTTTGACCCCTATGGCAACATTACCCTATTTTAACAGATAGTTCGTGAGTTGCTGTGTGTTGCATTTAACTGAAGGCATACACCAGCACCCTCTATCAAGCCTTGAAATGGCACAATTTCCTAAAAACCAACTAACTTGAGGACACCGTGTTTTCGCAACGTGTAATCTTTGTGTAAGCTCTATTATATGCTTTCCTAGCAAAACATGGGAGGCACAGAGTGACTTCTGTAAGTTGACACTTCCAGTGACATCTGGAAGTCGTCCCACCATTATCAGGGTAGACTTGGCTGGCTCCACTTTTTCTATATTACAGAACCTTCAAACAGGAATGACCTCCTTTCGGGCTAGACTCCCTTTCCATCCTGAGATTCTCACAATAGAAAGAGATCAAGAACACACAAAAGCTCTAATGTCCCTATCAAATGTAACACTGCCCCCACCACTTCTGAACCTCCCCAGAATACTACATTACTTCATGTCTACTAGATTCCCAGGCTTAAAACTGTCATGCCTAGGCTTCACTCATGGCCAACTGCTACCCTCTGTGGGAACAAAGTGCGGGTACCGAAGAGCATGATTATCCCTAGACAGCATCTTCCATCGTTTGAGGGTGGGTAAGAAACAAACAAAATACAAGCTCTAAATGAAGACTGTCAATAAGACACCTGCAAATGACAGCCTGCCTCTTCTGCTACAGTAGCTGTGTTCATGGGCAGCGGGCACAGAGGCCATCCAAGGGTACACTCTGTCTGGTTCCTCCTTGTGAAGGCATCAGGAGGAAACTACCCAAAGGACCTTCTACTCTCAATGTTTCGATGGACTTCAACAGATTTTGATAGAAAAGACTCTTCGGCCACCCGAGGACCACTCTGAGGCGCCATCAGATGCCATCTTGGTCTGCATTCCTGAATTTGTCGCCCAGCCTCACATGCTAAGTTTAAAAGTGAGGGGCATCTCAAGAGGAAGCTGCCATCTTCCAGTTGATTGCTTCGCTGCTTAGCATTCTAGCACCATTTCTTTATTCACTTATGGGAGGCGATTTGGGCACAATGTTAACAGAAGCTATTTACAAAGCATTACTGAAGTGAGCCCATTTAAGAACCCAATCACATATATCGTCCAATGACCTACAACTTGCTAAAACAAGGCCACAGTTTCCAAGTCATCTTGAATGACTAGAACTTCCAGCCTCCTTCACCAGAACAGCTTCTGAGTCACCTGAAAATCACAAAATAAAATAGGACTTTTATCATGGGGTTTAGAATAAAATATTCAGAAAATATCTTCAACGGAAATAAGGCAAGAAGGACACACCACAATGGCTTCTGTACTGTTTGAGTCAGTTTCCCAGCTGGCTTTCAGGGAACTGCCAAACTCTCACCATCAAGCATATTTCATGTGTATATGAAAGCCTCAAAGGCTTCGGTTAAAGTAAACATCAGAGGACACAGAATGAATACATCGCTTTTATAGGCAAGCTTTTTTTTTCTTGTGTAAGATTACCTTTCCATTAGTTAATTAACGAATTAATTAATTATATTTCATGTGAGTGGGTGTTTTGATTGCCTATAAATCTGAGCACCATGTGCACACCTAGTAACTGTGGAGGCCAAGAGGGGGACGGATCTACTGGAACTGGATTTACGGAGACTTATATGCTGCTGAATGGGCTTAGGAACCAAACCAGGGTCCTCTGCAAGAGCATCAAGTAACCTTAACGAATACAACGCTGTTTCGGACTACAATAAACTCGATGCACTCTGCCACAAACTCATTAACCTGCTGCCAATAATCTCTAAGTTAATTCTATTGCAACTCTTGAATGGCATTGATTTAGACTTAGAAAAGAAGAAAATTAGTACATTTAGTAGTTTACTCAACAGAAAAAAAAATAAGATTTAGGTACCTGATTACATAATCCTGAATTTCACTGATGAGTTGTGTTCAACCTCGCTTTACCAGATGCTTTATAAGGAGAGAACTCATGTCTTTTAAAGCTAAAATCACATTCCTTTTGTCTTACACAGTGCCTGACATATGGATAGTTCTAAAAATACTATTACATAATTTTGCTTGCTGTCCATGCCAAAAATACATAAATCCTTTCAACTGCACTGCTGTGGGGGCCATGAGCACACCCGAGTTCAACTGACGTCATTGTAAGTGTTGGGACTGTGCAGCCCAAGGGAGCTCACCTAGATCAAAAGTCTTTAGGCCTAGGTGGACCCTGGTGGTACAAGGTAGGTCCCAGAAGATAAAGCTCGGTCGATAATGAAGATTTTTTGATTAGTTAGCTGTCCTGGATAGTTTTATGTCAACTTGACACAAGCTAGGGTCATATGAGAGGAGGGAGTCTCAGTTGAGAAAAACTAAGATCCAGCTATAGGGCATTTTCTTAATTAATGGTTGGTGGGGCAAAGCCCAGCCCATTGTGGATGGTGCCGTATCTGGGCTGGTGGTCTTTGGTTCTATAAGAAAGTGGGCTGAGCAACCCGAGAGGAGCAATCCAGTAAGCAAGCACCCCTCCATGGCCTCTGTATCACTTCCTGCCTCCGGGTCCCTGCCCTGTTTGAGTTCCTGTCCTGACTTCCTTCCATGGTGAACAATCATAAAGAAGTGTAAGCCATACAAACCCTTTCCTCCCCAAGCTGGGTTTCAGTTGGAGTGTTTCATTGCAGCTATAAAAACCCTAAGCAGAAATGTGGGAAAAATCTGAATCCAGGGACTTCAGACATACAAGATAATGTGCCTTTTTCAAAGTCCTTGAAAAAGTCCTTGAAAACTATGAAACGGGTTTTATGAGTACCATCCAGGTAGCTACGAATCTGTCTGACTTCGGATGGAAATCTCTGGTCATGCGTCCATGTACTAAGAAATATCGCTGAACTCTGTGGCATTTGACAGTGTCCTCTGACAGTGCTTTGCCTATTCTAGGCATCCGCAACTCTAAGATGATAACTGACTGAATTGCCCACTCACAGTATTCTTGACAGAAATGTCAACTGCCTTCCCTAAGTGGGATTGTATTTTTATGTCCTTGATCCTCAAAAAGTTTTGCAATATAACAAACCTTTTTTTTAATAAAATTAATTTCTTATTCGGGAATCAATTCACTTTTGGCATTTTATGTGATTTAAAACATAAGTTTAAAGGTGATGGTCACTGTTATTTATTAGATTTAAATGTATTATTATTTACAAACCACTGACATTTAAAACCAGACAATTTACATAAAAAGGGAAAGGAGATTTATTGTTTATAAGCATACTTGAAATGTCTTATTAACTTCGTAAATGAGATCACACTCAGCTTAAAATTAATATGAAACTTGGGGGCAGGGGGCAGGGTACAGTTGTTAGGAGCAGTTGCTGTTCTTGTAGAGAATGCTGGTTGGATCCCCCGCCCCCCAAGTGCCTCAAAGCTGTCTCTAACTCCATCACAGAGGGTAGGATGCCCTCTTCAGATACTGCCCACACATGGTGCACTGACATGCAGGTAAAAGAAAAGTAAAACGATTAAACTTTACCTAGTTATAAATAAGAGAAGACAGTAGAATTGGAAGTTAAAAAAATAAAGCCTAAAGAAAAACTAAGCTTTGAAGACAGCAATAAAAGTCACACATGCACTCGTGCACACGCATACACACACAGAGAGACAACCTAAAGACCTTTAAAAGTAAAAATAAAATCTCGCTTTCTTTCTCGTTCTATCTCTAACTCCATCATCCTCATGTTTAGCCTGCTGGTTGCCCAGTTATTGTGGCTGAAATAGATACAGAAGGTTCCTCCAGTGATTTAGCAGCATAACTGTAGGCTCCTCCATTATTATGCAGGAGGGGAGATTAAAGAACATGGGCTTTCCAAATATCAGGTATTTCAATACGTTTTGCCTAGTGAGATCTGATCTAATTTTCTGTGTCTAGCAAAACTAAAATTAAAAAAATAGTGCTTCATAAGTTTTGGATCCAAACTAAGCAAGATAAAGCTAGAAAGATGAAGAAAGATACAAGACGATGCAATCACAGTCAGTACCATGCTGCCCTCTCACGGGTGTGGCCATGTTCCAGGCTGCCACCTGAGACTTGGCATGTACGTTTCCATACTGAAATTGGACCATGCTATAGTCAGTCTCTAGCATGTAGTAACTTTAGAACGTCAGCATTTTGTGACAGAGACTCCCCGACCACATCCTTCTACTGTTAATAAACGGGATGAGCCAAAACAATTATCTGCAGGGTGTGTGTGTGTGTGTGTGTGTGTGAGAGAGAGAGAGAGAGAGAGAGAGAGAGAGAGAGAGAGAGAGAGAGAGAGAGAGAACAGATTGAGAGGGGTTAGGAGGTAAGAAAGAGTAACCATTTTCTGTGAAGTCTCTATGGCAGGGTATATGGAATCCTAAATCCTTAAGCTATAGAACATGTCATGACAGCCTTTGAAAAACAGTACAGCTGACCAGGAATTTAATGTAGCAGGATACAGAAATCAAATGCATAAATAACTCTGGTGAGTTTCACCTGTCTCGAGGAAGCATGCCGTCCATCTTGGGGAATAGAAAATCTTACTCTGCACCCCTAACCCAAGTCCTTCTGAGCAGAAAGTGTTAACAGGCTGTTGTGCTCAAGCTTTTTCCCTTCAGTCCCCATTCTCAAACTCCACTGTAAAGAAACAGGCATTTTAAGGAGAGGCGAAGGTCTGCACAGAGGAGGCAGGTCCCGGTCCTTCTTTGCCATAGAGTTTTAGAGACTGTAGACTTCTGACAATGATAGCTACAGATGGATGCGCTGAATGTCTGCCCCTGGCACATGCTTGAGTTTGGTCCTGTGGGATACACCAACAAGGACAAGGACTGTGGGGCAGGCGCTTTGGGAAGCGGCCCACCTACACACAGTGTACTGACCTTTGGGCCTTGTCAAAGAGTCGGACATTACCATAACTGATAGTGACCTCCCCACGACCCACTTTAACCCTGGCAGATTAGTGGGAGTGTGGTGGTAGGAAACTCCGACGATGAATGACATTAGATTTTCACAATCAAGAACAGCTCAAGAATTGACTTCACCTGGGTATCAAAAACAAAGACAAGTGATATGCACAGAGCAATTTAGATTAGTTACTTGCTACCTTTCTGCGGCAAAATGGGGTGAGGGTGAGTGTGTGACTCCTCCCCACCTTTTTGAGACAGGATTTCACAGTATTCCTCCTACCCGAGCCTGCCATGAGCAGGACTGCAGTGTAAGACACCATGCTCTATGTCAGTTTGATGTTTCTATTTCTAACAGGATAGTTTTCACCAGTATAAATGAAAAAGATCTTACAGTTCAGCTTCTGTTCAACAAGGGTACAGTACGTGTAACAGATACACTTTTCTTCCAAGGGCCTTCCTCCAATGAGATGCAAGCTAGGGACAAGCCACTCTACGAAGCCCAGGGGTAATTCAGGGAAAGGTGTGTGTATCTTTTTATTGTTAAGGCAGGAGTTCTCAACCTTCCTAATGCTGTGACCCCTTCATACAGGTCCTCCTGCTGTGGTGATCCCCAACCATAAAAGTATTTTCACTGCTCCTTCATAACTGTAATTTTGTTTCTGTTATGAATCATGTTGTAAATATCCAGGTCTTAAGTGGCCCACTTATGAACTCAGATGAAGAAGAAGCAGAAAAGTACGCTAGACACACAATGAGATCAGACAGAGAGAAAAAAGGACAGGTAATTGCTTAGAAAAGCTTTGCTGTGGCAAAGCATTCATAGATGATCCGAAAAGAAATTAGTTCAATCAGATTTTTCATGTAGTATTTCATAGGGTTCACCTAAACCAACAGTATTGATGGCATGATTTGCACGCATGCAGATAAAGGAATTCAAAGTCATTGTCCTAGGCTGAGAGACTGCAAGGTTTTTCATTAACCATCCCAGTGTTCTACTCCCTGTTCTAAACACCAAACTTGGTCCCTCTCATGTATGTATTTCCAAATTGAATGACTTGAGCGTGGCATTCTGAAATCCAATGCTTTGCCTCATGCTATTCTCCTCTACCCCGATTTTTTTTTTTTTTTTTTTTATCATTACCAAATTTGTCACCACTGAACTACTTCTCTTTTCCGGATTAAAATTTTTCCAGGAAACACTTAAATAACACTCATTATTAAAGTAAAATTGAAAGTGAATTATTAATGGTTCCTAAAACATCATTTTTCAGAGAGGGTCTCACATAGGCCAGGCTGAATGTAAACTCACTATGTAGCTCACGACAGCATTGAACTCCATCTGTCTTCATCTCCTCAACGTCGATGTTATAAGCATGCATTACTATATTGGACCAATGCGGTGGTAGGGCTTGAGCCCAGAGCTCTGCGCATGCTAGACAAGCACTCTGGCAATTGAGCTACATACCCAGCCTTCCAAAATGATATTTTAATGATTATAACCCTTTAAAAATATATTTATTTATTTATTACAAATACGGTGTTCTGTCTGCATGTATGCTTGCAGGCCAGAAGAAGACATCAAATCATTATAAATGGTTGTGAGCTGCCATCTGGTTGATGGGAATTGGACTCAGGACCTCTGGAAGAGTAGCCAGTGCTCTTGACCTCCTCCAGTTCCCAAAATAATTTTTTAGGTTATAAGAATATAGCTTATCTAATTCTGCATTTGCTATTAAAATTTTTATAAAAATGAGAATGCATAAGGAAAGATACATCTAACCCATTGTTTTTCTACTATTTTAGAAAACACAGAAGTTCTCAAAATTTCTCAGATTGTTCTGTTTTCCAAACCATAAAGATATCCCTGGCCCTCTCCTGAACTCATATTTATCATGATGCTTCATGACATAAATTTTCATGCAGATTAGAGTACAAAATTTTGAGAAGGTTTTGTCAGGCTGAGCTTTCTAAAGTAGCACACAGATCCTGGCTCCCCAAAAGTTTCTCTGAGACTGGCTTAAATCACTGAAATGACTGTGAGTGGCATGATCATACTTGCAGAAGGTGACAGAAGGGGGCAGCTGGGCCAGCCTGTCTTAGATAAAATGGCCTTAAGCAGGTGAAAAAAAAGGACAAATGGTGCACGCAGGGACATTCAGGACGAGCAAGAAAATTTCCCAGATGGTACAAATATTCAAGGTGTAACAGATTTGGTCTAGTTGTTTTGGTTTGAAATCTATGTAGAATTTTATCATAGAAAAGAACAAAAGAAGCAAGGTGATGCCTTCTTCATATTTCAATCCCATCGTGCTGTCAGTATGTGCTGTCATAAAGAATGTCCACGGGATCCACTGGGCCTTGCTACCCCTGTATTAAATGGTCTTATGTTGGCCTCACTGAAAAAGTAACATCATTTTTCATGCAGGCTTCTGCAGCCTGCTGTCAATGCTTATGTGTACGAGGGTCCTTTTCCACCTGCTCTTTTGTGTTTAATAGCTATCGACATAGAAAAAAGATCACAAAGGTTATAGAATCATCTTCAATATAAGAACACATAATCTCTAGGTGAGGGTGGAAGTGTTAATGCAGGTGAAAGGAAGAAAAAGCTGTACACTGTCTATTTTATCATCCAGGGATCACTTCACCTCCTGTTCATTGATTTGTTATATTCAAGGTAATTAAAGCCGAAATGCAAAGTCTAGTAAGGCCAATAATTTCTAAAAGTAGAAACACTTTCCCTGATGTGTTACTTTAAAGGTTACATAAACTTAATTCTAGGTATATTCATCTGTACAACCAGACAGAACAGGCTATTTATGAGGCCACTCAATTGGGATTCCTTTAATACTCTTAAAACCTTTAAGCATCAGTGGAATGTGAAACAAAATCTGTCCCACTAACCATTTGCTTGTGTGTGTGCACAACTCTACTGAACCAAATACTTGCTGTCTTATATGCTTCTCAGTGATAGCCAATGATATATGATGTTATGAAGCCCAGAGACAAATGGAATTACATGGGTTCAACAATCTTAGCTCTTTGTCAGCGTCAGCAGCTGTTCTCCAAGCATCTGTGCCTGTGTTCTTCTCTAGGAACTTGAACTTGAGACAATGAACAAAGATGGTACTGCCTTCCCTCTGTGTCCCACCCAATCCTACCCAGTACCCCCACCAGCTGAAGCATTAGCCCCGTGCATGGTTTTACTTTACATAACTCCTTTTCATTGTTTGTTTGTAATGCTGGGATTGAACTCATGACCTTCTGGATGCTAGGCAAATGTTCTACCACTGATCTACATCTACAGCCAGAAGAGCAAGTTGCTTACATAGGTTACAAATGAAAACTGGCCTGGGGAGGTGGCTTTGTGGCTAACCACTCGTGGCTCAAGCATGAGGACCTGATATCTGATCCCTAGATCATACACGAGACCAGATACAACAGTGCGCATCTGTGATCCCAGCACTCCTAAAGAGGAAAACTTCCAAGGCCTGCAGCAGTGCCAAGAGGCTGTGTCAAAGTGAAAAGCAAGGACAGATATTCAAGACTGCCCTCTGACATTTACCTCATCGCAAAATGGCAGGAACGCACTTGTGCTAACACAAGAGATCACCCATTTCAATTTTTAAAAATTAAAGTTGTTGTTAGATAAGAACTTCGTGTTATATATTAATATCTATAAATATATGTCATATACTTTATATACATTTTCAAATTGATGATGCTCTCTTTCTCTCCTGTTTGAAGGCATGACCCCAAAGCTCAATTGTCTTAACTACACATATTTTCAACGCAAAATGTCTTCCTGATGCCTAGAAATGGGGCAAGAAGCATATGGAAGTAAAAGCAGAAACTAAAGTTAGAAACACATTTCTGAAGGGTGTTGCAGAGGGAAAATTTAGAATCTAAAACTGGTACCCAACTGGCAGATGCCTAAAACAAACAAACAAAAAACCCAAAGAATTTAAAGTAGATTGCAGAGTAAAGTGAAGAGACAGGAAGACAGGTATCAGGACTAACGCTGGAGATAAGAAAGTAAAAGATGACAACAGGAACATTTTAATCTGTTTTTTCTATTACATTTATCAGTCAGCATTGACGCCCCCACAGTAACTGCAGCAATCCCCTGAACTTCATAATCTTGTAATAAATGTTTCATGGACTTGTACATAAAACCACCACCACACTGTAACTACCACTTTCTCATCAGTTCTGTGTGACACACATCTATATTTACAAACATCTCCCAGCATAAATCATATCCTACAAGAAGACCTCGGAGACTTAGGAATGTTGTCTTGGCATTAGTGGGATTTCAGGATTAGAGGAAAAAGAATGCCTTCAAGATCCTTTTTCTTGATAGTTTTATTCTTATTCTTAAGGAGTTTGTTCTCTTTACACAGAATCTTTTTTAGCTGAAATCAGTAGGTGCAATCAAATAGGTACAGAAAAAGCAGCATTGATGAAAGCAGGCAAAGCAATTCTGAAACCCAAGCCCTGGCAAGAAGATCCTAAGTTCAAGGCCAACCTGAGCTACATAGCAAGCCTCTGTTTCACATAAAAAGAAACAAACACAAACAAACAAAGGAAGAAAAAAAAAAAAAACAGAGTTGAAGAGATGGCTTCCTGGGTAAAATGCATACTGTACAAGCAAGAGATCCTGAGTCCCCAACAGCCATTAAGCCGCACAGGCCTGTAACCCTAGCACTGGTAGGCAGACACAGGAGGGTCCCAGGAACTCAAAGGCCAACTCGTCTACCTAACAGGTTGAGTGACAGACCCTGCCTCAAAAGTGTATGTGCCCTGACCCCGACATACACTTACGCCAACCCTAAAGAAAGGATTTACCCAAAGAACACATTCCCCTGTGGTGGTGGGCGGGGTTAAACTCAGCACTGCATGTGCAAGTGCTGTGTAAATGCAGCACCAACATGCCTAATGGATTCCTTCCTGACCTGTGCGAGGCTAGGAGCCATGGCTTCGCTCAGGAATGCCGGGCTGAAATCGTCTGTGTAACAGCTTGTCTGAATTACTACATTAGGAAGCGCGGAGAGGGTTTGGCCTGGGCCCTGGAAGGACAGGGCTGAGCTCACAGAATATCCCAGGTAACTTCCGAATTTCAGTTCAACCTTTGTGATTACTACTAAACCCACACATCTTCCTGCTCCGCCACGCCATTAGCATCGTCAGTCAGGTTTCCACCTCACTACTGTTCCTTATTTAACACAGATTAACTTAATAAAGTGAGGAAGCCTTTCCTGTTAGCTTCTCTCTCTCTCTTAACTGCAGAGATACAAACCGCTCTTAGACATTCAAGAGTCCTGATCCCCAACTACCACCTCCCACCTCAACCTGCCTCCAGCAGCCGAACTGGCTGTGCTGTGGGATTAGTGACAAATGTTCCTTCCACATGTCAGCAAAATAATGGATAGAGATCTTGGGTCCACTCTACACGCCCCTTCTGGATTTCTCTACTGGAGCTGACAACAGGTACTAGGTAACATTTGGGATATTCCTCTAACACGTGACAAGTCTGCCTCTTGCTTACCCTCTGAAGGCTGGAAAGCAAGGCTAAAGGTTTGGCAGGAATCAAGAATGAGCGTAGGAGGGCGGGACCTCACAGAAGGAGCCCAAGGACACTTACATCTACCCAATCAATCAGAAGGATGAAAAATGGACTTATAAGAAGTTTGGGTCAGACAGGTAGAGCTGAGTCTTCTACAGAGCTCTTTAGGGTCAGCCCAGCAATCACAGAGAATGCTGATTTGGTAAGAGCCTGCAGAACTCTCTGCAGAAACTTTGGCAGTGTTAGGTGGCTATGGTTAAGGTTTGGGGCCTGCCTAGTCATCTTTCAAGCTCTACATCAGAGATACATAACCTATGCTAGATCTCATCACTCTGACAGCAGTATCTTCTCTGCAATATTAACTCTTAGTAAGATTTCTTACTTGTAGGCTTATAAATCTTAATGCTGAGGATGAGGCTATTGGTAATTTAGAAGAGCCTGGCTGTCCACAAAATCCTAGCTGTTCACAAAGCAAGGTGAGGACCAGTTTTTCTTCAGCACACGTGACTGGACGCTAAGTTGTTATGTCCAATCGGGCACTTTAGTCTTTTAAAAGGACCCAAGGAAGCCACGGTGTCAAAGAAATTTATAGGGTAAGTATCATGGTTTGAATGTGAAATGTCCACACTGGCTTGTGGATTTGAATATCTTATCCCAGCTGGTCCTGCCATTTGGAAAGAGATGGGTCATTGGGTAGGCCTCTGAGGGTAAGAGCTCAGCCCTGACTTTTGGCAGTCTCTGCTTCCCAGCTTGTACATTCCCACGGCCCGGGGCCAAGCCACTCCACCCGCCATGCCCTGATGGACAGCACCCTTGACACAGTGCCCAAATGCCTCCCTCCCCTTGCCTCTGTGTGGTGCTCTGCCACAGTGACAAGCAACCATTACAAGAGTGTCTTCAAATCTCAGTTCCTGAACTCCTGGGTTCAAGAAAGTTGTTTTGTTTTGTTTTGTTTTGTTTTGTTTTGTTTTGTTTTGTTTTGTGTGTGTGTGTGTGTTTCAGAAGAAATAGCTTGCCACAGTATATATCAACATAATGACCAACTGCAGCCTGCAAACAAACTGCCACATTAAAAATTACTCTTCCAGCTGAAGAGACGCTGAGCAGCTAAGAGCATCTGCTGCTCCTGCACTGGACTGGAGTTTGACTCTGAGCACCCCCATCGGGAGCACCCCTGAGCACCCCCATCGGGAGGCTCACAAGTGCCTATAACTCCAGCTCTAGGGGATCCAATGTCCTCTTCTGGCTCCTGCAGGTACCTGCACTCATAAAGTAAAAATAAATAAACATTTCTCATTTTTCTCACGAAAATATAGAATCACAAAAATTACAACTTCATAAAAATTTACTTAGCATATGCAGTTGTCGACAAGTTTTTAAAAACATATGCATACAAATAAGATTTAGAAAAAAATTGACTTTTAAAAATAACAAAACCCATAAAAATGAAATAATTAATGGACTAAAAATAAAAAATTTAGTCTGAACTCTGAAAGTATGTTTAAACTGAGAAACCATAGTTACACACCCTGTTGTGGCCATATGTTTAATTGTTTCTTTTGTTGTCGTTTTTGGTGGTGCTAGGGATCAAACCCAGGGCTTTGTGTAGGCTAGGCAAGGGCGCTACCCCTGAGCTATTTTTCTGCCTCACATATTCAGTGTTTTGAAGGAATAGCCAGGCTCTTTTATCACTTTTGACTTGAAGACACAAACAGTTACTGCTTCTGACAAGACCTGACACACTATGACAAGATCTGTCACTACAAAAAACAGAACCTTCCTGCGAGGCACCATGCCTCTCCCCAGGATGACAGCGCATTAGCTGGCAGGCAGCATCGCCTCAGCCCTGCAAATTTGCCTGCAGGATCTCAGTAGGGCCAGAGTTTCTCCTGTCAACATTGTGGCCTCACCAAACCACTCTCCAAAACAGAATTTAAAGTTTCTGCAGGGGACTAATTTACAAGTTGCTATAAACACAGCTCTTAAGTTGCTTAAACACAGCCCTACTGTTGACTTCCAAAAACTTTCCTCTGCAGCCTCTATGACAACTACGGTCCTGATTTTCCTCTTAGCCCTTTGATCTCTACTTTCTTTATGGCCTTTTAGGCAACTTATCCTTAAATGGTTCTCGCTTTGCCCTTCTTTTTCACTCTGAACTCCCTCCACGGAGAAGGGCTCTCTTTATCCTCATGGCTTTAAAAATCAACTTTGGTTCAGGGCAACCTGGCAGCAAACAGCAGTCTTCTCTGTCACGACTGTGCAGCCTGCTCCCAGTGTGCATTTCCTGCGGGACCCTGGAGCCTGCCCCTTCCAACACATGTTCATGTCTGTAATCGCTGGCTGTTTACACATTAATCTCCGGATAGGTATGTGTGGGTGAAGCCTTTGGGGAGCCCCAGGGCATTGTGGTCGGGGCTCACACTGGCCAAGCCATTATGTCTAACCACACAAGCTGCAGAACAAAGACCATGAGATTGAGGCCCTACATAAGACAAGTTTAAAAGCCTGGCTGACAGAAGATCCCTATTTCAAAGTAGTGCTGTTCCTCTCGACCTTGATGCCATGGTGGCTGCGGGCAGACCATCTCAGACAGCAGTGGAGGCAACCGCCCCAACTCTGGCCCTCTGGAGAGGTCGTGGCCTCTGTGGTCATAATAGCCTCTCCTTTGTTTCTTCCCTTCCTGGAGGCACATTCATCAACAAATCCTACTTCCTGTCTTTAAAAAAAAATTACTTGCAGGTTGATGTGTTTGGTTTAGATTCCTGTCCTTAGGCCCAGACAATTTCTTGCTCTCCTGATTAAAACAATTGTCGATATTGGACAAATGTCTAATTCTATTATTTTATAACAGTTTTTAAATGTTCTTGCAAGATCAGATCTTTCCTTTCTATTGCCTCTTAGTTAATGATGGCACCTCCTGACAGTTACCCATCCTCATCCCCCAAGTCCCCTCATCTCCCCTACAATGTAGCCAAAGGCCCCTCTCCACCAGCCTCTTCATGCTCAGTTTCTCCCTTACTTCACAAGTACTTTTCTCCCCGTCTCAAAAGAATCTTTATAAGCTGTGCAGAATAGCAAAGTTCTGAGCAAAATACTCAGGCGTTTGACTGACAACCGGGCCCTGTTGTCAGAGCCAATCTTCCATCACCTCTTCACTCCCCATCGCACTGTGCCTAGCCGTTCATGCCAAGGCTCCCTTTTTATCCATTCTCATTGTGCTTGTATTTCTTGTTCACTCGTGCTTTGTCTATAAATACCCAAAGTCTAAAGGATTTCTCCTCTCTTTACCAACAATGTGGTAATCAAAACTCAAGGCGTGGACATCTTGTACGCCAGCACCTCTCAGGTCACTTTCTGCTTATCCTAGTGCCTGAGGCACAGAGGACCACAAGATGCTGTCTACCGTTACAAGTTTACACGTCAACGGCCTGTGCTGTTCATCTCCGCGTAGTCATGTTAAGTAGACGAACCTCTATAAATACTTGGGGAATTTGTAACAACCTTTCCTTCTGTATATTAATATAATGTGCCTTAAAAGCCATGACGCACATTAGAGTCTTCTCCCATGCAGATGTTTTCTTTCACGTTTATGAGTATTTATAAATCAGGACTTGAGGAAATAGGTAAATAATTATCCAACAAAATTAAGTGTGTGGCCAGCATTGCTTCCATTTCATATAACTGCAAATGTAACAGGGATCTTTCACAGTAAAGGTGACCCAGCCCACAGCTCTCACCTCCCCACAGGACCATGAGCTAGAGGCTAAGCCTTCGACACACAAGTCCCTGGAGTGCATGGAATACCCAAATCGTAACCACAGTGGGCACATCTGCAGTGGGTGCATCATCCTCAAACACAGACAACACAAAGAGTCCATCCTTTGTGGATACTCTTCTACACTCCTAAAATTACTGGCTCTCCTCCTCTGTGGTCTTATATAGTGAGTGGCTGACCAGCAAGTTCTCTGCTTCTGGACTCTCATGGAGTTCAGCAGCAGCAACAACAACAACAAAAGGCAAGAGATCAGAGGTGGGAGGAGGCAAAGAATGAAGTCCCCCCCCTCCATGGATTCTTTGTTGTTGGGTCATAGCTCTGGCCATATCTGTATTCCAGTTGAGCTGGCCTTCTCTCCTGCCTTCAGCTCTTCTGAGTTTCTAGTAAGTGACATAATTCCTTCGCTCTCCATTTGCTTCTTCAGGCACGAGCCTGTGACAGTGTCTCATCACTGCCAGCCCAGGGGTCCATTACTATTATCCTTAACTCTGCCACACATTCATCAAGTCATTCATTAAACCAGTGACAGTAACTGAGACAAGAATTTGGTGCGGTAGTTTATGATGAAGTTGCTAGAGCTTAGCAATTTAAAGAAATAATGTTATACTCAGAAGACAAAAATGCTATACTGTCATTTAAGAGAAACAAGCTATGTTAAAAAATATAACATAAAAAATGCACAGAGGTTAGAAATGGTGTTACAATCAATTCTGGAACATAGATTGCTTCATTATTCTTGGATTTTTCTAACTGTCTTTACTTATAAAGAATCAAGTAGTGGCAATGAAGAGTTCATTAAATGAAGGTAAAGAGACTGAAGATAAAGAGACCGAACACACAGTGATGTGTTTTCTCCAATCTTCATCTGTTTATCTCTCATTATCACATTTTGATACAGCTCCAGAGGGACGGAAACAGCCCTGCTCTGAAGTCAGGAGAATTGGACTCTGGGTAAGCGCCACCTCCGTGAAGTGTGACCAAGAACACATTCTTCAATTCTTCTTTTTCCAAGGACTTCATGAGCATGAAGTCCACACTGCAGACCCTTAGAGGTCATTTTAAGCTCTGCATACTCAGTTTCATACTCCATCATATTTGTTTGTTTGCCTGGGTTTGGGCACCATAATGAATCTCCTGAAAAATTATATGATGCTTAAAAGCCTGGCACTCACCAGACCGAGGTTTAAATTCTAGAGCCGCCATTTCCTAACTCTGACAACATGCAAGTTACTCATTTCTCAGGGCTTTTCTTTTCCCAACAAAAATTATAGTAATACTATTGCCATGAAGACAGAAAGACAGACACACAGACACACAGAGATACTGTGCATGTAGGTGTGTGCATTACATACACAATGGCCGGCAAAGGCCAGGAGTGGAGTTCTGGGAACTGCAGCTCCAGATGGTTGTTAGCCAGCACACGAGCATGCTAGAAGCTGAATCTGGGACCTCTGCAAGAGCAGCCAGTGCTCTTAGCCAAGCGGCCAACGCTCCATCCTTCAAGCTCTGAATAAATGGTAATGATGATGTAAGCGGCATAAAATTTAGTCCATGCTCATTAGCACTAAGGCACGACTCTTACCTGCAATAGAACAAACGCACAGGAGGCAAATCCTTCCTAGGATAGCAAGCTAACAGCATGCCCAACATCTGTGACAATCCCGGAAATCCTCTGCCCGAGTCCTGTTTAAATGATCACACGGCTTCTGGGCTTCACAGTCTAGGACAGATTTCCCAAGGATGGACACTGAACTGAGCTTACACAAAACCAAAAACCTGTACAAAACAAACAGATCATTTACTAATATGAAAAAGAGTCGAGGAGGGTTGTCTGAGGTTTTGGTGGTTATTGTTGTTTAAACAGCCAGCTTACAGCCAGACATGGCAGTACACACCTGTAAATCCAGTACGCAGAAGCTCAAGCCTAAGCATGAGGAGAAGTTTGAGGGCAGCCTGGGCTACAGGATGTCTTCTAGGCCAGCATGAGTTGTGAGAGCCTGAATTAGAGAGAGAGAGAGAGAGAGGAAGAAAGGAAGAAAGAAGAAAAGAAGGATGGAAAAAACCTTTCTACTTCTTATTTACTATTTCAATGAAATTATTAAAAACAAGGTTTAAAAGCAAGGGCTTAAAACCATAAGAAAAGGTTAGAGAAGTAAAATTCTGCTTAAAGAAAGGTTAGAGGCTAAAATTTATATGTCAAATAAGAGTTGAAAATAAATTACTTGAAAAATGTATGATGACTAAAATATTAATAGCAACTTGCTTTTCATCAGCCTCTTCCTTTAGAGAGCAACTCAGTTCTAAGAAATAGAACCATTTCAAATTTTAAAAACACACACCTTGGTGATACTGTAATTATCTTTGTTTTGCAGCTGTTGTTAAGCCTGTTCCCATGGGGTGCAACTCTCCCAAAACAAGGTCATTTATTTGTTTTGTTTTATTTTGTTTTGAGACCGGGTCTCACTATGTGACCAGGCTGACCTCGAACTCACAGAGATCTGCCTGCCTCTCCTTCCTGAGTGCTGGGATTAAAGGTGAACAGGAACACAGCTGGGAAAACCTTGTTCTTAGGTGATAGAAACTGTTCATTTCATGCAAGAAATTGGATTCAGCTGATAAGTGGCTTTGGCTGATGAACTTTCCATCATTTCAATTTCTAGACAATCTTAGTTTGCTCTGTTCCATCTTATCTATGAGTTGTAGACTATAGATTGCTTTAGTATTTTTATTCACTCAATGCGCTGTGCTCAATCTCAACTGTTTTGTTTCCAAATACCATGCTTGATTTGTTTGTTCAACCTCGCTCCACCCACAGATACTAAAAAAATAAACATAATTTTAAAAGAAATGAAAATAAAATCTTCAAATATCGCAAAACAACTCGTCTT
Source organism: Meriones unguiculatus (assembly GCF_030254825.1). Classification (NCBI taxonomy): domain Eukaryota; kingdom Metazoa; phylum Chordata; class Mammalia; order Rodentia; family Muridae; genus Meriones; species Meriones unguiculatus. The sequence goes on along the minus strand of NC_083350.1, from coordinate 174,144,390 downwards.
AGACTTTCTGAAGGTTAAAAAATGTTGCTTTCAAAGGTAGCTAAGAAATGGCCTTGGTTTCCTTTAGTCACTAAGATCTATTAGAACTAAATATAAACAACAACAAAATGTAAAACTAGAAACCACAAATACAAATTATTTTTCTGAATAACTCAATGAGTGAAAACAGAACAGAAATATCAATATGTAGCCCTTTCATGATTCACTTCTACAGAATGGAATTTTGATGCCAAGGTAATCTAAGCACAGCTGGTTCCCATGGATGGAGCTCTGAAGGCAGATTCTGAAGACCTCGTTCTATTTCTGACCTGCTTCCAAAGCAGTAGAACACAAATGGATTATTTATTCTGTTCCCCGTGCTTTAGTGCTCTTTTCAACCTTTTTTGCAACCTTTATTGCAAAGATCGGGCAAAGCCCAGAAAACTATAACACTGAACTTACAGGAAAAACAGAATGAACTGAGGCAAAGTGAGGCTTAGTTCGGATGTCACAGACTAGGATTGCCTCCTAGGGGACAGTGGTCCTAAACATTGAGCACCCAATCAGAAGCACCTGTAGGATGACCTTTTGACCCTAAGATTTATTTATTTTTCATTTCAAGGACCTATGAAACACCACAGTCCTCCAATTTGCCAACCAGAAGCCAGCTTCCTAACAGTGTCCTGAGGATGCTAATGCTGGTGCGGCTGGCCAGGAAGGCACACTAGGATATCAGTTTAGAGTACTGGGTACCACGAAGCACCCAGCCTTTACACCAAAGGGCAGGCGTGGAGTACACAATCAGCTATGAAACAAATTCCGATCTATCCATGATCACCCAGACATTTTACGTCAATTAACCAGAAAATGTTAATTTTTAACGCTCTAGAGATCTTTTCATTATATACTGAAAACAAGATCCAGTTTTTTCACAAACTTTGAGCATAAGTTTAACTAAACTGATTAGGTTTCTGCAGGCAGCCTCTCTTTCACACCGGGCTCAGAGAGTATTGGGTATCGGGTGCCAAATCTGAGCTCTGTCCCTAAGACCTACACAGACAGAACCTTTGAATCGCTCCGATTTTCTCCTGTGGCTGCAGTATGTGGCCTGTACCACATGTGTTCCCTTGTGTAGCACATGTGTACTAAATAAATGCAATAAATACTCTACAGCTCATACAAATCAATGCGTGCTGCCTAGCTGTCCTCTTCCAAATGTAGGACTGTTGATGGTTTAGGAACTCGATGCTAAGATACTGTGTAAATATAGACAGCTTTCGTGTCATTTTATAGAAACCTTTGCTTAAGAGTCTAAGAAACTTATGGTTGCTGTTCAATCAGTTGTGGTTTTTTTTCCTGATATAAAAGTAATACATATTAATATTGAAAAACATATTGAAAAGTCATTCAAGACCAACTATAATCCTTCCGCCACCAAAGAGCTTTGAAACTTCTAATGTATTTACTTCTAGTCTTTTTCAATACATACAAGGATTATACCAATTATTGCTTAACATTCATTTTCCTCTTGCTAATAAATTATAAGTACATCAAGCCAGGCAGTGGTGGCACACTCCTTTAATCCCAGCACTTGGAAGACAGAGGCAGAAGGATCTCAAGAGTTCCAGGCCAGCCTGGTCTACAGAGCAAGTTCCAGGATAGCCAAGATTGCACAGAGAAACCATATCTTAGCAAACAATAATAACAATAACAAATTAGTTAATTAAAATATTCTTGTAAAGATATTTTGCAGCTTCTTAACATTTTACTATACAGATGAGCCAAGTTTCGTGCTATGTATTACCCAGAGAAACATCACCCTCAGCCTACACAGGAAATGTCTTCATTCATTGCTTCTGAAGAGTCTCACCAACACCCTCCTAAAACAGCACAGCTGCCTGGCCCACCACAGTCATGGGAGACATTCATTCACACAGTGATGTCAACCAAAGCTCATGGTAATTTTTATATTCCCTTCAACTTGAGGCAAATCTATTGACTAGAAGGGTGAGTGGATAGATAGACAGACAGACAGATATACAGATGTATAGATAGATGATAGAACTGAGATATAGGTATATATCTTTACTATACACATTTATCCACATGTAATAAACAATGTGATGTACAGTATACAATGATTTCTGTTGATGATTATAGTATTGTCTTCACAGGGCTGGAGAGATGGCTCAGCAGTTAAGAGCACTTTCAGCTCTTCCAGAGAATACAGATTCAATTACCAACTCCCACACGGTGGCTCACAACTCTCTGTAACTCCAGTTCTAGGTGATCCCATGCCCTCTTTGGCCTCTGTGGGCACCAGGCACATGTGGTACATGGCCATACACACAGGCAGACACTCACACCCGTAATTTTTTTTTTTTTAAGAAAGGATATTAACTCTGTGGTCACAGGCCCTAGAGGAGAACTGAACACTATTTACCGTATTAAGTTAAATTGACATGTGCTAAATAGTCTTCTAAATATTTATGTTTATTCTCCTAGACAGTTGCCATCCTCAGCTTTAATCAGAGCAGCTTCTCTTTCGAGGAGCGGTGGTGAATGCAAACACTCACGGCTGCAGGAGGTGCTGAGAGTAAGTGACAGATTAGTGTCAGCACTAAACAAGATATCTATGCCATCCTCTCTCAGGCTCGGGGGTGCTGCGGAAGACGGCGTGGAAAGAAAGTAAGATAAAGCAAGGGGCCGTGAAATGCTACCTCCTTGACAAGCTGCAATCACTGCAATCATGAGCTCACAAGTGGCTACAGATGCCGCAACTAGGGCTGCGCAAGAATGTGCCCGACGACAGGCAGGCACAGAAAGGGAGGGCTTCTGGGACCCTAACTCTCACCATTCAATGCTTGATACTCATAGATTCTAGGGGGAGGAGAATCATTGTCCTCAGCCATGTACCCACCAGGCTCTCAGCTGTGACCCTTCCCCAGGCTCCAGCGAGATGGCTCAGTCGCTAAAGTCACTTGCTGTGAGGCCTGTTAACCTGAGTAGTAAATGTTGGGAAGGCCAGATAGGTCTAGAAATGGGTCCTAGCTCTGCCAGATTCTCTCTGGCATTGGGGCCAGTGGCTTACTCCTCTACCTCCTCCTCTCTCGTTTATAAATAGGACTGGTATCATCTACTAAGTAGGTTTGCAAAATAAAACCCCAACTCAGCATCTAGAGTTTGGTGCGAGGTCAAGGGAGCGTATTATAAATACTGCGAAGTCAGATGAGTACAGAAAATGGCCTGAGGTTGCTAGAGTAGAAAATTGTGTACTCGGGAGCCTAACAAACTTAGCATATCCTGGTTCTGGCCCACTATTTAATAAAATCTGGAGCAAGTTAATGAATGTCTCCAAGTCTCCCTCTCCACACCTGTAATTCTGTAAACTTGCTAAGTTGGAAATGAAGAACAGCACCTCCCAGAGAGCCCAGCACACAGCAAATGTTCACAGATAGTGGCTGACAGCACCACGCCCACTCCGCTTCAAATGCAGGTCCTCATGAGGTCTGCTGAGGTGCGAGCCTGACGAGGAGGTGCGCTCCTGAAATCCCAGCACTACAGAGACTGAGGCAGAAGGATCACAAGTTCAAAGGCATCCTGACCTACACAGCAGCAGTTTCACCTGGGCTGCACTGACAGCAAGTTATCAACATGGTAAGTTAAGCTCGTAAAAAATCCTGATGTGTGACTGTGGTTTGGCAGGGGCTAGAGTAACTGAATCTTCACAATGAATAAGCAGCGTCTCTCATCAGGTTTTCTTTCTGGATAATTCATTTAAAATCCTTCCCATGAAGTAAGATCATTAAAATCTGACACTGGGGCAATAGCTAAGAAAGCTCTAAGCAGGTCTCACTTCTCATTAATATAAAATTAAATTTCTCAAGGGATGCATGACCCTCCACCTGACACTGCTGATATTTATTGGATTTCCCTCTGACCTCCAAACAACTATGAATAAGCTACTATTTTGACTTTGACTTTGCAAATACCTTTGAGAATAATCCACTTGCCTCCCTCCCCCCGACCCCCGGCCCCCAGAATGGCCTTCATTTAACATATCCTTCTATATCTCATGCTTGGGATCAGGTAAGATTCTGTATTGTAACAGAAGAATAGGTGTGAAGGGGACCTCAGTTCTGGTCCATTATTCTTTACTAAAGACTTTTGTTTCTCCATTAAATGAAACAGGTGATTTGTTTTTCTTCCTTCAAAAGTCAAAGCTGAAATTCTTACTGTGAACTGTGTTAAAAGTATGCACTCTATATTAAGACATCACTGCTGGTTCACCTTGTGGGCTCTGATGGGTTGCATTCAAAGGGAGGAATGGGTCCTTGCCAAACAAGTGACTGGATAGAGTGGGGACACAGGATACTGTTATAAGAAGCAAACACGGAGCTGTGTGTGGTTGCTCACACCTGTCATCCCAGCACTCTGGAAGCTGAGGCAGGAGGATTGCCGTGAACCTGAGGCCAGCCTACACCACAGGGTGAGATCCTCTACACCATAAACAACAAACGGGAAAACAAAAACATGTATATTCACCAGGGAAAGCACAGACTGGAATGTTCAGCCCTACCCTTTCTCTGCACCTACCTGTCAGTCTAATTATCACAGTGCTGTTCTGGCAGATGAACTGTCAAGTACAGAGTCGGGGTATTTCTGACATCACCTAACCCAATGCATGTATTTCAAATAAGAAAAAGGAGATCTACAGCGGTCATTTGCCTGAAGCTTTCAAGCTTCTTGGCTGTCAAAGGCAATGCTAGCATTGGGCTTTCTTGGTCTCTTTACCCCATTTCATGTTTCTTTACATTAGGATTACCAGCTCAGATGAACGGCCTCCTCTACAGTACACAGGGAGGGCCACGGGCAGAAGCCTCAGAAAAGTAAAGGGACCATCTGGTCGAATTGAGGGGCAGTGCCAGCATCTGGGGATAAATGTTTACAACAGAAATGGCAGCCACTTCCTATAGCTAGACCAGGAACTGACTTCTACAAAGGATGTTCACAGTCGAAGAGGATGCACACCAACCCACGCTTAGCAAGAGCACTCAAAGCTTGAAGCACACCAGGAAGTGAAGCCCTTCTCCCAACTCATCACAGTACCACCGGTCATGTGGAGCTTTCAATGGTTTTTTTTTTTTTTTTTTTGTAATGATGTGAAACATTCTAGTCACATCTTAAATTATTTTTTAATTTTAATTTTTATTAATTAGTTTATTTACTTTGTATCTCCCCTCCCTCCTCCCCTTCCAATCCCACCCTCCCTTCCCCTTCTCTACCCATGTCCCTCCCCAAGTCCACTGATAGGGGAGGTCTTCCTCTCCTTCCTTCTGATCTAGCCTATCAGGTCTCATCAGGACTGGCTGTATTGTCCTCCTCTGCGGCTTGGTAAGGCTGCTCCCGGCCATCTTTAGTCCACACAAGTCCTAAGGGTTGATTGCTGCAGTGCCAGACTGAATTCTGACTCTCAAATTCCTATTTTCAGAAGTACAAGCTTATGAGGCAATAATGTTTTTATTTTCCCAGAAGCAGAATTGTTCTTTTAATCACAACAGCTAACGAACTGCAGCTTCCCTGAGGGAGTAGTGACTGTGTGTATACGGCACAGGGCCTCAGGGGTTTCAGAGGGTGAAAGGCAGACACTTCGGATGGCAGACTCCACTGGCAGGTCAGATCCCCTGCAGCCTCAGTGTGGCAGATACCAACTCCAACAGGTTTTACCAGTCAGGTCAACTTTCTTCTCTGGAGCTTCTTAGTCCATCTGAGGTGTTTAGGTCATTAACCCTTCATTCCAGACCCTGAGGACAGATAGAAAGACTCAGGGCTACAAATTCTCTCACCGGCTACGTCTTGAAGAACAGGGGCAAGGGAGGAGGACTAGGCTCTCTCACCACTATCTCTGGGGCATAAGTCACAAAACAGGAGAGTTTTAACTTGGTCAGGTGCGAGTGGATCCTGTGATTGCCATCACACTCCCCTGGAGAAACTTCTGGAAAACCGTTAGACAGAGGTCTAAAGTATGTGAGATGAGACTACAGATTAGGGGAACCAGTAAGGAACCTGGTTGGGACAGCCACTGTCCCACTGTTGATCAGGTGCCAGCAGTGATTTGGCCCAGGAGGAATCTATTTAAAGTGTTTAAGACATGTTAACAATGTAATTATGAGGATAGTAAGGAGGAATGAGGTGATCAAGGAGGGGGCCAGAAGCCCATCCAAAGGAGGAGGCTTGTCACTGGGTTTATGTTTATCATTCTCAAATGAGTTTGGGTTTGTTGGTACAGAAGCAGCACTGTTCCTGGAGGGGGCACAGATCCCCCCCTTAGAGTATTCAGGAGGTCTAGTCGCCTTTACTTCTGGAGGGCTGCAGCAGCCAAGCAACCAAGTGATCTCAAAGGAGGTTAAATTCATCTGAAATTTAAGGCTTTCTAAGAGTTGGTGAGACAGCGAGGTTAACTGATGCAAAGAAGCCTCAGCCCCACTGCTCTGGTTCTGAGTCCTGAAAAAGCGCCCACTCGGCAAGAAGAATGATGAATTGGGTGGCCCATCAGTCCAGTCCCCTTTACTTCTGTCAACCAAGGGAAAGTCAAGCCAACTGTTTTAGGGGTCTGGGGACGCGGGTGCAAGGTCTCTTCAGTGCTCTGAGCTGGCAAAGGGGGTAGGGTAGAAAGGGCAGCAGTTAGGCAGCCTCAGAGAAGGGACCACCTAAGCAAGGGGCCATGGTAAGCCTGATGCAGAAGACAGCATTTGATATCAGATGCATCCTTCTGGGTACAGTGCAAGGGAGGCAGCATGTGTAATGTGGCAGAGGGGAACTGTTAGGGCCATTATAATGCCCGCTGAGAGTGTAGTTAAGGAAGTAGTTTTGCCCTTATTGGAAGAAGAGAACAGGCAAGAAAAGCACAGAAAGAATCCTTGGCAGGCTTCGCCATAGGTGTTAAGAGACTGGTGTCACTGTTGCCAACCAATAACAAGACATGAGCCATAGGTTTGGTGGAAGAGCTTGAGACGGTTTTCACTGGCCAGCATAGGTTCAGAATGGCTCACTGGCTCTCCTCTACTACAACCTTGTGGGAACCATTAAGAAAAAGCTAACCAGGAAAATTATTATCATGATTAACATACGTTTTGTTCAGTAAGGTGAAATGTAACTGTACAGCACACTGGACCACCACATACCAAAGTCTGATAGAAGGCTATGGCAACTGTAATCATCCATTTGAAGGAGAGAGGCAGGGCTATATGGAATGGTTGGGAAGGACGAAGAGGAAGAGAGAAATGTTTGAAATAAGTTATAATCTTTAAAAAACAAAAGCCAAATCTGTATTGTGGCTCCTGCTTCCAGTCCCGGGGCTGGGAAGGCAAAAAGACCACTGGCCATTCTGGGGCTCACTGGCCAGCTGGTCTAGCTACTTGAGAAGCATCAGACCAACGAGAGGCCCAGCCTCAAAGATGAGCAGCAACCGAAGCATGACACTTGAGTGGACTTCTGGCCTCTACATGCATTTGCAGACATGTGTACACACATGCACCTGAGCATATACGTAGACACACTCACACATTTACCTAGTCACATGTACAAAATTGTACAACACACACATACACACACCTTGTACATACGTGAACTCCTATTTACCTAGTCATATATACAGGATTGTACAGCACACGTACGTGTACACGCGCACACATTGTATGTATGTGAACTACAATCTCCCTCACTTGGGTAGTCATGATACTTTTGAATCATGTTTCACTGACTGGACACTGAAAGTATTTTTTTTTTCTTTTATCTCTTTTTCTTCCTTTTTTTCAAAAATTCTGGAGCTGAACCCCAACCTTGAATATGCTCAAACTGGCCCTGTTTCCCAAGCACACTCAGAACACGCTCACTCTGGACTATGCACCTGACAGTTACAAATGCCAAATGACATAGCATCTGCGGTGTAACAAACCAAACCCAGTGAAACCAAACCACTGGAGAGCTCTCCGTAAAGAATCAAACCATATCGCTTTCTTGTCTAAAGAACTGATTTCAAGCTTCTCAGAAACCGGATTCTAGGATCATGTGTCAATATACAGCTGTGTATTTTAAGTGAATACATGGTAGAACACATCGGAATTGTTATTAACCTTGTAGTCTTTTCATTAGCCTCATCTCTCTGAGTGTGAGAGAAATGAAACAGAAATAAAACGCTTTCTTTGCATTTTGCTGACCCAAGGGAAAAAGTCTTTATTTAAATTATAGCACATTTCATTGCCACAGTATTGAATATTAGAAATTGATTGCCCTGTTTCTTCTGTAATAGCTTCATTAAATTTGGAGGAAGCTGTTCTTTTGTTTTTGAAAATTAGAAAAAAATAAGTTATGAAAGTAAAATCTTTATTTTATTGTATTTTTGATTTCAATTAAAGCACATTGACTATAATTATAGCATTAAAACCTTTATTTTTCTTCTTTTATAGGTATGCATATGTACCTCAGCGTAGGTATGTGCATCACCTGTATGCAGGTACCCAAAGAAGCCAAAAGAAGAATCCCTGGAAAGTTTCATACAATTTTGATCAGCTTAATGTGTGTGCTGGGAACTAACCCAGGTCCTCTATAAGAGCAGCAAGTATTCTCCAGCGCCTGCAAAACTTGGGAGTGGTAACTGCTAACAATGTTTGACCAGCTTAACTGTATTTTCAGGTCATAAAACACTTCACCTTTGTCATCATTAGTAGATATTTGGGGATCATGGTGATAATTCTTAATGTCCTCACTTAAAAAACAAACAAACAAATGAACAAAAAAACAACAAAGAATCAAAAGCTCTGAAATGAAACTAAGCACTCCACTGTAAATCTCTAACGCTCTGAACATCACATTTTAAGACGAAAAGGGCTAAGTCTTATTTCCAGTATATCAATCAGGAAGTCATTTCAGAAGTCTGAGGAATTACCCAAATAAAGCTGGAGTAAAGGAGTGCCCTGGGCTGGGTTTCCAATGACAAGAACATCTCTAGATCAGGCTGTGCCATGTCCAGCCCTCATCCCCAAGCAGGACAGTAATGGAAAATAGTCTAGGGCAAAATCCTTTTCTTCCTTCCAGATACAGTTTAATGGAAGGCATTGGAAAAACAAGACGGAACACAGGCAATTTACTACAAAGAAGAGAAACAACAGTAAGTTAAATTCTTATGACATGAAGCAAAATATCACAAGACTCTTCAGTGGTGAAATCATTAGATTTACACTTCAAAACTGATCATGATACCAGTTATGGAAAAAAAATGCTGAAGGCAAGCTCATCATTAAATGTAATTTTGTACCTACAAAAGAAAAACCTCAAAAAGCTTAGACTTAACAAAACAGGCAAAGTGAACACACTGTGGAGACTGCAGGTCTCCAGAACTGAAAAACAAGTAAGAAGCCAGGTTAATAGCAGAGCTGAGATGGGGGAGGGGCTCTGCAAGCCTAGAAAGTGAGGAGCCTGGCCCAATTTATTTTTTCTTTTTGTTTTGCTTTGCTTTGTTTTGTCAAGATAAGGTTTTGTTTTTGTTTTTGTCTCTGTGTAGCCTTGGCTGTCCTGGACTTACTTTGTAGCCCAGGCTGGCCTCGAACTCACAGAGATCTGTCTTCCTCTGCCTCCCAGAGTGCTGGGATTACAGTTGTCTGCCATCTCATCCAGTATAACCTTGGTCTTTTTTATTTACGGACTCTGGTAAAAAAGTTGCATGGACTTTCACCTTCAGATTTTGACATCTAGAGACTGGTTTGTGGAATCAGGAAAATGACAGACAAGACTTAATAGCAAATTCTATTTGTTCATGTCCCAGGGACATAATTGAACAAAAATGCTGAGTGGGCAGTTTCAAAGCCTCGCAGGAGGAAAGGCACTCACTGTAAGCTATTTATGATGTATTTAGAAATATCTCAGAGGGAGAAATTTTAACAGCCTACACACATTCCTGCAGGCATTTCTCTACACCAACTCTGTCTTCTATACAGATAAAACATTTTCCACAAAACTAAGGGAAGACGCTATTTCCAATAGGAGGCACATGATGAGAGGAAAGAATGCTGAGAATATTCTGATGTTTTTGGTCAGGAATTTAGGATGCCTTGCTTCTGGGGGAACCACAGATAGCCTTCTCTGTCTATGATGCTATGATACTACATTTAACGTGCAACAATTGGATAAAACCTATTTTTGTGGCAAAAACATAAGGGCATACAGATAATGGAGACAAGATACAGCTGTATCTGAAAACTAGAAAAACAAAAACGAAACACTCAGACTTTTAAAAGAAAAACAGTTATGTTGAAGCCAGGTGTGGTGGCACACATCTTTAATCCCAGCCCTTGGGAGTTCAAGGCCAGAGCAAGTTCCAGAATATCCAGGACTACAGAGACAAAGCCTGTCTTGACAAACCGAAAAATGAAAAGGAAAAGAAATAAAGAGTTATGTCTATAACAATAATGATTTCTATCCTTTTCAGTAAACTGCAGGACTCCAATGACTAATTGCAATCTCCTTTACCCCCTAGAGAAGATGATGTGTAAAAACGTGACTTTTATCTTGCCTCTGGTGTCCTAAGTGTTGAGTCTGAGAAACACACATACACAGTGAGACATGCTATTTAGTCACACAGTAAACCATTCCTAACACGAAGCCAAACTACAAAATCCACATCCTACTTTCTCTTTGCTAACACATTGGTATGTATGTTTTTCTTCACACTTTTTATAAGATCTTTTCTGAACAAAGATTTACCCATTAGGGAACAGGAGAGTAGACATTAATTAACTGTTCCCACAACTGATAAAAAAAGGATTTCTAATAAGTTAGGTCAGGCCAGAGAAGGAGCTGGGACAGAAAATAGGAGAAGGGCAGAGGACGGTTCCTGGCAATCCTGAAGCTCACCAGAATTGCCAATGAGCCTATACTACTCCTATCCTTCCCCATATGTGCCCACCCCCACCCCTACCCACCTGCAGGATGATGCAAAGGGAAAAACTGAAGGAGAGAAACAGAAGACCACCAGCACCTTGGTCATGGAAAGAGAATGGCTTTGGGGAGGTATAATTTTGCGCTCTAGAAGCTTTGGTCCCAAAATCTCAAAAATGCCACATCCTGAATTGCCCTTTGTGAGAGTTAACACTATTTCTTAGCTCAGCAAAGCTTTCTGAGAGGTTTTTAGTAAAGATGCTTGGTTTTTACTTGAACTAATGGTATGAATTCTTATCTATTATGCTTTCCTTCAATACTATTTCAGGAAACCCTAGAATAGTCATGAAAATGGCCCTATTCCACTGTATGGAGGCTGTATTGGATAAAATCCCTCAAACCAGCCAGAACCCAAATGTAGCTATCAGCTCACTGTTTACTGCAGAATGGCTTCACAGTGATTAGTAAATATATTAATCACTGAAGAGTCTCTAGGAACAAATCTTGCATCATCAGCTCCACGGGGTGCCTCACACCACAGGGACAAGCTCAAACATCTGGTTAATCTCTACTGTCTATCCACTTGTCATTTCTTAAACGTCTTTACTTTCCAATACTAATTCCTTTGTAGTTGGTTTTAGCCACTACAAATCATGCACGCATCCTAAGTGCCAGGATAGCTATGAGTTCAACCCACGAGCACAGGGTTATGCTGCAATGTCAGCTAGCATGGCATCTACTCCTTGTTCTATCTAAAGCTGTTACCCTCTATGAAGATTTCAAAGGCAAAGTCTAATTAATCATACAGACCTCCCCCACAACTGAAATGCTGGCTTTTCTATGAAGCCTTTTAATTGTCTACAACTGCCCGGTTTCTCCCTCTCTTAAAAACACCCACTCATGATGTATGTCTCTTTAGAATAGTCATTCTTCTTCCATCACCACTGGTCTTCCAATTTTGTCCTTCACTTGGGTGGTAAATTCTTGATGGATCAGAATAGCGTCATTACTCTATTTAGATGAATAAACTGAGGCTCTAGGAAGTGCAGCAACTTTTCTAGGGTCAAATAATAGCAAGTGGCAATGTTGGACTCACACCAGATCTGACCAACCCTAGACCTAGGCTTGTTGCTTCTCTTAACCTCTGTATCCCTGAATGTGCTGTAAACAGCAGCAGGTCAGCTGTTCCCACAGAAAAGAAGAAGAAGAAGAGGAAAAGCACACCGCCTATTGGAGGTGGGAAACACAAAAGTTCTATTATTCACAGGCCACCATTCCTGAAAACATACTCTGGAGAACAACAGAAACACCACATGTAACTGAGTCCGGAGGTTATTTTATTTTTATTTGTTTAATATTTATCAAGTTGGGGGTGTGACTCTGTTGGCAGTGCTTGCCTACCATGTACAAAGCCCTGGGTTTGATCCCATGTGTGTTATAAGGCAGACAGGGTGGCAGACATCTGTACTCCTAGCAGGAGGGAGGTGAAAGCAAAAGGATCATAACCGGTAATCCTTGTCTACACAGTGAGTTCAAGTCCAGCCTGGGATATATAACAGCCTGTCTCAAAAACAGTTTTTTTTAAGTGGGAAAGAAAAGGGAACATAAAGAAGTTAAACAGATACAGGCAGCTTTATTCAGGACTCATGAGATCATTTAACACTCATGAGATCAAATACACACAGTTCTCTGTGTGTATTTCATATTGTAAAAGATAAAGAAAACTAACACATCTTGTCCCAAATCACAAAATACAACCATCCTTCATGAATTTCAGCCAAGTCAGTAGAGGAGTATCATGTAACATGGGCTTTGACAGTAACATTTCGCAGGTATAACCCAGACAGTAACAAACTCACTTCAAAGCCATGGAAAAACCCCACGGCTATTGCCAGCATTTCCTGGTCAATCCTCCCGCATCCCCACTGCTTTCTTGCTTGTGGCAGTGCAGAAATGAATCCACCAAAACTCATGGAACTTGTCAAATACTTGTTCGTTATTAGATGTAAATTATAACTCGATAAGGTTGATCAAAATGCTAAGGCATGCATTTAAATACAGTCCCAAGCCAAATGCTCTAAGATTTAAAGAATTAAAAATTAAGAATGGAAAACGAAAGCCAGGAATAGCCTACCCTGTGCCAGCACATGGGTGAGCCAGCGCTGCAACCCACACGCGTCTGACATTTAATGAGGAAGTCATGGGAGAGCAGAGCGTGCTTCACACCACGATTAATATAGGATCACTATATTTAGTTTCTGTTTGAACATTTCTCCTTCTTTCCCCCATCCCCGAACCCTGCTGAGGACATGGGATAAATCTGAAAGGTAAAAATCACAAAGTTTTGATGAATGAAACAGAGAAGAACAAGACAGACTTTTCTAGGACAAAATGAACATCTCTCCCCCATTGTCATTTTTAAACTAGTTGTACTTATTCAAAGCAAAGTAAAATGATGTATGTAACCTCTTGGGGTGGCGAGCTGGGGACAGCAATGATGTCACCTCTTCATTTACACACTTTTATCTACAGCAGATAGTACAATGTTCCTTCCCAGAGAGGCATGTTCAAATCCTACTGCTATACTTATGGATGAACGTATATGATATGACCATATTTGGAAATTTGGTATTTAGAGATGTAATTAAGTGACATTATGTCACTGAAGATTGTAGTGGGCCTAATTACAGCAGCCCTAGAAAACTAATACAATGCTTTCAATTTTTTATACAGTGTAATTACACTACCTATTCAAAAAGCAATCCAATTAAAGAAAACAGGTTCTGCTTTTTTAAAAAAATTAGTTTAATAACTACCTTGAACCTATGACATAAATATGAAAATTTTTCATCAAAACTTTACCTATTCCTTCATTTGCTCATTCATTCAAGCTCAACTAAGTGTCTAAAGAGTCTGTGTCAGCCATCAGCACAGGCCCTAAGAGCAACAATCAATAAATGGGACCTCATGAAACTGAAAAGCATCTGTAAATCAAAAGACACTGTCATTAGAACAAAACGACAGCCTACATATTGGGAAAAAAATCTTTACCAACCCAACATCTGTCAGAGGGCTGATATCTGGAATATATAAAGAACTAAAGAAGTTAAAAGGCAATAATTCAAGTAACCCAATTAAAAAATGGGGTATGGAGCTAAACAGAGAATTCTCTGTAGAGGAATATAGAATGGCAGAGAAACACATAAGGAGATGTTCAACATCCCTAGCCATCAGAGAGATGCAAATCAAAACAACCCTGAGATTTCACCCTATACCCATCAGAATGGCTAAGATCAAAAACTCAAGTGACAACACATGCTGGAGAGGCTGTGGAGAAAGGGGAACCCTCCTCCATTGCTGGGGGGAATGTCAACTGGTACAACCACTATGGAAATCAATCTGGCGCTTTCTGAGACAATTAGGAATAGTGCTACCTCAAGATCCAGCTATACCACTCCTAGGCATATATCCAAAAGATGTTCAAGTACACAACAAGGACATTTGCTCAACCATGTTTGTAGCACCTTTATTCATAATAACAAGAACCTGGAAACAACCCAGATGTCCATCAATGGAGGAATGGATACAAAAATTGTGGTACTTTACACAATGGAATACTACTCAGCAATTAAAAACAAGGAAATCATGAATTTTGCAGGCAAACGGTGGGATCTAGAAAAAAATCATCCTGAGTGAGGTATCCCAAAAGCAGAAAGACACACATGGTATATCCTCACTTATATAGACCTATAAGATAAGATAAACATACTAAAATATGTACACCTAAAGAAGATAAACAAGAAAGAGGTCCAGGGTTAAGATGATCAATCCTCATCTAGAAAGACAAAGGGGATGGACATTGGAAATAGAAGAAAACAAGAATCAGGACAGTAGTCTACCACAGATGGCACCTGAAAGACTCTACCTAGCAGTGGATCAAAGCAGATGCTGAGACTCATACCTAAGCCTTTGGCAGAGTGTAGGGAATCATATGAAGGAAGGAGGAATTAGTATATCTTAGAGGGGACAGGGAGCCCCACAAGGTCTAAATATATCTGAGCACAGGGGTCTTCTATGAGACTGTTTATCCAACCAAGGACCATGCATAGATATAACCTACAACCCCTGCTCAGACATAGCCCATGGTAGCTCAGTATCCAAGTGGGTTCTCTAGTAAGGGGGACAGGAATTGTTTCTGACATGAACTCATGAGCTTCCCCTCCCCCCGAGGGAGAAGCAGACTTGCTAGGCCACAAATAAGGCCTGAAGATACCTGATAAGCTAGGGCCAGACAGAAGGAGAGGAGGATACCCCCTCTCAGTGGACTCGGAGGAGGCAGGGAGGAGATGAGGGAGGGAGGGGAGGATTGGGAAGGAAAGAAGGAGATGGCTACAGCTGGGATACAAGTGAATGTATACAATTATTTCAAAATAAAAAAAAAAATATTTAAAAAAAAGAGTTTGTGTCAGACACTGTCTGTCCTTCAGGATGCTGTCTATTGTAGGAAAACAAAAACAAACAAACAACAACAACCCCAAAAAAACAGGGAAACAGATGATAGACATCAATACTGAATGCTCAAGTCACGATAGATTATGATCAAGGTTTGAAGGGGTCTTTGGCCATGTGTTCAAGGTAGATGACCTCTGTCCTTCAACTCAAAGATTAATGATATAAAATTGATGTCTATCACTTGACATGGTATGAGGTATGAGGACACAAATCGTAAGACAGTACAGTCATTAGGTATACACCATGGCTTAAAATTCTATCACAAATACTGAAAATAATAAACGCTTTTTATTTTTTAAAAAAAAGCATTAGAGAATACTGAAAAGATATGTAATTTCTTCAGTGACTGTGAGGATGAGAACAGGACATGAGTGAATCACATTGGAGGGTCCCTCCAGCTTAAGGAGAAGAGAAGGGCATCTTCAAGTCATTTGGAAAAATAATACCCAAATCGGAGCTATGCACAGGTCAGGCTCAGCACACTCCCTCACACTGTCCTCTGTCCCAGCTTCCTGAGTTAAGAAGAACAACAGAGTACAAGGGGCTGGAGATGTAGCTCACTTGTAGAGTACTTGTCCAACAACACAAAGCCATGGACTCCACCCACAGCACTATATAAACAAGGGGCAGCGGTGCACATCTATGATCCTAGGAAGTGGAGGCAGGGGGATCAGAAATTCAAGGTCATTTTTAGCTACATGGCACATCTGGGCAGCCTGGACACACTAGATGCAGGATCAAGAGAGGGAAGTGATGGTGGTGGTGGGGAAACAGTATAATTCAATCATTTCCCGGTCTTAATGACAAGAAGGAAGAAAGGGAGAGACAGAGGGATGTAGGGAAGGAAGGAGGGTGGGTGGGTCCTAGGGTTACCACTGCTGTGCTGAAACACCATGACCAAAAGCAACTTGGGAAGAACAGGGTTTACTGGGCTTACACCTCCATATCATGGTCTACCATCAAAGGACATCAGGACAAGAATCCAATTGAGGCTCCCTCCTCTCAGATGACTCTAACTCGTGTCAGACTCACATAAAACTGTTCAGGACAGGGAGGAAGAAAGAGACAGAGAGGGTAGGGGGAGAGGAAGAAAGAGGAAAAATGGTAAAGAAAAAAAAATAACAGTGCCATTTCTTGGAACCAGAGCCTCTTATTAGAAGTAAAACGCGACAAAAGTAACAGCTATCACTTGACATGTATCTTCACATTAAAAATAAAACATTTGTTGTCTCGGCCCTGTAATTTGCAACATAATAGCACAGTACACTTTGATACCTAATTATGAATATGCATTAATATTTTAAGACAGAAGCATTAACTTAGAGAAGCCTATTTTCTTTTCTTTTTTTTTTTTGAGAAGCCTATTTTCAAATGCTTCTGAAAATGGGATAAATAATAAGCTGTTCTCTTTATTAAGAATTTGATGCAATTAAGTATTCTAAAATTACCATGAAGTGAGACAAACACTTACTGTTCTACTATGAAATAACCCTGCATTTTACCATACCCACAACCCTATTGTCAATGGATTTGAAAGGAGGTTGAATATGGCTAATTAAGAAAACAGAAGGGATGACAGAACAGGATCTGAAGCAGGTGGGCTGGGAGGAAGGTGGAAATAGGCGCAAGGAATGGAAGACAGTGTTGACTTCTCCCTGCTCAGTCAGTTTGACTGAATCAACAGTTGATGTTGGCTCCTTGGAAGTTGGTTACAGTTAAAAGCGGAGACACTTCAGGAGAGGTTTTTATACTGCTCAAAAGGGCATTTGATAGAACTTTAAAGAACATGAATCTAAGAAACCCCAAAAGACACTATTCCCCAAGGAATGTGAAGTAATTGGAAAACACACTTGGGAGCAGAACAGTTTGGACTATGCTAATCTAATAGCAGTGAAACCTCCCACTCCACTACAGTAAAACTTTATGATAAAGCTCCATGCGGAGGATTGGAAAATGTTGCTGTGTGAGTTCCAGGAATATACACATTCAATCAGCACAAGGTCCTCTCAAAAGCACAAACCAGCCCCTTCCCAGGAAGCTTGTTTGCTGATCCCTTCAACTTTAGTAATCTCCGAATAGCGCTCATCTCCATTTTTCTAGTTTTGTGGTAAACAGCCATAAATCTGAAAATTCACATTTCCTATTTGCTTCTGGGCATCGATAAAAATAACTAATTTACATCATGGAACACAGGGATGGAAGGAGGGAAGAGAGTGACAAAAAGTTAAGTTTTACAGTCAGAGCAAAACCAATTGCATCGCTCTGCTCCTACTGCCGCAAGATGGCACAGACTTCCTCTCCATACAGGGGCTGGCTAATTATAGAGAAAAAGCATGCCTCCCTTTTATATCCGCCTTTTATATCAAAGGGGATGTTTCAGGGGATGCTGCACACAGTTCTGGGAAAATGGGAGCCGCACAGGAGTGAGGGGTAAGTACAACTCAGGATGCTGGCAGGAGCCCACCTCTGCGTATACCATCTTCTCTTCCTCTCTTCCCCACTCCCCTGAGCTCTGCCTCCCAAACTGGGCTCAGCAGAACAGTATTATCAGCACTGCTTGAGAACTTATTAGTAATACAAATAACTGTTGACCCTTCACAATTCAAAACTGTGAAGACTTGGGGGCCTGTGTCTTCACAAAAATTCTACAGGAGTCTGCTCAGAATAATCAGAGTCCTGCAGAGCTGCACTATCTGTCCATCCATTCTGCTTTTGAACAATATGCCACTTAAGTTGTTGCTAAGCATTTGCATGTGTAAACATGAATTATTCAGGGTTTTCTAGAGGAACAGAACTGATAGAATATACATACATACACACACATATATACATTTATGTATATATACACACATGTATATATATTGTGTGTATATATTCTATGAAGAGGGTGGATTTATTAGTGTGCCTATGGGCTATGGTCCAGCTAGTTCTACAATAGCTGTCTACCAACAGAAAGTCCAAGAATCTAGTAGTTTCTCAGTCCACAAGGCTGGATGTCTCAGCTGGTCTTCAGCATCTTCTGGAATCCTGAAAGCAGGCTCTAATATCAATAAATCAATGAAGGGATGGACTGCCATCGAGAGCAAGGTCAAGCATCCACACAGAGAGCAAGCTTCCGTCTTCTATGTCCTTCATATAGGTTGCCAGCACAAGACACGGCCCGGATTAAAGGTGGATCTTCCCATCTCAAAAGATCTAGATTAAAGGTGGGTCTTCAAATTATTTAATTAAAAAAAAATCCCTCACAGAAGTTTAGTTAATTCCAGATGGAATCAAGTTGACAACCAAGAAGAGCCATCACAATACATTTCTGACAAATTTATAAGATCCTCAGGGACAAAAAAAACAAAACAAAAAAAAAAAAAACACACAACCAAAACACAACACTCTTTTCCTTTTTCTTGTCCTGTATCCAGGAATCCCTCACCTTATAGAGCTAACAAGCAAAAGCAAATGTAATGACCGTACACTCATAATGACAGAAGCTGGAGAGGAAGCCCAGGGCAGAGCTCTCACCGCACGTATGACGCTCTCATCCACCTGAGATTTTCACTCTCCATAATTATGAGGACTCTGGACCTCTAATCTTCGGTCTCTGGGGATCACTAGCAAAGAGCCCTTCTCTTCAGGGACGGAACTGCTCAGCTTCAGGATGTGAGTAAACCCAACACAGAATCTGTAAAAAGTATTTCCCCCAAAGGCTTGGGGACCTTAACTGGGGAGGAGGGGAGAAGGGGCACGATTCCCCTCCCAGAAGCAATGGGGGTCTTGGGAGAGGCTTCCTCAGCTCCCCTGTGGAAGGGTATAACTTGGCCAGCTCTTTTCATATAAAAACGCATGTTTGTTTGCCTATTTGCCTTCTGCTTGTTCCATTCAAGGAATGAAAGCCCGTATTCCCCCTCACACAGGGTGTCATCACTGTCCTCGAGCAGTGTGGAACCAGTTCCTTGGATAATGACTCCGGTTCTACATTTCCTGTTTGAGGCTTGATGACGGTTCCAGGGGAGGCCACAGCACAGGGGAGTTCTTGAGTGCAGCATAAATGAACTAAGTGTCTTCCATTAGCACGGCACATAAACACTGTTAAGCTAAATGTGCAAAGTTGTTCACATTATGACTGAAAGAGCACCAGGGCCTCTGTCTCCTAAACATCATGCTTTAAAAAAATAAAAAAAGGAATAAATGAGGCTTCCTTGGTTTTACTTCTTCTTGTTTGCTTCTTCAATACATACATCTGCAAGTTTGAAGGTCAGTCTGAGAGGAGCCAGGCTCTCCTGAAATGTGTGTGGAAAATCCTTAAGCCCCAGTGCCATGGTACTGAGGTATTAGGCCTTTGGGAGTAAATAGGTCAAGAGGGTGGGGCCTTCATGATGCTATCTGTGGCCTAATTAAACACACTCAGACAAACACACACACACTCACACACACAGACCAAAAGCTTTCGTTCTTTTTCTTGTTCTTTCTCTTCCCCCTTTCAACAGATACACAGACAGAAGATGGTTATTGGCACGCCAAGAAGGACCACACTAGGAACGGGTCATCCGGGACTCTGACCCTAGACCTCCCAGCTTCTACAACTGTGGAAAATAAATAACTCTACCAGTGTATTGTATTTTGTTACAGCAGTGCAAGGAGTTCAATCCTGAACTTCTTAACTTCTCAATGCTCTCTCGCTAGAACTCTTAGTTCAAGTATTTGTTAAAGGTAGGTGTTTGGTGTGATTGTGTGACCATGTCACTGCTGGTGTGAACTGAATTACCTGTGTACAGTCCACTGGACCACAGTGGTAGGCAACAGAAGCAACTGGGAGCCAATGTTCAAAAACAAAGGTCAGTTTCATAAAGCAGACAGAGCTGGAAAGTAACAGAAAAGAGTGTGACTGGATAGATGAGGTGTGTTCAGGATGGCGTGGGATGTCATGGCTGGAGACAGGAAGCTACTAGTCAGGAAATGCACAGCAACATGATGCAAGAGGCCCCTCGGTGGAAATGAATGCCATCCCAGGTTGCCATGAGCCTGCAAGTGGGAAAAACTCTTAAAGATGTTAGATGTCTTTCTGGCTTGGTGAGAATGGAGAAAGTTCTTGGTTGGACATTAAGCTATCCAAACAACTTAACTGTAATATTTTTCAGACCCGTATGAAGACATGTTTATACCCTTGAACCACACAAGAATGATAACTTTTGGGAGAATACTTAAATCTAGGCCTCTCCTCTGAAAAACTCTACCCAGCAGAATATCAAAGCAGATGCTGAGACTCATAGCCAAACTTTGGGCAGAGTACAGGGAATCTTATGAAAGGAGAAGATAGAAAGACCTGGAGGGGACAGGAGCTCCACAAAGAGAGCAACAGAACCAAAATATCTGGGCCCAGGGGTCTTTTCTGAGACTGATACTTCAACCAAAGGATTGTGCATTGAGATAACCTAGAACCCTGGCACAGATGTAGCCCATGACAGCTCAGTGTCCAAGTGGATTCCCAAGGAAGGGGAACAGGAGCTGTCTCTGACATGAACTCAGTGGCTGGCTCTTTTATCATCGCCCCCTGAGGTGAGGTAAGCAGGCTTACCAAACCACAGAGGAAGACAATGCAGCCATTTCTGATGAGACCTGATAGGCTAGGGTCAGATGGAAGGGGAGGAGGATAGCTGCTATCATTGGACCTGGGGAGGGGCATAGGAAGAGAAGAGGGAGGGAGGGTGGAATTGGGAGGGGATGAGGAATGGGGCTACAGCTGGGATACCAAATGAATAAACTGTAATTAATAAAAAATTAATTAATTTTTAATTAATTAATAGCAGGCGCAAAACAAAAACAAAAACACATATGTTTCTGCAGCAAAATTCCAGAAAAAAACAAAACAAAACAAAATATTTTTCAGGCAAAAAAAAAAAAAAGCAAGGCTTTGTCTTTGAGTAACTTCCTGCAGAGCAAGACATTCTAGAAAGTGACAGTGGTACCTTTCTCTGTGGCCAGTTGGCAAAACCATGCCTTTCCTCTGGGGTTCTCAGACTATGATTAGTTGCCTAAGTGCAGAAGTCATTCCTGGACCATACAAAAATAGCAGTGGCTTTTTGTCACAGCCAGGCTCAGGCTGCTACATTCCCTTCCATGTCATTAGGGAAGTGGGACCGCACCCTTCCACCATGGCACTGCACACACTACAGCTGTGCCCAGCGAGATGCTCTGCAGTAAGTGGACTTCTGGTAACCTGAGGCAGGGCTGCCAAGTTTGCAGAGGCCCCGCTGTCGGCTAGGAAATCAATTCATCTAAATAAAAGATCCAATGAGACCGCAGAGAGGAATAATTCAGCGTCTGTAGCAATGTGCAGAGCACAGCTTCGGGCTCTGGTGAGAGGCAGAGAGAGACTGAATTCTCCTCACATTGTGTTTGCCGATGTTCTGCTGTAAATCATCTAAGTGCGTGGAATGAGGCCTGACGCACGTACAGAACACCATGTAATCAGGGTCTCACTAAGTGCCGCCATAACCTTCCTGTCCTCAACCCGAGGCCAGCACAGTTTGCCCTCATTCCAGGCTAGGAGATGTGGCAGGGAAAATGCACACATCAACATACTCAGAACCAGAATGGCTCCACATTCTTCCTCAGAAGCCCTGAACTCTGGTTACTTTGAGGAGTCATTTAAATATGGAGCACTGAAAGCAATGTAAACACTCAACAACTGGTATTGAACTTATTTTGTGTCACTTGGGTACAATGTATATACTTGCAACAACTTCAGAGCTGGGGATATGCTCAGGCAGTGTTGAGGACCAGACTTCAGATCGCCAGAACGCAGGTAAAATGCTTGGCGGGTGTAAAAGGACACCTGTAATCCTGGCACTTAAGCGAGGCAGCTGGGTAGCCAGAGGAGCTGTAACCCACTAGAGTTTGATTCAAGGGAGAGACCCTGTCTCCATGAGTAAGATAGAGAGCAATAAAGGAAGATTCTCGAGGTAAATCGCAAGTATCTACATGCACATGAACACACCGACATACATGTGAACAGGCATATACACATGTGTATCATATATACATAATAAAATTTTTTAATAAAAGAATGCCACTAACCAAACAAGTCCTCATAAAACTCGTATTTTCACACCTTCTCTAACAGGGTAAGAAGCAATATGCCTTAATGAGACTTCAGGACTAGGCATCCTGCCAAATGAAGGTATAGAAAGTGTGTTCTTTCTGATTCAAAGTGAAATGTGTGGAATGGGAGAGTTTCTGTGAAGAACCCTTTAAAAAGGTGTCAACAAAGAAAGAAACAGAGAGAGAAATGCAGAGACCTCGCTCAGCCGTTACGCATATACGGCATGATCACTCCAAACACACAGACCCTGGACTGACGCTTAGTCCTGGCTCTGAATTCCAGACACGACCTACCTTACCCAGCAAGTCTCGCTTTGTAGGGAGCAGGGAAGTGTTAACTCCATGCCAGGCACTTCGCAAGTGCAGGCAGCCCTTCTCACTGAACACATAGCGCGCCTGGCAATGGAGCTGGACTAGCTGGCCCACAGCCTATAAGCCATATATATGTATGCATGTATATATATATATATATATATATATATATATGTATGTATGTAAAACATATTTGGTAGATTTTCCAAAAGTCTAAAAAGAGTGTCACAAAATCATCAGCTGGGCCTACCCACTCATTCAAGGCAGAGTAAAATGAAACATTCCTACATATATATTATATTATTTTATTTTATTAATTCAATTTACATCTCAGTCATAGGCCCCTCCCTCCTCTTCTCCCACCCTCCCTCCCACATCCCCTCTCCCCTATTCCTCACAATATGGGACCCCCCCCACCCATATACCCCAGCTCATCTACTCAGATGATTTATTAATATATATATATCATTCCTGTTCCTCTAAAGAACTCCAACTATTATTAACAATAAAAATCTGTGACATTGCTCCCAAAAAATAATTTTACAATATTGGTAGAAGGGCATAAAATTGCAAAATGGAATTGGGAGAAATAGATAATAAATAGAAGGCTCGATTCGAGGTATTCTGGTTGGAATACTCAGGAAAGTCATCAGTTTAGATACGTAATTCCACACCCTAAACACAAAGTGGACAATATGGCGGATGGCAGAGAGCTGGAGAAGGAAAGGAGCATAAGGGGGCTGAGAAATGGCTTGTTGATAGTGGCTATGGGGACATGGAGACGGGGAAGGCCACTGAAACCACGAACAGAAATCCTTGAGTGCTGGACCCTACAGACCACTGATTTCAAACCAAGCATGGACTCGTCAGCTTTTGTTAGACACATGTGAAGTCCTAGCCACTGGAGCTGGTGACTTAGGATGCCGGCTCCTGTCAAATCGGGAATTGTCTGGTTTTACATAGATGCATGTTATAGACATGAGCACTATAATGTTTTTAATCTAAATACAGTTTTCATTTAGGTCTAAAAATGTTGAAAGACCCAAGGCTGAAGTTGCTTCAGGGTTCGTAAGACAGTGTTCTTAACTGCGTCGGAGTCCCACATTTCAACAAGACTTACCATTTTAACAACACTTTCTACAGACATTTCTTTTTGCTGTATGTGGCCTGGGCTCTGTCATAGCCAGAAGACAGATCGATGGAATGCTAATATCGCTTCTAAATTATGCAGATGGTATGGTAAATTATGAAGTTGGATGCAAGCTCCACGTCCCTTTGCTAGATGGAGGACAGAAGGCTTTAAAGGAAATGCCCAGGTGACTTTGCCTGAAATCGCTGCTTGTACCGAATGCACACTGGAACTTTATCCACCAAAGGACAATTTCCCCGTTTGCACCACTGCATCTGTGCCCAGGCTATGAGAACACTGTATCAAGCATGTAAGAATGTTGAAGCAGCCTTTGTAGATGGGATTCCATTAGATGACCCTTAACATATTCAGTGGATTTTCCAAAATCTGAAAGAAAGTGTCACAACATCAGGTTAGAGTTGCACTGCAACTGAGGTTTCTAAGTTAGCCCCGCTTATAATCAGCTTCCTGAAAACACTCGGTGTTCCCTGTCGGGGAAGCTACAGGAAGTTCTAACAATCTAACCAGAAGTGTTCTCTGCAAATGAAATCTCCGGCTATCACAGCCACTTTAAGGGGAGTAACAGGACACTTTACTTACTGTCAGTAACGTCTACTGATGAACTAACAAGGCCAAATCTTCACAAGTTGTTAAAAGAACTGGGACTCGCTGATGGACAAGAACTGGCTGTTGTGGATGTGTGTGTGTGTGTGTGTGTGTGTGTGTATGTACACATATATGTATATACACATACTATATATATATTCATTCATTCTATATTCATTCATTGAATGACTCTTTTTAACTTTTTAAATCTCTTTTGAAGACTGAATCTTGAGGTTGGGCTGGTCAGAATTTTCATTAATAATATGGATAATGATACCCAGAGAGAAAGATAATGAACAAATACACTGCTTCCTTAAAGCAGGACACACTGTCTTTCATGTGAGTTTGTTATTATGGTCAAAGGCTTTTTCCTCAGCTTGAACTTCGGTGTCCATGTGCATAGAAATGTATCCTTGAATGGAAATAAGGACTTAAGTTTTAAGAACATTGAAGATTACAACCTGACATCTAGCTGTTTCTTCATTACTACTCACATAATTGTGGCTATTTAAATGTGTATTAACTATTTAAAGAGTTTAACTTGTTCATAATAATTAGTAAACAGTATTATAGCTTAATACTTATGCATGAAAATAGCAAATATTTTTATGTATTTATTTGCAATGCCACAGAGACCAATATGCACAATTTTAAACCATGGCTGCTTAAAAAAATTAATGTTTAAACAGTTGTCACCATTTTATACAATTTATTAATAAAATTGTACATTGTCTAAAAAAAATAAATAACCCAAAGTGGCTTAATATAATGACCATGTTTATTGTGTTATGAATCTACAGTCTGGACAGGGATTCAAGATAGTTTACATCTGTTCCACGTTGTCAGCTGGGCCTCCTCTTGAGCTGCAGCTGGGAAATCCTTCGATTGCTTTCACAAATCCACCCTGTCACCTAAATCAGGACAACAGCTGGGTGCTGGACAGCTGGGCTCCTCTGGCATTCTTAACCGTCACCTCTCCATGAGATCACCTTTATATGGTACACTCAGAGGACCTGGGCTCAGGACTCCTGCAGGAGTTTTCCACTGTTATAAAAAGTACCTAAGATACACTGAAAATTATGGAAAGAGGCCAGTGAGAGATCGGTGGCAAAAAGTACCTGCCACCAGGGGCCTGGATTCAATCCTGGAGACCCACGTGGAAGAAGAGAACCAGCTCTGTGTTATGTTCTGTAGTAAGTAGGCCCCTCCCGCTATACAGCACCTAAACATAATTTTCTTACCAAAGGAAAGATTTATTTTTGCTCCTAGTTTTAGAGCTTTAAGCCCCCGGTCAGCTGACCTGATGCTTTTGGCTGTTTCCCCTGATGGTGACAGGGAAAGCTGTTCACTTCAGAGAATTAGGGTATGGTGAAGCAAGGAAGCAGCTGGGGTCCTGACAGCCCCTTAGAGCGCATACTGCCAGCGACCCAGCTTCTTCCCACCACAACCTCTTACAGGTTCCACCTCGCCACAGCCGGGCAAAAAATCTGTAACGTCCAGACAAACAAACAACAACAACAATAAAATATAAAGAAACAAGCCCGACAGGAAGTGGCATTGCCTATTATGACATAGCCTAATAACTCACATTATTTCCATCCCACACCTTTCTCTTCATTTTCCTGGGTTTAAGGAATGGGAACACAAACTCCAACCACTCAATGGAGGAATGTGAAGCCACACTGCAAGAACTTACAGGACAAACAGGAAACGTGTGAGTGGGACCAGTGTTAGAAGGTACACTCTGCCTCAGTTACCTTGCTTTTCACACAGTGTACTGGTGCAGGTTTTGATTAAAAGCCACAGGAGCCAGTTTGGGCAGGCTAACAGGGATTTCCTTGGTAAGGCATTGAGGGCTCTAAGACCTGAAGGGAAAGATGGAAGGCTGGCCTGGAAATGAAGCAGGATTGTGAGAGTCTGAAGGGAGGCTGTCAACAGAAAGCAACACACCTTTGTCATCACTGCTGTGACCGAACAGCAAAGTCCCTGGGCTCTCAGTGCCACTAATGGTAAAAGAGCAAACTGTCGTTCCATGTTTGAGCCATGTCCTCACAGTCTGAGGCCTCAAGTCACACATCTGAGTGGTGCCATTGCTCTGTGAGCCTCCCTCTGTGGAAAGCAGGCCTTCTCTAAAGGGGTCACACTGGACGCTAGAACTCAGATGTGTGACAAGGTCCACCTCTAAGCAATGGCCTCCCCACAACACAGTGTGCTTGCTGTCTTCATGGAGAATGGGTTCATATGATGGGTGAAGGACAGGTGGCAGACAGTATCCACCTTGAGCTGCTTGGAATTAAGAAGAAAACATAAGTGATGGCTCAGATGACAGTTCATCCCATCACACCTGGGGTTTTGAACGATTTATGTGGCCTACTTTAGCAGCAAAACTCAGTAGACCCAGTTAATTCTACTGTGGGGGACAGGAAGCACACCAGACCTTACAGCGTCTGAACTCTGGCGACAGACGCTCTTGTCCTGCTTTATTTGCTAGCCTGAGGAAAGTACTACGTACTGGTGGAAGTAGACACTCACATGAAAGGTGGCTGTGTGGAAGAAAATGCCACACTGATTTTCTTTTATAAAATCACCCTAAGCAACGTCAAAACCTTAGGATAAAGAAACTACACAAATCAGTCATAACATTTTGAATGTAAATGCTGACAGACAATCCCCAAATGCTGCAACTGAATACCTTTATACAAAATTTTGAATGTGTGGACTAAGTAGCATATTTAGTGATTTTCTCATATTAAGAGTAAATTAAAATGCAGTCAATTTTTTTTTCCTCTGGAATTACTTCTCAGCATTAATTCTGATTTCGTTCTTTGTCAGGTAAGTGAGTACAAAAGGTCGGATAAATATAACTTTCATGAGATCAGGGGACTTGGCTGCTGTGTCATGTTCACTTCTGTATCTCCCCTGTTCACGGTAGAAAGGATATGGCAGGAGATCAATAAATGTCAATGATAGTAACTGTCAAGTGTTTAAGATTTGTTTGTAATTACGAGCTTTGTTTTCTAAATATTTTTATTATTATCATTTATTACAATTTATTCAATTTGTATCCCAGCTGTGGCCCCCTACCTCATCTCCCCCTATCCCACCCTACCTCCCTCTTCTCCCCCTAAGCCCCTCCTCTAGTGCACTAATAGGAAAGGTCCTCCTTCCCTTCTGTTTGACCCTAGCCTATCAGGTCTCATCAGGACTGGTTGCATTGTTTTCCTCTGTGGCCTGGCAAGGCTACAGCCCCCAGCGGGAGGTGATCAGAGATCCTGCCACTGAATTCATGCCAGACACAGTCCCTACTCCCCTTATTAGGGATCCCACTTGGAGACTGAGTTTATGGGCTACATCTGAGCCAGGGTTTTAGGTCCTCTCCATGCATTGTCTTTGGTTGGGGTATCATTCTCTTCTGGGCCCCCAGAGCTCAGTTTTGTTTTTGTTTTTGTTGACCCTGTTGGTCTCCTTGTGGAGCTCCTGTCCCTTCCAGGGTTTTCCTATCTCCCCCTTCTTTTGTAAGATTCCCTGCACTCTGCCCAAAGTTTGGCTATGAGTCTCAGCCTCTGCTTCAATACCTCAATCAATAGAGTCTTTCAGAGACTGCCTGTGGTAGGCTCCTGTCCTGTTCCCTATCTTCTCCTGCTTCCGATGTCTATCATATTTATCCTTCTGAATGAGGATTGAGCATCTTTCCTAAGGTCCTCCTTATTGTTTAGCTTCTTTAGGAACATAGATTTTAGTATGATTATCCTATATTATACGGCTAATATTCTCTTATAATGAGTATATACCATATGTATCTTTCTGCCTCTGGGTTACCTCACTGAGGATGATCTTTTCTAGTTTCCACCATTTGCCTGCGAATTTCATGATTTCCTTGTTTTTAATAGTAGAGTAGTATTCTGCTGTGTAAATATAGCACAATTTCTGTATCCATTCAGAGAATTCTCAATAGAGGAATATTGAATGGCAGAGAAACACTTAAAGAAATGTTCAACGTCGTTAGTCATCAGGAAGATGCAAATTAAAATAACCCTGAGATTTCACCTTACACCCATCAGAATGGCTAAGATCAAAATCTCAAGTGACAAGACATACTGGAGAGGATGTAGAGAAACGGGAACCCTCCTCCACTGCTGGTAGAAATGTAAATTTGTACGATCACTTTGGAAATCAACCTGGCACTTTTTCAGACAATTAGTAATAGCGCTTCCTCATGATCCAGCTATAGCACTCTCTCCTAGGCATATATCCAAAAGATGCTAGAGTACACAACAAGGGTTTTTGCTCAACCATGTTTGTAGCAGCTCTATTCGTAATAGCCAGAACCTGGAAACCGCCTCGATGTGCTTTGTTTTTAATTATGTACACAGGAGTGCAGTGCCAGGGAAGACCAGAGCTGTCAGATCCCTGAAGCTGCCCAGTGTGAATACTGGAAGTTGAACTCAGATCCTCTAGAAGAGCCTTCCTTATTCTTAACCAGTGAGCCATCTCTCCAATCCCTAGAGAAAAGAAAACAGAAAAAAAAACAGGGCAGGCATGGCAGCTCATGCCTATAACCCCAGTACTTGGGAGGCCAAGGCAAGACAGGCATTCAAGGTCAGCCTCAACCATATGTCAGGCCCAAGGCCACCCTGGGCTTTATGAGACTGTGTCTTTAGGAGAAAAAGATGAATCAGTAATATCTAAGGACCTTTACTTTGGGTATCTGGATGCTATCAATATACTCCCTAGCTCTCTCTCTGAAATGAAGATGCTTTAATATTTCGCCCCTAAGCCTGACAGCAAATGTTCAAGACAAACACTTCTTAAATCACCAGAGCTTGCTGACTGTTGCTTCGGTGCACACTAAAAGCCCTTAGCATCTTTCAACACTGACGGAGCGCCTGCCTCAGTTTGGGACTTATTTCTCAAGGAAGACTTTCCTGAATATGATGAGGAAAGATCTGCCTTGTACCAAACGCAGCTTCGGCATTAAGGATCAGATGTAAACACAAATAATGGAGAAAAGGGTGTTTTAACTCCAGCACGTAAGTAGATGTTTTCTAATCAGTATTCCTGTTCTTTGCTATTCAATCTACAAGAGTCACAGGGAAAGGGAGACACTTTAATAAGAAGATTCTGAATGACAGACAGCTGGATGTAAAATGCTCTTCAATGTTATAAGGAAACTGGGGGTTGGGGGGAAGGAGAAGAGAGAATAAACCCGAAGGGCTTCAGAGCCTGTTAAAGTGAAGTCAGTCTCTACATCTCAGCACCAAAAGTAACCTGAGGGTGGAAAAAAAACAAAACAAAACATGCCACCCCAACTCAAAAGCTATCCTGGCAGGATCAAACAATCTGCAGCCCTTTCTGACAAGTGGCACAATTAGAAAAACAGAGGGTAGGTAGAAAGGAAGGAAGGAACCGAGAGGGGGAAAGAGAGGAAGAAGGGGAGTGATGCTACCCAATCAGCCGGTCCCCTAACCGTACAAAGAACAGGATGAAAACAGTGACGGAATTGTGCCTAGCTTTAAGATATATATCTGCAATCTAAAAGAGTGAGTTCTTAGTTCATCTTCCAAATCTGTTTTAAAGATCCCTTCTCTACCTTTGCCTTTAGTGTTCAGTCTCGGCCCTTCCACCCTCTGTCTCTCAGCAGAGTGAAGAACAGCTAACAGCCAGTCCAGGAAGAGCACTCCACGTGCATGAAGACTTCTGTGACAACATCTTGGCCTTCTGCTCCCCCACATGAGCTCAGCTGTGTCCCTTCAATCTCCTTTGCTTTGGTTTTTACATCCTACTGTTACATGATTCTTGATTCTTCCAAACTAGACTCTCTTCCCACTCAAGTTCAAATCCTACCCAAAACAGACTCAAGCAGCGCCAATATAAGAAAATTATATATAGAGGTGTAACAGCAGACTCTAAAAGTGTATATATATACATACATTTAATAAATAATAAAAGGAGTGTGTGTGTGTGTGTGTGTGTGTGTGCGCGCGCGCGCACGCGCACGCGCACACGCATGGATGTGCTGGACTGGAAAGGGAATAAAATTTTCAAAGCCTCCTAAAATGGATCCTTGGATTTCAAGCCAATTACTTTAAAGTTGTGTATTAAAATTCTAGATTTTGGATACAATCTAAAGGTCATGTTATTTAATTTCTGAAAAATTATAAACACATGCTCAATAGACTAGGAAGGTCCCACTTCTCTAACAAGATTTAAAAAGAAATCTTTCTCACATCCACCTTCTTTTTAAAATTATTAATTCATGATTTGCCAAAAGCTAAAGCCAAGCTTCCACATTTAAGTGAAATGTTACAGAAGAGGAATTTAAATAATCTCTATTAATTACTGTGTTTTCAAAAATTATATGTAAAGATCTCTCCTATGTGGGAGGCCTTCAGTAAGTCTAATTATCAGCTTCAGAAACACTAATTACAATTATAAAGCTTCAGATTCAATGTTTTTAAAAGCCATCTGTACCTGCAAGGCAAAGAAATGACCACGAACCGATGCTCCTTGTTCACCGCAGGGGCACAGAAATGTTTCCACCACTTCGTGTGGGTCTTGCTTACTGTGTGACACCTTCAATGCTTGATTTACCAGTGATTGCTGTGCTCCACAACTGCCAACCCCTTCAGGCAAACGCTCTTAATATAACACATGCACGTTTTTTTTAACGTATAATAAAGTGGAAATTCATCTCTTATGTCCAGTGTCTTTACTGTGTAAGAAACAGTATCGTATGGGGTTGTTACATTCTTGGAGCCCATTTAGTGGCCAATCATTTCCTTCATTCTTTTGGAAGGAAGGGGAGATGAGTTTTCTAGAATGGAGCTGTGGCTGCTGCTGCTGCTACTGCCTTCTATTTTGTGATCTACCTTAGAAAGTTTGGTCTAGGAGAAGCAGGAGATACTAGGAAAAACTATTAGCCCTGTCCTCAATGCAATTCTAAATTGTGCCACCACAGAGGCAGGTATGAAGAGGGACTAAGCTAAGAGCAGGTGGTGGAGAGGTCCAGCAGTCAGGGCAGCATGCGATTCCAAAGACAATGCACAATCCAAGTCCCTGAAACAGCAAGGCCTGCAGTACATGCCCAGAGTTCTAGATCTAAGCAAACTGTTCTTCAACAGTTGTCTTCAAACAAAACATTCCAGAGCTTGTCATCTTTACAATTACTTGAATTTTATTCATTTATTCTTATTAACTTTTGACCAAGTATCTCACGCTTTTCCAGATGGCTTCAAATTGGCTATGTGGCAGTGGGTGACCTTAAACTTCTGATCCTCCTGCTCTGATCTTCTAAATTTGGGTTGATAGATGTGTACCACCATGCCCAGTTTAAACATCTTTCTTCTGAGTGCAGAGAATGAGCCCAAGTTAAACACACGCACACACACAAACACAAACACACACACACACACACACACACACATGAAGGAGGGACTATAGAAAAGTGTAAGTGAATCTATGAGAACCATCAAAAATTGAATTCTATTTAAGTGATGCTAACAACTGTATCTTCACATTCTGATATCTCTGAAATCACAGGCCATATAACCAAGTGGCTGTATAGTCCATGAAAAACAGTAGATCTGATGACTTAAAAACAAAATGTGAAACTTTTATATGCCACAAAACACCATATATACTGTTAAAAGACAAGGCTGGAAAAAAATGCTTAAAATATGCCCAACCTATAGTTTCTATCTTTAATCACTAGATTTTTTTACAAATGAGGCCAAAGCTGAACAGACAGGAAAAACGGACAATACATGTGAACACAAAACTTACAAAGAGACAAATGTCTGTTTATAGTTACACCATTATTACATTGTAATTGTAGAGTCCTGCCTCTTCCCTAGCACTCCTATTAATATACTTACCAGCATCTCTGACCCACAAACCATGTGTCTACATGTTACCAGCATGAGCTTGTTAAAAGCCTCTCACACACTTCCTTCCATTTCATGAGGAAATCAAGGACACACACAGGTGGCCCGGAGCAGCTGTGAAGGCGGCCCAACGCAAAACCATTAAATTCCTTAAAATACAGTCTCTGCTGCTGGCAGTGTCTGTGACTTGCTCAAGTTCGCAGGCGCCGTCCTGCTGCCTTGTCAAAAGGACAGGCCTGCTAAGGAGTGAATAAGCAGCTGAGATAAAGCCAAGGCTCCAAGCTTGGACTATAAAGCTCTTTACGGCTTCTGATCAAAACACATGTCTAGAACTAGTCAGACAAAAGATGTACCCCAAGAACGGTGCGAGGCCATGATGTTCTAAACCCACAGTAGGCAGCTTACTAGTGAGAAAGTGGATGTCATTTCGGGAGGCACCTGTGTTTGTCTCCAGCTCTACCGGTGATTTCTCTGTGTTTCTCTTCTGAGAAAGCAGACGCCAACTACCATATTAAATATGTTTGATATTAAATATGTACCAAGTTCAGAGAATGTGGTACTCCTGGTGAAACATGACTGAAAAACAAAAAAAAATCTCTATTCTGAAATATGCAGTTAAGCTCTGACCACTTTCCTAAAACATAGCATTCGCATCAAGACTAAGTAAATTCCTGTTCTCCCAAGTCTCAAGTGAGGCCGTGAAACCTGATTCCAATGTCTAGGCTCCTCTAAACACTGAAATTTTGGCAGGGTATCTTAAAGACAAGCTATATTTCTGGAAATTGCCATGGTTGTATCTGCCGGCAGACCCCTCCCTCACCAGGGGTTAAGCAACAAGACTTCCTCAACAATGGGGAAAAGAAAACATATATGTCTCTTACCCTTTGTTAACGTATCAGATATTAAGCATGTTCAGTAGTGAAAGTTTTGTTTGTTTTTTTTTTTTTTTTTGGTTTTTTTTTCATTTTTTTTTTTTTTATCCCAAATGTAGGATGTGGAAATGTTTTTTAGTTAATCCTCAGTTGAAAACAAACTCATGAGAGGGCACACGATCTTGGTCAGCTGAAAACAGACATGTGAGAGGATGTGCAATGTTTCCCGAGAAGCTGCCTTTTACAAGGGACATGGTTTCACCCAGCTGGGAAAGCCTTCTGTGGCATCTGAGAAGGGACAAATAGAAGCTCACAGACAGAGACAAAGCTTTTGCATCGCTACGCTTTGTTAAGGTTCACATTGCTTCCCCGGTCTTTGTTTTCCTACACTTCACTTCTCAGAAAGAAATGTTCCAGAGGACTTGTCGTGACACTCTGGCTGAGGCTGTCTGCTCTCCCTCACTCATGGTGATTTGGCAGGATCTTGTTTCTTCTGAACTGTGCCACTGCTGTTTATTTATGATGCTCTTAAGTGTTTGCTTTTTGACTGGACTGTTGGTATCCAGACAACGAAGAGTGGAATCTCCCCGAGGAACTACATCTACAAAGGTCCACAATCCCCTTTTCCTAATATCCTTCTTTCTCCTCTGTTCAATGGGTTGAAAGGGAGGTTTTCCATTTA
This sequence comes from Meriones unguiculatus, assembly GCF_030254825.1. Classification (NCBI taxonomy): domain Eukaryota; kingdom Metazoa; phylum Chordata; class Mammalia; order Rodentia; family Muridae; genus Meriones; species Meriones unguiculatus. The sequence continues at coordinate 174,110,385 of NC_083350.1, read as the reverse complement.
AGAACCCTAAATAAAGTAGGTTTTTGAAAAACCTAAGCCTACAATACTCACTGTGGTGGACAGCTTTTGTGTCAGCTTGACACAGGCTGGAGTCACCTGAGGAGAGAACCTTGACTGAGAAAATGCCCCCGTGGGGTCTGCTTGTAGGCAGGCCTGTAGGGTGTTCTATTGGTGATTGATGGGGGAAAGCCCAGACCAATGGTGGTTAATGCCACCCCTAAGCTGGTCCTGGGTTCCGTAGCAAAGCAGGCTAAGCAAACGGTGTGAGTAAGCCAGTTCATAGCAAACCTCCTTGGCCTCTGCGTCAGCCCCTGCCTCCAGATTCCTGCCCTGTTTGGGTTCCTTCAAAGATGGAACAGTGACTGGAAATGTAAGCCAAGTAAACCCTTTCTTCTCCACCTTGCTGTTTTGGTCATGGGGCTTTATCACAGCAATGGAAGCCCTAACTAAGTCATTCACTTGGACACTCATGGCTAGGTTACGGAGGACTAAAGCAGGATGCCTCCAGTTGTGCAGTATCGGAGCCGGTCTTCAGGACCAGGACTAAGATCATACTTCTCAGCTACCATGATTCCTCATGGCCTGCTCATAGGCCAGCCTCATTTTTAAAAATCCACCTCCCTTTCCCCTCAATGAGAAAAATGTGATATAGTATGAAGTCAAATAGCTTAGACTATTTAACCTGAATTTTTATCATTAATAAATATATATATTCAATTATTTATATATTTATACATGTGTATATTTTTTTTCAGGACAAAATTTTCTACTAGATTCAACTTATAAAGAAGGGTAGAAGAAAAAATTTGAGAAATGAGAAATATAAAAAAAGTTATCTGGAGAGTAATAATATTTTAGTAACATCATAACACTACAACGGGGAGAAAAAAAAAACAACTGGGCACTCAGGTATCTGAGATTAAAGGATAGAAATGAAAACAGCTTAGCAAGTCTGTTTGCCCTGATGCAAAAGACTGAATAGAATATAGACTTGATTCTAGACCAAAGTATCAGATAAGAATCTGATTTTAAAATTCCTGTTATGTCAATTATAAGATTATAGGCACTTTTAAGTGTTCATTAAAAATTCAAAAGCAATAGTTTCCAGTAACTGCGTATTATTTGCTGATTGCCTTTCCTCTCAGTTTGTTAGGAAGTTGTAAATTGATTCTAAAGAATATAAAAGGCACTAAAAGAAGGCTGTTGTTTGGGTCTCAAAACAACAACAAAAAATGTTATTCTGGGTGACTATGAATTAGAAAAAGAGAAGTAATCAAGTGTCATATTAATTGTTCATAATATCTCACAAATAAGGTTAAAAAACTTGGAATATAAAAGGGGTGAGTTATGTGCCTTGAGAGAGATGTTTTACTATTGTCACAGCTTGTAAACACAGTACCATGAAACTCACACTCCATTTTGTAAGGGATCTTTAAAGCAATTCTAGGCTTAAAAACAAACAAACAAACAAACAAACAAAAACCCCTCAAAATTCAAAGGCATTTGATGCCTACATTACCTGATCCATATCATTATCATCGAACCACTAAGAATTAAGTAGTGAGTTTTCTGTTATCTTATAGTAAATATACAGATGTCAAAGAGCATGAACCTTCTGAAGAAAACAGAGAAATATTGTAAAGCTCTTGTCCTATTTTCCTAGGCCAGGGCTTCAGTAGGAATAACTGATCAAATAGCTTCGGAGCCTTTTGGTTCCTAACACTAGTGTATAGACCCACCCTGGCAGTAATAAAGGCCTGGGGTGTGTCTGCATGCCCATTCTACCTGCAATCAAAGACAGAAAGAATGGTTTACAATCAGGCGAGCTGACTGTCTTAATATCAGTTTTAGCTGCATATCTTTTTAAGCATGGCTGGGTAGAGGCTCAGGTAGGAGGGTGAATCTCATTTCTAGAAGGAAGAGAAAAAAGCCACCAGCTGTTTCCACTTAGGACAGGCTTGTTGAGTCTGAATAAGACCAACTGGCATGGAGACACTCTGTGTACAAGAAAAACATCAAAATACATTTTTAGGAAAAACTACAATTGTCCTCCACTAACTCTGGATGCAGGATACACATTTAATATTGCCTATTTGTTCAGTAATTCAGTGTGACTCTACCACCCATTGGTTAACAGGTATCCCTTATCAGTATTAGTAAGTCTGCATAATTCACTGAAATAAAAAATTAAACTCTATTAATCTGATAAATCTATATTACTCACTTAAAGAACTTACTACTTAAATTTGGAACTCTTGTGGAGGACACCTTTGACATAACTAAATTCCAATGGGACAGCACAGTTTTAGAACTAACTGAAGGGGGCTAATTACTACAGCAGCCAAGGGCATGGCTTTTGAAACGGCTTCAGATCAGGCAATCTTGAAACGCTATCCTTAAGGTCAACAATAAAGTACTCCTTGGACTTTCCATATTGCCTATTGCTATGGCAACATGCTCTCTAGGGCTGGATGCAGACATTTGGGTGTCGCTTCACTACGTAGTTTATGATCTCATCAAGGGAGTCATACGTTTGTTGAGACTGTCTTTCTGCAAGCAGTCTTCCTTATCAGTCACTGTACTAAAGCCATGCTGGAGCCTGTTATTGGCCTTTTCAGAGGAGCTCGGCTCACTCTCTCTGACGCCTGGCATCAAGGCTGGCTACATCACAACAAATGATACCAGTAACGAACATAAGAGAACTACTGTTGAAATTTGGTTTACAAAACCTCTTCTTTTTCTGGCTAGGTTTTAGTTGAACCTGTAGAAACTTCTCTCGTGAGCTGTCTCCATCTGCAGACACTACCTGGTAGATTACAGTGCTGGCTCAGTCTGTGATGCTGGGGGCTAAACCCATAGGTTAGGAAGGCGCTCCACAACTGAGCTACATCTGTAACCACTGGGCTTTCCCCTCCAGCTTGGGCACCTGCTAGACTCAAGCTCAGTTATTCATTCACTCATTTGTTTCTGTGCTTCTATGTGTTGGGTGCCTATGGAGACCCGAAGTTGACATCTGCTGTCTTCATTAATCACTCTCAACTGTACTGGAGCAGGCTCCCACTGACTTAGAGCTCTCCAATACCACCTAGTCTTGCCAGCCACTCAACTCCATATGCATACATGCATATAGGCATACATACATGATACATACATATATGCTGAGACCTGATTTCTCTGTGTAGCCCTGCCTGTACTGGAACTCACTCTATTGACCAGGCTGGCTTGCACTTAGAGATCCACCTGCCTCTGCCTTCTGAGTGCTGAGATTAAATGCACAAGCCACTACCACCAACCTTCAAATCCATATTTTTATAAAATACAATTAGTTTTTTTTTAGTATTTCTACTTTGTACTTACAAATTTGAATTTGTTGTCAATTTTTATACCTTATCATAAGGTCTACATTACTATTCATATCCTAGATGCAGTCTTTCTTGGAATAATTGCTATAGTCCCAGCACTAAGGAGACTGAGATAAACCAGTCAGTCTGAGGTCAGCCTGGGTTAAACAAGAAAAAAATTTTTTAAAAAATCGTAACTTTGATACTTTAAAGATTTAAACAGCCTTTTATTACCCACAGGACCGTTCTCTCTATGTTGGTTGGCCATTTCTGTTTAGGACCTAGCCAAAAGTAGATGCTCAAGAAAACACACCTGCAGAAGGAACTGACACGGATCTGAAACCAGCCCTGCCTGAACAGAGATAAGGGATTGCTGGGGAATTCTACCTTTTCTTTAGACACCCTGCACACCGTGGCCAGAAAGACAAATGAAAATGAGATTCCAAGCTCTCTTTGGGATGTGAGTATTTAAAGAGTGTCAGCCGGACCCTAGCAGTTCAGTTGAGGATGGTAACAAATCTAATAAAATGTTCTGAATTAGGGAAGAGATTCTTTGGAGTTCTTCAGATCTTTGGGCACTGCTGGCACAGTTTCTTTGTCTATCCAAAGTCCCCCCATTGACCTGCATTCTCCCAGCTCATTTGTCCTTCTCAGCTTATCAGCTAGATTAGCTGATTAGCCCTCAAAGAGATGTGTTGGCTCTGTTTTTAAATTCTACTCTATCTGGGGTTCCTTTTGCCTCTACCTCCTCCCTTTAAACCCCCCAACCCTAGGCATGAGAGAAAGAAGGTTAGAAGGGAAAGGGGATGTAAACCCCTTTAGACTTAGTTCTGGCTGGTTAGGGTTTTCGGGTTCTTCGGGACAATACTAATCTCAGTCATCAGGATATCTAGCAGTCCAGCAACAACAATGGCAAACAGGAGTAGCGGGAACGAACAGCAGCCTTCTTTCTCCTCCATCCTTCTATCTCCCCAAAGCCACCCCACCCACTTTCCCTGGGCTCTTGTATTTATACTCTCCCAGAGTCCTCAGACTTCCACTACCTCCAACTGGCACCTCTCGAGCCCACACGAGGCTGTTACTAGCTGGCAAAGACCATGCCCCACATGAGGCAATTATCATCTGTGGACAAACTAAATGCAACTTCATATCCCACACTTGGAATTAGACACATATATTACATATATATATTTACATAACATAACTGAGTTTTTAAAGAAATCAAAACTTCCCCTACAGAGGTGTTCTTAACCAGGTTCACAGGAGCAGAGGACTGTAGATCCTCTAGAACTGCATTGCTCTGCATGTGAAATAGCAGTATCTAAACAGTGAGAGTTGAGGATCTCAGGCAGAACTAACAGTTTAGACAGGCTTGGGCAGAGGAGATGATGCAAGCATGAAGACCACAGTTTGGATCTTCAGCTCCCAGGTACAAAGTCATGCTTGGTGTCACATGTCTAACATTGTACCACTAGGAATTCCAGACAGAAGGACTCTGAGAGTTCACTGGCTACTAGGTCTAAGCATTTAGTGAGCTCTGGGTTCAGTGAGGGACCTTATCTAAAAAAATAATGTGGATTTATAGGAGGCCCCCAAAATTGATCTTTGATCTTAGGCATGCAAGCACTCACTCACAAGCACACATTCACATGCACACACACACCACACACACACAAATTAAACAAATAAGAAAACATTACGCTTATTTATATGAACACTGAACAACTACTGACAACAAATTAGGAAATTTCAAAGTACAGGGGCGCTGGGAATCAGTGTAATGGTAGAGCACTTACTTAGCGTGAACAAGGTCCCAGCTCCCCTCTCCAGCACCACACACGCACATATGCACATACATGCACACACACGAATACACACACAAACGAGCAAATAAATAAATAATTTAAAACTGCAGCAATATGCTTGATAGCAACATACTTGATACTTAATGCATGAGTGGCCCAGTCATAGCGCAGCGATTTTAGAGTCACACTACATGTGTGTTTGTGAGTGTCCGTGTGTGTCTGCCTATTCAGGTGCATGGACACCAGAGGACAAGCCCACAGTCTGTACATTGTTTTTAGTTAAGCAGGTTTCCTCACTGTCCTGAAACTGCAAATAGGCCAGCTGGCCCGTGGCACCCTCTCCCTGCCAAGAATCCACTTGCCTCTATCTCCCCAGCACCAGGATTACAAGTTGCTCCACCACTGTCCAGCCTTTTGGCTTTGTTCTGGTTTGCTTCCTATTGCTCCCCAAAAGCACCCTTGAAGAGGAAAAGGTTTATGTCCTGATCACCACAGTCTATTATTGATGGAAGTCAAGGCAGGAACTCAAACAGGGCAGTAACCTGGAGGCGACATTAGAAGCAGCAGGGAACAGGACAGGAGCCTACCACAGAGGGCCTCTGAAAGACTCTACCCTGCAGGGTATCAAAGCAGATGCTGAGACTCATAGCCAAACTCTGGGCAGAGGGCAAGGAATCTTATGAGAGAAGGAGGAGATAGAAAGACCTGGAGAGGACAGGCGCTCCACAAGGAGAGCAACAGAACCAAAATATCTGGGCACAGGGGTCTTTTCTGAAACTGATACTCCAGCCAAGGACCATGCATGGAGATAACCTAGAACCCCTGCACAGATGTAGCCCATGGAAGCTCAGTGTCCAAGTGGGTACCTTAGTAAGGGGAACAGGGACTGTCTCTGACATGAACTCAGTTGCCTGCTCTTTGATCACCTCCCCCTGAGGGGGAATCATCCTTGCCAGGGCACAGAGGAAGAAGATGCAGCCTGATGAGACCTGACAGGCTAGGGTCAGATGGAAGGGGAGGAGGTCCTCCACTACCAGGAGACTTGGAGAGGGGCATGGGAGGAGATTAGGGAAGAAGGGTGAGATTGGGAGGGGTCTAGGGAGGGGCTACAGCTCGGATACAAAGTGAATAAACTGTAATTACTAAAACAATAAATGAATTTAAAAAATACTCTCTGAAAAAAAAAATAGAAGCAGACACACGGAGAAGCAGGACCTACTGCCCTGCTTTATGGTGTGCTAACATGACTCCTGATACCATCCATGACTACCTGGTGCCCAGGGGTGGCACCACCCACAATGGGTTATGACCTTTTATATCAATGATCTATAAGAAAAACACCCACAGACTGGCCACAACCTGGTGGAGGCAATTGCCCAACTGAGTTCTCTCTTCCCAGATAACCCCAACTTGTATCGAGCTGACCAAAACCTAAGAGGACAGACACGGAAGCTGGGATTGAATTCGGGGCCTCGATCGTGCAAACACACGCTTCACCGACTGAGTGTCCTCCAGCCCCAGGGCTGGGCTCTCTGCTGGTGGAGGGAACGTCTCCCACATCACAGATAGTTTGAGCTTGACCAAAGGGGCTGGAGAGCTGATGGCTCGGGGGCTAAGGGCATCTCTGCTCTCGCAAAGAAGCCACGTCGGGCATCTCACAAACCCCTGTATCTCCAGTCCCATGAGATCTGATGCCCAAGGGTGGAGGGAGACAGGTTCCCGGGACTCGTTAGGGAGCCAGCCTATCTGAGAACACAGCAAGCGCCACGTCCAGAGACAGACCCTAAGTCCGGGAAATAAATGACGGAACTCCAGACTTCCTCCTCTGGCCAAAGGTGTGCACTTGTGCAAACTTACACACACGCATTTAGCATTCGAATTGAGTGTTTTATTTAAAATATGATTGTTTATACTTACCATAAATCGCAAAACACTTAATGCATGAAAATGTGTCAGGGAAAAGTGGAAAAATAGAAATCACTAAGGTATTTAGTGGAGGAGAGTGTCTAAGAAAGGCAGGAGATGGATATACAGACTGCCCATCAATCAAAATTAGCAGAGCCGCCCCCTGCTGTGGGCAATCTCTCGGATTTGTGTTTCCAAGAGAGCAACAGCCTGTCCTTGTGTTTCTGTTAAGCAGACCTATCATTTGTAATAATTGGAAGAAAAGCTAAAGCAAACGCTATCTTTTCCCAACAGTGTTTTTAAAAGCTGATAGACATTTTATTTCTGTTGCTACTTCACTTTGTTTTGTTTTCATTACTACTTTCCTGAATGTGACCATTTTGGTCCATAGTTTCCCCCAAGAATTGAGACTTGTCTGTGGATTTGGTAGTATTAGGATTTCAAAATTCTGTGTATATAGGCACATATGTGTGCATAAAAAGTCCGAGTATGTACACGTATGCACATATGTGTTCACAAGTATGTAGGTGCATGTACATGGGCGTGTGTGTGTGTGTGTGTGTGTGTGTGCTCGTTCCGTGTGCACATGGGCACATGCACACTATGGTTGGAGGGAGATAAAATTTGCTGTGAAATTTTGAGTAACAATGTCCACTAAACGGGACCCAAAGAGGTGACTGGCTATTTCAAACACGGAAGCTAAAAACTTCCCTCCTGTCACTAAGTCAAAACCCTCCTGTCTTCACGTGTCCTTAGCACTTTCCATGTGTTGGGACAAACAGTTGTGCTACTGTCTACAATTACTGTCTCTTAATTTGAGGGTCATCCAACCTAGGCTCAGCCAGTCATCTGAGCCAATGAAAAGTTAATGGCAAAAGGCAGGAAAAAGAGGCTTATTCAGTGTACCACATGGGAAGGGAATGAAAGGATCCAGCAAGCCCTATGCCTGACTTCATCTCTGGGGTAATGAAGTGAAAACGAAGTTTAACCAGAGGGCCAGGGATGTAAGCAGTCAGGTATGGCCCCGCCCGCATCGCTGTCTGGGGTCCACGCTGATCCTATAGGGTGGTCTGAGGAGTTACTAAAGCCCTGTGGAACCTCCTTCCTAGACTCCCCCTCTGACTGCTCTCTCAGAGCAGAATATTCTTTTGGGACAGTCCCATTCACTTGGGGTCCATTATGCTACTCATCCGGCAGTCACACTGGGAGGCATAAGTGTCCTTTTAGAGAAGCTTCATGTCATCCAGGCCAGTTATAGTAGCTGGTCACATGCATTTGCTGACTTTCAATGCCTGAATCCAAAGGGCTTAGTGTAAACATTCCAGAAGTGTTCAGGCAGCTGTATGAGGAAGTCATCTTTACCTTCAATAAGGAAGCTTTCATAAAGTCAGTTTGGCTTGATGCTACTTCAAAAAAAAAAAAAAAAAAAAACATGTTTGGGGACAAAAAATTTGGTTTTATTTATACTTTTAAAAATAAAATATTAAAAGCACTTGGGGGCATATTCAGGTGTAGAATCTTAGACTCAGAGAGCTCTCTCTTTCCTTTTCTTTTCTCTGTCCTTTTTTTCTTAGGTAAGGGAAACGAGACTGAGAATAAGGGAATATAGAAATATCATATAGGAATAGTGAGAATAAAGGGATAGATTATTAAATCTCCTCTTCAATTATAGATCTATTGTTATTCTCAAATATTTTACATTGACATGGATTACTGTATGTTGATACAGGTTTAAGGTTTTCATTGGTTTATATTATTTGATATTAATACAATTTTAAGGTTAGTTTTGATACACAAAATGTATGTATATTTCAACTCTTATACAAGGTATTGTGTCTATGCAACTCATTTAAAAATGCAATGTGAAATTTGAGTCCTCTTGAAAGCTACTATTACAAGCTGTTCAGGAAAATTAAGTAATACAGATTGACAGTCAGACAATCAAACTCATGGTCATGTCAGATACTAGTCTAGTTTATCAGATATACATCCTAGGTTGACAGATAGTCAGTAGTTAGGGACAAGCAATATTTGCCTATTCAGATTTATGATAGATAATAGGCAGATAGATAGATAGATAATTATTATACACTACATAAATATAAGTATATAGGTGATCTTTAAAAACCTCAGAGACAGACAGAATGTGGCATTAAAAGATGGCTGTTTGTTTTTGTTTTTATTAATGTAAGGCCTTATGACACTGAGACATGTCAGCTTTTACATCCTCCTTGAAGGAGGATGATGAGTATCGAAGAATCTCCTTTGGGACTTTGCTTCAGAAGTGGCAAGCTGCCACTGGGTAGAACTGTTCCTGTTCCCTCTGCAGACAATATGCTGTCTGAAATGGGAAAAAGGCAAAACTTGGACACAGTCAAAGTCAAGTGCCAAGCTCTGCCAAGGCAGGGTAAGCAAGTCCTTCATAATTCTGCTTCACAAATATGTCTGTCAGATATTCTGGGCTAGAAAGCTAGAGATGATGCTCCAATGTTACAGAGAAATTTTGGGTGACTGTCCAGGCAGCCAGCTATCCGTCAATTTAAAATTGGAAGCTGCTTGCCTGCACTTCCTACATAGCAAAGGAATACTATTTCTTTCTCAAGTCTCTGATAGGGTTGAAGACTAGATAAATACAATCTCACAATTAAGCTTAAATTATTTAGGATTTAAGGAAATGTTTTTAATCCTGAACATCTATGCCCCAAATACAAGGGCACCCACATTTGTGAAAGAAACACTGATAAAATTTAAAGCACATATAGATCCCCACACATTAATAGTGGGAGACTTCAACACCCCACTCTCAACAAAGGACAGGTCAACAAAACAGAAATTAACAAAGAAACAATGTCTCTGACAGAGGTCATGAATCAAATGGACCTAACAGACATTTACAGAACTTCACACCCAAACACAAAAGAATTTACCTTCTTCTCAGCACCTCATGGAACCTTCTCCAAAATAGACCATATAGTGGGTCACAAAGCAAGCCTCAACAGATACAAGAAGATTGAAATAATCCCATGTATCTTGTCTGATCACCATGGAATAAAGCTGGACCTCAACAATAACAGAAATAACAAAAAGCCTACACACACATGGAAACTGAACAACTTGTTACTAAATGACAGCTGGGTCAGGGAAGAAATAAAGAAAGAAATTAAAGTCTTTCTAGAAATCAATGAAAATGAAGACACAACATACCCGAACTTGTGGGACACAATGAAAGCAGTGCTAAGAGGAAAGTTCATAGCACTAAGTGCCTTCAAGAAGAAATTCAAGACAGCTCATTCAAGCACCCTAATGGCTCACTTAAAAACCCTAGAAAAAGAAGAAGCAGACACACCAAGAAGGAGTAGACGTCTGGAAATAATCAAACTCAGGGCTGAAATCAATCAATTGGAAACAAATAAAACAATTCAAAGAATCAATGAAACCAAGAGCTGGTTCTTTGAGAAAATCAACAAGATCGACAAACCCTTAGCCAGGCTAACTAAAAGGCAGAGAGACACCACCCAAATCAACAAAATCAGAAATAAAAAGGGGGATATAACTACAGATACTGAGGAAATCCAAACAATCATTAGGACTTACTTCAAAAGTCTATATGCCACAAAATTTGAAAATCTAAATGAAATGGACAATTTTCTTGATCGATTTGACTTACCAAAGCTGAATCAGGACCAGGTAAATCAACTAAATAGTCCTATATCCCCCAAAGAAATAGAAGCGGTCATCAAAAGTCTCCCATCCAAAAAAAGCCCAGGACCAGATGGCTTCAGCGCAGAATTCTACCAGACCTTCAAAGAAGAGCTAACACCAATTCTCTTCAAACTATTCCACAAAATAGAAACAGAAGGAATATTATCAAATTCATTCTATGAAGCCACAGTCACCTTGGTACCTAAACCTCACAAAGACTCAACAAAGAAAGAGAATTTCCGGCCAATCTCCCTTATGAACATTGATGCAAAAATACTTAATAAAATACTTGCAAACCGAATCTAAGAACACATCAAAGATATTATCCACTACGACCAAGTAGGCTTCATCCCAGGTATGCAGGGGTGGTTCAATATACGGAAATCCATCAATGTGATCCACCATATTAACAAACTGAAAGAAAAAAACCACATGATAATCTCCCTAGATCTTGAAAAAGCCTTTGACAAAATCCAACATCCATTCATGTTCAAAGTATTGGAGAGATCAGGGATACAAGGCACATATCTAAACATAGTAAAGGCGATATACAGCAAGCCTATAGCCAACATCAAACTGAACGGAGAGAAACTTAAAGCAATCCCACTGAAATCAGGGACAAGACAAGGCTGCCCACTCTCTCCATATCTCTTCAACATAGTACTGGAAGTCCTTGCTAGAGCAATAAGACAGTTGAAGGAGATCAAGGGGATACAAATTGGAAAGGAAGAAGTCAAATTATCACTATTTGCAGATGATATGATAGTATACGTGAGTGACCCCAAAAACTCTACCAGGGAACTCCTACAGCTGATAAACACCTTCAGCAAAGTGGCCGGATACAAAATTAACTCAAAAAAATCAGTAGCCCTCCTGTATACAAAAGACAAAAGGGCTGAGAAAGAAATTAGGGAAACAACACCCTTCACAATAGCCACAAATGACATAAGGTACCTTGGAGTAACCCTAATCAAGGAAGTCAAAGACTTGTATGAAAAAAATTTCAAATCTCTGAAGAAAGAATTAGAAGAAGATATGAGAAGATGGAAAGATCTCCCATGCTCATGGCTTGGCAAGATTAACATAGTAAAAATGGCCATCTTACCAAAAGCAATCTACAGATTCAATGCAATGCTCATCAAATTACCAACACAATTCTTTACAGACCTGGAAAGAAAAATTCTCAACTTCATATGGAATAACAAGAAACCCAGAATTGCTAAAACAATCCTCTACAATAAAAGATCTTCCGGAGGTATCTCCATCCCTGATCTTAAGTTGTACTATAGAGCAACAGTTTTAAAAACTGCATGGTACTGGCATAGAAACAGAATGGTGGATCAATGGAACCGAACAGAGGAACCAGAAATAAACCCACACACTTATGGACACCTGATCTTTGACAAAGACGCCAAAACCATACAATGGAAAAAAGATAGCATCTTCAACAAATGGTGCTGGTCTAACTGGATGTCTACATGTAGAAAAATGCAAATAGATCCATACTTATCTCCCTGAACAAAACTGAAGTCCAAGTGGATCAAAGACCTCAACATAAAACCAGACACATTAAATCAGCTTGAAAAAAAAGTGGGAAATACCCTAGAACTCATTGGTACAGGGGAAAACTTCCTGAACAGAACACCAACAGCACAGGCTCTAAGAGCAACAGTCAATAAATGGGACCTCATGAAACTGAAAAGCTTCTGCAAAGCAAAGGACACCGTCATCAAAACAAAGCGACCACCTACAGATTGGGAAAGAATCTTCACCAACCCTTTATCTGACAGAGGACTCATATCCAGTATATATAAAGAACTAAAGAAGCTGAAAAGCAGCAAACCAAGTAATCCACTTAAAAAATGGGGAACAGAGCTAAACAGAGAATTCTCTGGCGAGGAATACCGAATGGCAGAGAAGCACTTAAAGAAATGCTCAACCTCACTAGCCATTAGGGAAATGCAAATCAAAACAACCCTGAGATTTCACCTTACACCCATGAGAATGGCCAAGATCAAAAACTCAAGTGACAACACATGCTGGAGAGGTTGTGGAGAAAGGGGAACTCTTCTCCACTGCTGGTGGGAATATAAACTTGTACAACCACTCTGGAAATCAATCTGGCGCTTTCTCAGACAACTAGGAATAGCACTTCCTCAAGATCCAGCCATACCACTACTGGGCATATATCCAAAAGAGGCTCAAGTACACAAAAACGACATTTGCTCAACCATGTTTGTAGCAGCTTTATTTGTAATAGCCAGAAGCTGGAAACAACCCAGATGCCCCTCAACTGAAGAATGGATGCAGAAATTGTGGTACATCTACACAATGGAATATTACTCAGCAATGAAAAATAAGGAAATCATGAAATTTGCAGGTAAGTGGTGGGATCTGGAAAGGATCATCCTGAGTGAGTTGTCCCAGAAGCAAAAAGACACACATGATATATACTCACTCATATAGACATACAACATAGGACAAACCCACTAAAACCTGTGCATCTAAAGAAACTAAGCAAGAGAGAGGACCCTAACTAAAATGTCCAATCCCCATCTGGAAAGGCAAAGAGGATGGACATCAGAAGAAGAAAACAGGAAACAACCTAGGAACCTACCACAGAGGGCCTCTGAAAGCCTCTGCCCTTCAGACTATCAAAGCAGATGCTGAGCCTGATGGGCAACTGTTGGGCAGAGTGAATGGAATTTTAGGTAAGAACTGGGAAATAGTAAGAGCTGGAGAGGACAGGGTCTCCACAAGGAGAGCAACAGAACAGGAAAATTTGAACACAGGGAACTTCCCAGAGACTCATACTCCAACCAAGGACCATGCATGGAGATAACCCAGAACCCCTGCACAGATGTAGTCCAGGGCAGTTCAGAGTCCAATTGGGTTACATAGTAATGTGAAGAGGGACTGCCTCTGACACAATCTGATTGGCCTGCTCTTTGATCACCTCCCTCTGGGGGGGGCAGCCTTACCAGGCCATAGTAGAGGACAATGCAGCCACTTTTGATGTGAACTGACAGACTAAGATCAGAAAGGAGAGGAGAACCTCCCCTATTAGTGGACTTGGGGAGTGGCATGCAAGCAGAGGGAGGAGGGAGGGTGGGATTGGGAGGGGAGGAGGGAGGGGCTTATGGGGGGATGCAGAATGAATAAAGTGTAATTGATGAAAAATTTAAAAAAAGGGAAAAAAATAATTTAAGAACCTTAAATGACTTTCAAAAGTGGAGGAAAACATGGAGTTAGTCAATTGGCATGGAGCATGTCTCGCCCCTGGGGGCAATGGTCTCCTGAACCTACTCAGACCTCGGACACCACCACTGCTAGTTCTAGAACTGACGCAGGATGTTCCAACGAGGGGGTTAAGGCTTCTCATAATATTTCCTATAAGCCCACACTTGTTTGTCTATATCCCCCATTTTTATTCATTATTAGCCAGATAGAGCCAAGTAATTGTGGTGATGATACTTGCTTTTTTGCCCAATGCTGGAATGCCAGTAAATTTAGGTATGCCCTGGTTACTCACATGCCTCACTGCATGCCTGTGCCCGTTGATGCCCCTCACGCTATGACTCTCTTCAGACAGAAAAGGGATCTTGGAACTACAGCCACCATTGTTACTACCATCTCATTGGCGGCTGTTGGAGCTACCACCGCGGCATTAGCCAGGAGTCATACTGGGCAGACTGCTCAGACCCTGAACAATCATTTAGCCAATGTAGCTCATGCCTTAGTTGTACATAAAGGAATTAATGCTCAACTAAAAGGAAGCTTGATGGTGTTCAATCAGAGGATTGACCTCGTGCAGGAGCAAATTGATACCCTATGGCAAATCGCTCAACTTGGCTGTCAATGAAAATATGCTGGACTTTGAGTCACTAGCATATAACATGAGAATTTTTCCTGTGCTGCAAATCTGTCTAAACAATTGTCGAGCTATATTTTAGGTAATTGGACTGGAGAATTCGATACTACGATGGAGCAGCTGAGAGTGGCCATTGTCACAGTAAATTCTACCAGAGTGGACGCAGGACTAGCCACAGGATTATCATCATGGATTGCTGCAGCCATGAATCATCTGAAGGAATGGGCGGGCATGGGAGCGTTAGCAGGCCTTCTGGTGTTGGTCTCCTTGGTTTGCCTGTGGTATATATGCAAGATTAGAGTCTCACAACAGTGTGATGCAGCCTTGATCATTCAGGTCTTTACAGCCATTGAAGCAGGACATTCTCCCCAAGCATGGTTGGATACCATAAAAAGCTAAAATGTTACGCTCAGGATGCGAGGCTAAGCACTGCACTCAGGGTCAGCCGCTTTGGACCCAGAGAAGAGCATGTCTGGTTGCATGCGGGTTGATGCCCCAGGTCCCGCCTCTGAGAAAAAGGTATCGGTCGGGTCTGATGCTCTTTGGGTGGATGACACCTAAATGAACATCGGTACAAAGTCCCAATTTATTTCTAATATCAGAGATCAGACCTCTACTCTTGCCTGATGCGTCTAAAACAAAAAGGGGGAACTGTAGAGAGCTGCGGAATGCTATGCCTTAAAGATGGAGCTGGTTTCCGCCTTCCACCTTACCGATGGTGAGTGCTCTCTGTCACGAACAATTCCACATTTCGCTAAGGCTGAGGATCTGGCTTGCTTCCATGTATGTGGACCTATCTGCATTGCCCACGTGGCACGCCTGGGTTGGCTACCCAGAGGCTATTTAAGCTGTGGGCTGGTTTTCCCCAGGGTCCGAGGATTGTTCAAGGTTTCTGAATAAACTGCATTGAAAAAAAAATATGCCAGCCCTGAGGGAGGTACAGTCTTGCTAAGCCACAGAGGAGGACATTGCAGCCAATCCAGAATATACCTGAGAACCTAGGGTCAGATGGAACAGGAGGAGGACCTCCCCCAGCATTGGACTTAGAAAAGGGCAGGGAGGAGATGAGGGAGAGGGAGGGAATGAAGGAGGGGCCTACTGCTCGGATACAAAGTAAATAACCTGTGACTAATATAAAAAAAATAAAAATTATAAAAAAAGAAAAAAAAGAGATAATTTCAGGTCTAAGTAGATTTTTTTTTTAGGTTGATAAATGTAACTTATGATAGAAAGTGATTTGGGTACAAAACTCTGAACTCACCAAGATAGGATAGATAACAGAATACTTTCTCCTAAGTTGCCCAATATATATGGACTGGAAACTAATGAAACTCTTATGTGACGGTTTTCCTGATTGTTTTATAATTGTCCTTACTATATATAGTTTATTATGATAAGAGAAAGAGGCTTTTTATTTAGACAAAAGGGGGAACTAGTGGGGGTTGGTCTGGTGTTACGTCGTCTAATGCTAAATACTGATCCTGAAGGGCTGGTTGCTATCCAGACAAGCACATTCTCACAAATATCAAGTGATGTAAACCTCACTCCCCAATTTAAAGTTGGTTTGTTAATACAATTAGCTAGGTGCCTGTGACTGTGCAGAGGAGAAGTAGGCAGAGTTTGTATTCCTTAGCATGGCATCAGAGAGGAACCATGAAGAGGAGAGGGAAGCAAAAGAAAAAAGCCAAAGAAAAGAAAGTCACCATGCGGCAATATGGACCATGAGTGCTGGCCTGATGGAACAGAGCAGCCCAGCAGGAACAATTATTGTAAGTGATGTGGAGCTGGGAAATAGCAAAATGTCTTAGAGGGTTTGTATCTGCCCAGTTACTGTGCTTCAAAGCTTTTATAAATCCAAGAGGTTTCTGAATTAATTATTTGGGAACTAGCCAGGTGGAGAAACACCCCTAGAGGCTAATATCCCTTAAACACCAAGCCACTCTTCATTTCTATCACCATCACCACCACTATCATAACCACCATCATTATCATCATCATCACAGGAGTAGGCAGAGGAAAGAGTAACATCCTCTTAGATGGCACATCCTAGTCCCTAAGTCCTGTGAACATGATTCAGCATAGAAACAGATGTGATAAAGTAAAAAGTTTTGGATCCCCTTCCTGGATCGTCTAAATGGACCCAAGGTACCCATGTGGCCACAGGGTCCTAATACTCCACAGGCAAGAATAATAGTGCTGGGACAGGTATAGCCCTATATTTATCTTTCCATGTCTATAATCCTGGTACTTGGGAGGCAAAGGCAAGAGAATTGCAAGTTGGAAGCCAGCCTGAATTGTATAACATGTTCTAGGCCAGCCTTGCCTATAAAGCAAGACTCTGTCTCAACAAAACAAAACAAGTCAACTTCAGAGGAACGAGAACAGAAACTGCAGTGATGCTGTGGCTGGAAGGAGGCTAGGAGCCACGGAATGTAGGCAGCTTCTAGAAGCTGGAAAGCAAGGAGTAAATTCTCTTCTAGAGCTTCCAAAAGGGTGACAATTAGCCTTATGAAGGCCATTTTCAGAAGCATTATCTGCAAAAATGTAACAATAAGCTTGTGGCATTTTAAGCCACCAGTTTAATTGTAATTTGTTAAGTAACAGTAGAAAGCATTATAATCAATAAATTCTATGAGGCAACTCTACCAATGGGCATAATGATAGATGCCTGTCATCCCTGAACATGAATACAAAAACAGAAGGTCATCAGTTTGAGACCAGCTTAGGTAAGGCTGCAAGACCTTGTCTCAGAAGAAGAAAAGAAGAAGAAATAATAAAGGAAAGAAGACCTCAGAAGGTCAGAGGGAGCTCACTACGTTTAAACTGCTTTGAACATTTGTTATCTGTCCTAATATAAGGGCAATGCAGGCCTTCATATACACGCACACACAGAAGCATAAGAAAGCAAAATGTGTATGGGTATCTGAGAGGGAGAATGAGAGAGGAGGAGAAAATTCCACAAAAGAAAATAACCAGGGCCTAGAAAGATAACTCAGTCAGAAAAGCGCTTGCTGAACAAACATCAACACCTGAGTTGAGATCCTCAAGACCTATGTTGTTGTTGTTTCTTTTTCTTTTCTTTTTTATTGCTTTATTATTTATTACAATTTATTCACTAAAGTCTAAAGTCCGAAAGAAGCTAAACAACAAGGAGGACCCTAAGGGAAGATGCTTAATCCTCACTCAGAAGGACAAATAGTATAGACATCGGAAGTGGGAAAAGACAGAGAACAGGGCAAGAGCCTCCCACAGAGGACCTCTGAAAGAATCTAGCCAGCAGGGTATTGAAGCAAAAGCTGAGACTCAAGACCTGTGTTAAAGAACAACAAGAGAGAGTGGGCAAGATGGTGCGTGTTTGTAATCCCAGAGAGGCAGAGACAGGAGGACCCCAGAGGATCCCACTTGGGCCAGTCCAGCTCCAGGCTAATGACATATCCCATTTCAAAACAACACAGACTGTCTAAGACATTATACCCATCCTCTGTCTTTCTCTCTCCCTTCCTCCCTCTCCCTCTTTCTGCACGAGCAAGTGAGTGAGAGAGGGGGAAGAAGGGAGAGGAGAAAGGGACTAGGGGCTGGGGAAAGGACAGCACTGGTAAACTGCCCGCTGCATGAATATGAGTCCATGAATTTCAATTCTCAGCATATAGTTAAAAACCTCAGAGTACACCCATTCAGGAGGACCTGACACTCCCTGGCTGGCTAGTAGCCAAATCCAACCAAGGAGCTCCAAATTCAGTGTCTCCTGTCTGAACAACAGTAACAACAATAAGAGAAGAGTAATTGTAAAAGACACCGAACTTCAACCTCTGGCCTCCACATTCTATAATATAATGTTTTTATTTCCTCAGAAGAGGGGATGAGATGAGAACCATACCCAAGCAAGTACATGGCTTAGGCTAAATCCAGAGCGTTAACTATCCCTAGGCCTAGGCCTGGGAGCTTCTAGCCTCTGCACAATCTAATCTTCTGCAAAGCTAGACCTTGAAGGCTTCAGCTTCTAGCCTCTGTCTCTGTCTCTGTCTGTCTATCTCCCTCTCTGTTGTTCTTTTAAGTAGTTTCTCTTTCCTGTCTATTCTCTTGAGAGTTGGGTATATCCTATCTCTGACTCAATCTTTCAAATCTTTCTCTGATTTGTCACTTTGTCTGTCCCTCAATTAGATGTCACTGTTTAAAATTAAAGTTGTGTACTGAATTCCAGCCAGAGGGATTAAAGGCATGTCATGTCCAAGGGCATGCTGTATTTCAACCGGATCACACAAAACTAGGTCTTTGGATGTGATCCCTTGCCAGAGAAGCCATGTTGCTGGATTAAAATTCCTCTACAACATACACTTTATGCAGCCACAGGAACACATACATAGCATACATACACACACACACACACACACACACACACACACACACACATACATGCACATTAAGAATTTAGCCAGAAAGTTTAGGCCCCAAGAATGACTTTGTCTCACCACTACAATAGCATTTATGACTTTAGACTGCAATTGTTTGTCTTTGGCTGCTGTCTGGCAGTCCAAAAGCTTTCCCTTTAAGGTCAGAGACCATTCCTTGTATTTTGCTATGCTAAGACTAGTATGGAAGAGTGAACTAATGGTACCATATAAATGAATGAAGTTCAGAAAAAAGATACAGTCCAGCTATAAGACAAATTGTTGTTGTTGTTTTTATTTATTTGTTTGTTTTGAGATGGCTGCTTTTCAAATCATGTTTGAAGAGAGGCATTTTCAATTATACTCTGAGTCACAGAGGGTGGCCTAGTTGATCTAACCAGCAACACAATTAAAAAAATTTCAGCTGAATACCAAAGCAGAATTCTGGTTTTTCTGTTTTGTTTTGTTTTCTCTTTTTTCTTTTTATCCTAAGCCCAAGGTCCTTTTTGTCCTTTTTCTTGATTTTTCTTACTTATTCTTTAAGAGTCTTATACAATGCATTCTGATCATTATCACCCAACTCCTCCAGAGCCTTTCCTACTTCCCTAACCCCAACTTCATGTCCTTTTTTCCTCTATTTAATAGCCCACCAACTCTAGTTTGTGCTGTTTGTATACCCATGGGTGCGAGGCCATCCTCTACAGCATGGTTCACCTACCAGGGGCCCTTAAAGAAAACTGACTCTCTCTTCCCTAGAAGCAATCAACTGGCCACAGCTCCTCGCTAGGTCCCTGTGCCCTCCATGATGGAATGTTGACTGCCTTGGTCTTGCATGGGTCCTGCAGGGAGCCACAGCTACTGGGAATTCCTAACTATGGTCCTGTCCTGTCTGGAAGTTACTGCTTTGCTTGGTCCTCCCAGACCTCTAGCTCTTACTGTCTTTTCTCCCATCTTCCCTGTGGGTCCCTGGATGCCCCATGTGTGGCTGAGCACGCCACTGACACTTATTGTCTGAATTTTGCTCATTTCTAAGTCTGTGTTTAGCATCACCCGCTACATAAAGAGACTTTTCTGATAAGGACTGCAAGGCACACTAACCAACAGAGAGATGTGCCTACAGTGTTCTATCGGGAACGGCTGAAGTCCTTAATTCTGTTCAGGCTAAAGATGTACCGTGTCTAATTTTAAGAAAAGTGCCTTGAGCAGTAGGGTGGCTCCACACTGTCAGAGCGCCAAAGAATGGAATTAGAAAACAAGAAATCATGACCTTTCTGAAACATTTCCATATTTTGCCTGGAAACAAAAGGCACTCTCAGAATGACATGCAGCAGGGGTGCAAGCTTTTCCCTAAAGAGGAAGAGACTTAAACACAAAAACCCGGGGGCTTGTGTTTGCCGCCTTTGGCTAAGAAGAGGGTAGAAAATATGAAATAAAATGTCAAAATACAGTTTTGGACAGCCAACTATAAAAATACTCAGAGTAATTCTATTGTCATAGGAGGAGAAGGAGGAGGAAGAGAAAAAGGAGAAAGAGAAGGAGGAGCGAGAGGAGGAGGACGTGAAAGGAAGCACCCCTAGCCCAGGCTTCAGTTCCTGCCAGGACTCAAGGAATCATCCTTACATTTCAGAGCAGAAGGCAATGCCTTGGGAACATCCAGATGAGCACAACCTATCACTACCTTGTCACGGACACTATCAGTTTCACCCATTTCCAGGATGGGGAAAACGACTCCCAATCAAGAATCCAAAGAGAATCCTGTAGCTTGCAGGAGCATGCCAGGTGGCTACGGCCCCTTGGGCAGAAGCTTTCTGAATCTCAGGAAAGCATGGGCAGCCCAGGCTCCAGGCTTCACGTTTAAACTGAGCCACACAAGAGGGTCAAGACATCCAAGTGCTCTACACATCTGCTAGAGAGATCTCGCCCAGTAACCCAGCATATCTGCTTGGCACACCAGTACCACCCAGCAAACCAAACAGCCTGCGGGGGCAGTGCAGATTTCTGGGTACCCTCTGCTGCAGCTGGTGCACAGGTTTGTAGGTGGAAGTATTCATTTCTATAGAGAAAGCTTAATTAAGGTTTGACAATACATACTCCCTTCTTCCTGAGCACTATGAAAAGGGAAAACACTGTATTGCCCTCTATAAAAATGAGGTTAGAAACAAATTTACTACAAGCCATCTTTAGCTACACACTTTGTGAACATGATCATAACATATGTGGCCCATAGATTACCATTTACCACATTTCAATCCCAAGTAAGTTATTTTCAATTATATCAAGGATTTTCAATTACTTGAAACATCTATTAAAACATAACCCAGATGTATTCTAATCACTCGGTAGTTTCTGGGTGTAGAAATGATGGAAAAATAATTTTTAATATTTCATGGATTGAAATACCTTTGGACTTCACTGGTGGATGAAGGTCAACTAGAAAGGGCACTGAGATTACGCTCCTTTTCAAGTTTTCTGCTTTTTAATGTTGTCATCATAGCATGCGTCATCAAAATCGGGTTTGTTACTGAGAAAGATGAAGGTCATATTTTTATTTTCATCTTCATTTAAATTATGATTTTTAGAATGGTATATTCTTAGTAAATACAGACTGGGAGTACTGAACATATAATAAAGCTTAAGGACCAATAAAAATGGGTAAAGTACCTGCAGTAAATTGAAGGGCACTCCCCAAAACGATCCACGCTGTGCCCCAGAACCTACTGCTGTTACCTGATGTAGGGAAAACATGTGATTGAAGCAAGAAAAGGTGCTCATCCTGGATTATCCGAGTGGCCCCCAGGTGTAACCAGAGACAGTTCAGACAAAAGGAAACAGAGGTTGGAGTTAGGTAGCCACAAGACAAGGGATGCCAGGGACAACAGAGCTGAGGCCCAGAACTATGCTCATCTGGAGATTTCAAAGAGAGCCACCCCTTTGTTTGAGACAGCTGGCCTCCAAAAACAGGAATGAATATATTTCTACTGTTTTAAACCTCCAAGTTTATGGTGATCTGTAACAGCAACAACAGGAAACCAACATAGCACCCTGACGAATATCTGTTTGCAATTAACTAGAGAAATGACACTGCTTCTGGTGAACTCTAAAGGACATAAAATTTGGGTGGCGTTGTATTATAAACCGAATTCTGCGGTAAATCGCCTGGAGTACAGAGGACGAACTTTCTATAGAGTGGCGTTGGAAAAATGCAACATGAAATCGTCTCAGCTGACTCCACAGCCACTGAACGGCTAGGGCACTTGCAGCAGCTCTGTACAGGGAATGAGCTGGACCGGGCAAGGACCTCCTCCTTCAGCACAGGGGTCAGTCTGCATTCCAGGGACATGCTTCTTCAGACGAATGAGGTCAAGAAGAAATTAGCAGCCCACTCCGTCCTGAATCCATGACTGGAATGTGTAGGTTTTATGGGAGGGGTGGGCAGGGTGGATGGATGCATGTTCCTTTAAACTAAAATGATGTTTTACATGACTATTCTTCTTTGGTTTTAGGAGAGAATTATACTCTCCCCACCCCCAAAATAATCGGGAGTGGTGGGCATTATGTTCTTGTAAGTCACAAGACAGCAGCACAAGCAGCTGCTCCAGTTGACCTGGATACTCAGCTGCCTGCAACCCTCGAGCCTCTGATTTCACCATAAATCTCACTGTTCCAAATGGTTTCTTATCAACAGTTTCCTTCTGAGGAGGGATAATAGCTGGCATCTTCCTTTATGAAGCACTAGTCGTGAACATTAAATTCAGAGTTCAATACATTCTAATCTTCATTTTCCCTGAAGACTGAAGCAGAATTACACTTGATGATTCAGAAAATGATTTTTATCTATAGAACAGATAGGGCCTTTTTCTTCATCAGAGATCTCTCATCATCTATCCCTCAAAGGGGGAGGGGTAAGGGCATAATGGTAAAAACAACAGTGCAGCCTGGGGAAGGCAAACCCAGTGCTTTATTTGAAAGAAAATGGAAAGTCTCAGCTCTGAGCCCAAGCTCTAGCAAGAACAGCCTGGGGAGTAAGAGTCTTGGGCAGCTGCCCTCCTTCTTCTTCCCTCCACTTCCTGGTTTGCCTCCCTTCATTCAAGGGTAGACCCCTTTCCCTGCTGGCAGCTAACGATTTTTTGTTTTTTGTTTTTTTAACTAGGAATGCATGTACCGATGCACTCTTCTTGCAGAAGTTCCCTTCTATAAGTGCATCTCCATTCTTCCCTCCAGAGCATCCTGTTAAGACACTGAACAAGGGAAATGCTTTCACTATTTGACTAAGCTACTCTTTTCAGAGATGAAATGTTTAGTTCTTCCAGGAAGATCTAATTTCCTAAGGAGTAATTTACCTCCATTTGAAAACTACTGTGCTCGTAAATTACTTCTGCCAAACAGCTTTGGAATCTACTGGCAAAAGGTAACTTTTTTTTTTAAGGACTCATTTAAATGACCTATTTTCACCATATTTGGTCTCAAGTTTATACATAGCCCTTGATTTTCAAATATAAGAAGAAAATAAAAGCTTTGATGCCCCTTTTCTAATCCCAAAAGATAATAAAAAATGCATCTATACAAATAACTACAGATTAACCAGAGCAAATGCTGTCTTTAATTTTTAATCATCTCTCATGGAAGAAGCTGCCCCTGTGTTTTTGTAAACAATGGGATCTCACTGTCCTACCCTCCAATCTGAAACACACACACACACACACACACACACACACACACACACACACCCCAATCCTGTCTACAAAAAAAGAGAAATTTAATCTCCATCAGCACTGACTGTTAGAGTTGCAAATCTATGTCCTGGAGGCAGCTGTGATATCACCAGGTTCTTCTGCCCCGAGACTCGGAACACACAACTAGTAATAGAAATAGAGACAATTTATTAAGAAAGAAATTGACATGCCCAAGTAAGGAGTGGGCTAGTTTAAAAAAAAAATGACATATACTTTAAAGCACAGGGCATAAACCTCTAGACCCTGATACCCACAACCTGTGATTGGTCATTTACACTGCATCAGTCTCTCCTGTGGGTCCCAGGAACTGAACTCAGATGATCAGGTTTGGTGACAAGAGCCCTTTACCCACTGAGGCATCAGTGGATTAAAAAAAAAAAATCTTGACATCACCCTTGCCAATCCCTATTTTCTTGCCATATTATAGCTGAACTACATCCTTTGTGACAGAGGGAAGAGAATGAAAATCAGTGTTATGGGATGATGATAATGTCAGGTGCATCTTCCAGAGAATATGGACTAGAAGGACATACAAGCCCTTGCAGAGGTAACTACAACAATTACCTCCTCACCAATAGATGAGGGGACCGAGGACAATAACAGAAACGCAACTCCCTAAAGTAAGCATCCTCCTTTCATGGCATCTGTAGTGATCCAGAGTTAGCCAAGGGCCAGCTCAGTGAACCTGTTCCCTGTGGAGCCCATGGAAAAAATGGTAACTGCAGCCAGGACTTAATAAGAACAATATGCTTGCTTGCTCTCTGACCCAGTTGCCTGGCACAAAGCTTCCAGCCCCGTTGGAATCTCCAAAAGTTATGAGTTTCTTTTGGTATGCTAATGAAATGACTGGTGGCTGAAGGGTCCTGCCTAGCCTCAGGAAGGGGGCTGGTTGTCAGGGCAACCAACCCTGACTGGCAAACTGGGACTTTCCACCTTTGCTAGCTCCCGAAGTCCAGGGAGGTAGACACAGAAGATGCTGGATGTTGACCTAACTGCTCTAGTTTGTTTCCATGGCAGTGACCAAAAGCAACTTAGGGGTGAAAGGTTTTATTTGCATTTCAGCTGCGGGTTACTGTCCATCATTTCAGTGATCTCAAGCAGCTCGTCACATACCACCTATAGTCAAGAGCAGAGAGAAACAAATGCATCCATACCTCCCGATTGTTGCTAGCTTTGGCTCTGATCTAGCTCTCTCCTGTCCCAGTTGGCTTGGAGTCCACTGGGTTTTCCTACATCAACTATCAATCAAGATGATTCCCCACAAACATGCCCACAGGGCAACTTGATATAACAATTCCTCAGCTGCAGCCTATGACCCATGTGACTGTAGGTTGCAGCAAGTTGACACTTAAAAATCAACCAGTAGAGTCACCAATGACTTAATGGTTTTA
Source organism: Meriones unguiculatus (assembly GCF_030254825.1). Classification (NCBI taxonomy): domain Eukaryota; kingdom Metazoa; phylum Chordata; class Mammalia; order Rodentia; family Muridae; genus Meriones; species Meriones unguiculatus. The sequence continues at coordinate 174,085,249 of NC_083350.1, read as the reverse complement.
CATGCCATGCCTACATAATAAGACTCCTCCCTCCCAAAGAAAGTTCCAGAAGGACAGCATTTAGAGAGCATCCACACTGAAAAACACATGGAGGTATCTGGAAAGCTCGGGAGTCCCTCCCCCACCCTATAAGCAGCTTTCATGTCAGTGTTCTTAAATTGTATACTTTATGATAACTAAGTCAGCATGTATAAAATGAGCCCTGAGTTCTGTGACCCATCCTAGCAAACAATCAACCTGGGGAGGGGTCACGTGGGCCCATGATTTACAGAGCCAGACAGTCAGAAGCATGGCTGTCTGCCTGGCTTAGGATTGGCGTCATTTGTGAGAGCAGGCCGTATGAACTGAAACCTTACTCTCTGGGATCTGAAGCTATCTGCAGAGAAGACAGTGTTGGAACTGATTACTATTCTGAGACACCTAACTGGTGTTAGAGAATTGGCTGCTGTAGAGAAAGTACCACATGCTCCGGCGACCAGAAGGGCCTTAAAGGTCAAAGTGCTGAGTATGAGTGTAGAGACGAAAACAAAGTTTGTTCTTTGTAATCAATCACTGAAGACAAAGCAGAGAAAGTACATCTTGCACATACATCAGAGCCTCTTCCTGTTACACACAGGGTATCTTTCATTTCAGAGAAGAAATTTAAAAACAAAACAAAAAAACCTCCCCTTGTTTGGCTCTAAACAGGGCCGGGATCTTTCAGGCATAAGGTAATTCAGACAACTCTAGGCAACTCAGGCCAGCCAGATGCTGTGAAGCATTAACACAACAGCACATGTGTTAAGAAAAGCTGTGATTGTAGAAATGGCAGGACCATTAAAAGCAAGCTCATTTAACGTTTGACACATATTTACATGTGTGGCCTGTCCTGAATTAGGGACCTGGGATTCCAAGGGAGGAAACTAGGAAACACAGTCATTTTTCCACTCCTAAGAAGCACATTTTGCTGCAACAAACAGAACCGAAGAAAGAAGACAGTGTCTTTGGAAATATAAGTGCAGAAAACTTAGGGGAAATTTTTTAGATTTTTACGGTAAACTTGAAGGAAGAAAAATCCTAGATTTCCAAACCTGCCAGTCAAGACCCCTTCCATGCCCTACAGATTTTTACTCAAATAACTATGAATACTAATTATGAATCATGAAGAAATTTCTTTTTAAATAATTATTTGATTACATATTTACTAAATAAATTTGTGAAATAAATTTGTATACTAAAGAGAAGAATGCACTTATTTATTCTTATTCAAAGAATTAACTCTTGGCTGGACATTTTATACTGGATGATATAAAGTATGTTTGATGTGTGTCAGAGTAGATCAATATTTTAATTTCATAATAGGCAATCCTGAGAATACTAATTTGCATAAATACATAGAACAAAATGGAAGAGGGATGTTCAAGGCCATATCAGAAATATCCTGGCCTAACCCCAAGCCAAAATTCATTTGATGATTTTTTTTTTTAAATGAAGGTCAAGTCAGAAACTCAAATAGCAATTTTTTTAAATCAAACATTCTGATACAACACAAGCCAAAGATACACTAATTTGACAGATTTAGGGAATAACAACATGAAGATATTAAGAAAAATGTTTCTCAAACAAAGGTTGCTGTTGCTGCTCCTGGCTGCCTGCCTAAACTACATGGTAAGCCCCCTCTGATGGGAACACCACACACTCTGCTTGCAAGACAAGGAGATGAAAGTGATCCTGAAACTTCCTGCTGACCTTTGCCAGTGCCAGAAACTGCCATGCAGGCTGCTGGGGAAGAAAGGCCAACAGCGGTCCTACCGGGCACTGACCGTTCATGGGACAGTACTGACTCTCCAGGCAAGATGTGTCCATGGGTGCGATGTTGTTGAGGCCTGCTCCCTAGCAGGCAGTCAAAAGCCACGGCTGCAGAGGACATAGAATAAGGGGCCGGGGTGACCTGTTTCTGTTTTGCTCAGTGTTACCCTGTTATCTGAATATTTATTCTTACGCCCAGAGATTTGTGCTGCTCTCAGTCTTGCTCAGAGAAGCTTCCTTTTGCAGTGGACAGTGGTAGATGCACAGATTCATAATTGGTAAATGTGCAGAGAATATGTGACTGGGAGTGGTCAGCCCTGCATGGGACATCTAACACACACACACACACACACACACACACTAAGGGGGACTCTCCAGGAACGTTGCAGATGAGGAGGCTGAGAAAATGTGGAGCTGGATAATGGGGCGGGACTGTGAAATGTTGTCCGATGCATACAATGTGACCACTGCACTCACGAACTCGCAACAGTTGCCCAGTAAGGGTCCTGTGTAAAACATCAAGCCACTCAAAATTCCAGCACGAATCCGGGGGAGAAGTTCACAGGGTCTTTCTCTGGCTGAGAAACCACTGGCAGTTAATGATCGATGGGGGAGGGAGAGTCGTTTTTCCTTCAAAGGTATGACCACTTGTAGGTCACTGTCCATACTCAAGCAGATGACTCCAGACCCAAGTGTATACTGGAAGCAGAAACTGGATTCAGTAGTTTATTTCTTTAAAAATAAAAAAGGAGGTCAAGGAGGAGATGAAGTTGGGAAGGGAATGTGTTGGGAGAGAGGCCCAAAGGAAACTGGAGGAGTCAAATGGAGGTAAATATAAAATATTTACCTCCATTTGACTCCTGTATAAATATAGGAAATTCTCAAAAATAAAACACATTTTAAAGTCAGTTTTTTCATAATTAACCTTTATGTCTCTATAAAAAAAAACACTGCAATAAAAACACTGGAGTTCGTAATGTACTATATATATTCTCAAATCTGAGCTGAGGTGTTTCAGACCATGTGACTTAACCCTGTACAAGGCAGAGTGTGCATGCTGTGTACTCAGACCCAAGACTACAGTAAAATGCAATTGCTGCTTAAAACACCTTGGAGTCATGAGTAATGTCTTGGTAGGTTTTAATCGTTGCCCATTCAGGAACCTTTACCAGTGCTAAAGTTTCTGCAACCTCTCCGTTCAGTTAGTGACCTAACATGGGTATGACCCACTGTTTAAAGAGCTATGGCCTAGAGACTTGATTTGCAGATACATTCCTGGCTTCATAAATGGAGCTAGCAAGAGATTGAAATGACTTTTATCTTTTTAAAAGATAAAAGTCACATAGGGGAGAAGAGTAACTTCCTATTTATAAAGTGGGTGAAGCAGGACTATTCTGGTATAGGGTCAAAATGCAGCTATTAGGACAAAAAAAAGATGTTTATGGAAGAGAACTGGATTAAAAGATGCAAGGAGAGTGGCTGAGAACCCCCATAATCACGCTGTGTAGACAAGGGCAAGACCTGAACAACCTGCAGACACTGAGACCAAGATGCATGCTGGCAAGGAGAGTCTGGGATGTGCTGACATAGGTGTGGGGGTGTACCATTCCAGAAATGAGAGGAAAGAGCTTCAAAAACAGAAGGGTTAAAGTACTTTCAAGTGTAACAGGAAGTTCCAGAAACACAGCAATGGGTACAAATAAGTCCTGGATTTGAAGACTGGGTCGTTGGCAGAGCAGAGCAATTTCAGTATTCTGATGGGTGTCAGGAACCTATCTGCAGAAAATAAGACAGGCACTTCAACAACAAGCCCTCCATTTACCTGGAAGTAAGACAAGGGAGAAGGGAGAGAGGGAGGGAGGAGGGAGAGAGTGAAGGGGAAGAAGGAGGAAGGAAATTCCCTAAGCTCATATGAGTAAAACTACCTTCTATCTACAACCAACATATGCCACAAACTGTTGCTCGGAGAAGCATCCATGCAGTTAAGAAAACATCTGCTAAGTCTCTAATACGGTTCAGAAACACTACAAAGTACCAGGGGTACAAGGATGGTAAAGGTAAGCCCTTTACTCGAGGGGTTTGCAGCTGTAGAGGAATACACATACATCACCACCTCTCTGTCTCTACCTCATCAGACACCCCACTACAGAGTGCTAAGGCCACTGCAGCAACACAGGCTGGAAAAAGAGCTGAGAGTCATAGCTGTAGGGCACCCCTGTCCAGAAATCTCACAAGCTGAGGCTTGGGGGATCTAATGGGTTGCGGTGGGGTTGGGGATGGGACCAGATTCACCAGAACATTGGCATATCACAAAGGGTTTATATGAGCCTGCGGGTCTGGAAGCAGAGTTTGGGGCTTTGCTGGGTTATTTTGTCTGTAGATTCCCTTTCGTCTTGTCTGGTGACTGTTTTGGTTTCATATAACAGAAATTCATCTTCATTTCAAAAGCAGAATCACTACTGGAAAAAAGCGAAGCAAACAGGTCTGGAGAGGCAGCCCACGGTTTAAGAGCACAGTCCTTCCAGAGACTTCTGGTTCTGTCCCAGCGTCCTCATGGCAGCTCACAACGGTCTGTAACTCCAGTTCCAGGGATTCTGGTGCCCTCTTCTGGCACAAACATCCACGCAGGCACTAACCACCGAGACACATAAAATAATTTAAGCTGCGAAGGGGGTGGGGCGCAGGCTAGGAGAAGTACGGAATTCCTAAGATCACACTGCTCACCGTCTGGGAGTAAGTCCTTGTTCGAAGTGTTCTGGGGCGTGCAAACGCCGTAGCCTACCCCACACGTGTTTTCATACCAAGCAATACTTTGCAATCAACACGTGATGCGGTTGGCCTCTGTGTTTACGTAAGATTGACATCATAGGAAGGTGCTCGTTCCTCAGCACATTCCTTCAGATGTTCGCCATGCGTGAGCCCCTGCCCGCATGTGAAACAGGGCTTCCAGCCGAAGAGAGGAGCAGGAGCTTGGAGAGGGGAGCGGAGGGACCGAACTTGTTTAGGGGAAACAGGTTAAATGGTTAGTCGATGAATAGGCGCTACCAGACGAAGCTTCAGGATAGAGCGTTTCCCCAATGAAAAAATAGTACTGGTTTCAGCTGAGGTCCATGCGCACGAGTACATGCGTGCTGGCTACGTGCCATGCAGACCAGGCTGGCCTCAAACTTAGGAGCCTCTGCTTCCTACGCGCAGAGACAACTGGCACACACGTCTCGCTCCTACGGGCATCTCTGCTCTCTCCATTACACCGGCCTTCGGATAATTACCGGTTACAATGTAAGCTAGTTCAAGTCTGTTCTGGTGTGCCACACATACACAACAGTGAACATGAACCAAAAGTGGTCGTTAAGTCCTGGGATGAGCGGTGACCCCTGCACAGCTTTGTGAGCACACTCAGGACCACGATACTGCACACTCCAAAGGCAGAACCACAGGCTTTGGTGCACGGCACACGTAAACTATAAAATTACGCATCAATTTTAGAAAAACTTTAAGTCAGTGCAAAATACTATGCACATCATCTAAATATACAGCCAACTAATTTTACTCGAGACTCGTCTGCAAAGTATATGTTAATTCTGATTACTTAGCTACTCCTGAAAACAAACTGGTGCGCTTTTTTCTATTTTTTTAATTGGCATAAGTGTGCATTTGTGTGTGTGTGTGTGTGTGTGTGTGTGTAGTCATGTGCACATGTGTTACAGCACACACACGTAGGCCAAAGGATCACATTCAGGAATTCACTCTCTCTTTTCATCTTGTGGGGCCCTGGGTCTGAACTCAGGCAAACACCTTTATGGCTGAGCCATCTCACCATCTCATCTCATCTTTATGGCTGAGCACGGCAATGATACAAAATTTTTAAAGTAACACAGGGAGGAATCTGGGTGTCTGAAGGGTAAAGACACTCCAAATCTGGGTTTCCCCAGCTTCTTGGGACAAAAAGCCTCATCTCATCAACAAAGGCCTTTCTTCAGGCAGAGCTGAAAGGAGAAAACAGAGGTCCTAGAAAGCGCAGGCTGCATCAGCACTGAACAGTAAGACCCATGAGTGTGCACGGTTCCAAAAAAGACTTACGTTATGAAAGACACAATTACTTTTAATTGTGGTTCATTGTGTTCACTTATAAATTTTGGTCTTTTATAACAACAACAACAAAAATGTAGCCAGGCAGTGGTGGCGCATGCCTTTAATCCCAGCATTCAGAGATAGAGGCAGGGAGATCTAGCATTGGAAGCCACCCTGGTCTACCCAGAGAAACCCTGTCTTGAAAAAAAATTAAATTAAACAAAACCAACCAACCAAACAAACAAAAAAATAACAAAAAGTGTTTTTTCCTGCAAAGAGAAACTTTGTATTTACTACAAGAACCCCATTAGATGCTATTCTCTTCCAAATCTCTAACAATGCTGTGAGACACCTTTATATTGAGAATCATTTTGTTCCTTTTGTGGGTGCTGAGGACTAAGGTCCCATACCTGCTAAACTCCTCCCCTTGAGCTACACACAACCCCAGGGTAAAAATGGTAATTTGGTTTTCAACAGTCATATTTTTATTTTGGCAAGAAGATTTATCTGTTTTTTTTGTAATTTAAAAAAAAAATTGAAGGTGTTAACACATTCTTCCAAGCTCAGTCTCTCCCTCATGTTTATTTTTTTTTAAACCTAATAAAGTAGAAGATTGCTTCTCAAATGTAATTTCTTCCCAGAAGGAAAACCAGCATAAAGTCAAACAACTGCATCTGTGGCACTTAAATTTTTAACCTAAAAGTTTTTATTTAATTGCTGGATTCAAGTTCAGCAAATTTTATTGGCACTTCTGGCACATTTTATAGAGACCAACTCAAAGTGGATTATAGAGTTGAATGTAAAACGTAAGGCAATAAAACATTGTGGGGGATAAGAAATCTTTACAATCGCATTAAAAAAAAATCAGTTCAAAGTGGATCACAAACCTAAATGCAAAAGCAAAAAGTGCTTTTAGATAAGCCCTAGACACTGAGGCTGGGCTCTCTTGCGTGCTGTACCCTATGGCTACACACTTATCCCCAAAATTCTTACAATAAACACAGAAACGAATCTGCAGCTGTAGGTCAGACAGTAATTCTTAGGTATGCCATCAGATTCACATGAAGCAAAAAAAATAATTTAATCAGCTGACAAAAAATTGGGTCTGTTCAAATTATAAATATTACAAATGTCAGTAACCAGAAAGTAGAAAACACCTCCAGGAAAGAGAAAAAAGTGTTGGCAAAGAATATACCTAACAAAAGATTTACATCCAGAATGGATTTTATAAAAATCCCTCTTGCAACTCAATAATAAAGAGATTAAAAGTCAATTTATGGCCAGGGAGGTGGCTTAGCGGATGAAAGGACAAGCCTGCCAATGTGAGTTCAACAGAGTGGGGGGTGGGGAAGACCATAGGATAAGGTACATGCAGCAGCAAGTACCTAAAACCCCTGTCATCCTGAGCTATGTGGCAAGGACAGGAGAATCATCCAGAAGCACATGAGCCAGCCTGGCACACTCAGGACCTCAGCAGAAACAGAACAGACCCTCATCAAGGCAAAAGGCAAGAACCATTTTCAGAACTGGTACCCTGCCTCCACACATGCAAATTGTACACACACACACACCCCCACACACATACACACGCACACACATACACTCAACCCAAATAAATCTTCAATTTAAAAATTGGCAAAGGAGGTAAACATTTCTCCAAAGATTATGTACTATATTTTCCCATGTGCTTATTCAGTACACAGAATGCATGCTTCATGTTTATATAAACGTGCACAAATATCTACAGCAGTGTGATTTACAGAAGTGAGATGATTACCAACTAATAAATAACAAACTGTGTCCTAGCCACACCATGAAACATTATTCAGCACTGAAAACGAAAGCTACAACACAGGTGAACACGGAGAGCACACAAGTGAAAGACGCCAATCCTAAAGACTGCATATTGTATGATCCCATTACATAAAACATGCAAAATCAGCAAACCAATATGCACTGTGGACCAGCAAGTTGCTTAGGTAGGAAGAAATGGAGGATGGCCAATAATGGAAGGGGAGGGAGGAAAGAAGAGAAGAGGGGAGGGGAGAGGAAGGGAAGGGGGAGGGGAGGGACACAGAGGAAAGGGGAGAGGAGGAAGAATAGGGGATATATAATATATACGCCAAAATCCTGATAGAACATTCTTGAAATGGCGAAGGTAGAAGTCAGTCACCAGGGATTAGGAAATGGAAATGGTCAGAGGCAGCTTTGGAGAAAAGGGGTCGTCAAACATAGGAGCCATCTGTAGACAGAATTATTCCAAATCCTGACTGTGGCAGCAGTCATGAGTCTGCATGTGACTAAAGTGCTTAAGAACACACACACACATACACACACACACACACACACACACACACGCATATGCACTGAAAACTGGTGAAATCTCAGTAAGGACTTGGATGGTGTTGGAGACTCCTGATCCTATGGTTATGAAAGATGCTTTCCTGGGGTGAGGCAGGGGATGGGGGAGCACTGGGGATCTCTGTGTTATTTATCACAAATGCATGTGAAACTACAATTATATCAAAATGAATATTCAAAAGTGTAACTCAGATATGTAGCCAAACAAATTATTAAAAAAAGAAAATAGGGGCGGGGGAATGTAGGCTTTTCCAACAGCGGGTTAGATACACAAAGGGTATTCACGTATGTCCTCATGGTCTTTCCATCTTGGCTGTTCCTGTGACTGCAGGACAGATTCCACTGCTATCTTCAGAGTTCTCGAGCGGTAGCAGGAGACACGGCAGCAGATCAGTCAACTTGACTGAACTGAGGAATGCCTAGCTGTAAGGTGCAAGCTGGGGTCGTGGTGTGATAATGTCTCCACAAAGTACTAGTTAAAGACTGGCACCATCAGTGGCTGAGAGCCCAGGAAAGGGAAAGGAGGAGGAACCAGACAAATGAAGGCTTTCAGTTCTCTCTGCTTCCTGCCAACTCTGTGCACTCCATCCTCCCTGCTAGGATGCTCTGCCTCATCAGACCCAGGGACAAAGGAGACAGCCAACCAGGGACCAAATCCTCTGAACTGTGAACCAAAATCAACGCTCTCCTCCTCCACTTGTTTATATCAGTTTTGTCAGAGCCATTAAAAAAACAACTACATACTCTATGGAAAAGAATAATGGTGACACCAGACTGAATGACTACAAGTTCAACCTGATCTCTTTAACTTAAAAGCATAAACATTTTACAGTTCTTTCAAAACTGAGGTAAAATATGAATCTCCCCCCCAAAAAATATTTAAGATGGTCACATATCCTTGAAGAAATCTACCTTAATAGGATCACCAGCCTGAATCACAGAATCATGTTAAATGGTTTTACAGAGACTATCCATCAAAATCTGATTTTCTTCTCTTCTATAGATTTCCCAGCCTCCACTGCAGCCATGTGACTGAGCTGTACCCAAGGGGATGGCAGAGCAAGTACCCAGATGGCAGTTTCTAGGGACCCTATAATACAACTTTTTGGTAGGCATTTTGTTTTCTGTGTCCTAACTTAAGAGTCCTGGGCTCAGTGGAAAGAAGTTCATGATGCCTTACCCAATCACCCAATCCTGAGGCACTAAAGTAGCTAATGGTTGGTGGAAGAAGGCCAGACACTTTCTTCAGTAGCCCAGCCCATGCCCCTGCAAATCACCCCTGAGCCATGCTCACATAAGCAACCCTACAGAAAGCACTTGCAGACAATTTTTTTTATTATTTTTTTTAAATTATTTTTTTAATAATAATTTCAAAATGCATGAAAGTAGAGGAAGAGCATGGTAACAAGACAGGGTAATATAGTGTAAATATGACCAAACTACATTATATACATGAAAATGTCATAATATCCAATATTGTTTGGAATTAACATCTGCTAATAAAAAAAAAATCACTACTGCAGTACAAAAAAAAAAATCCAAGTCAGTAAGTAACACAACTGTAATAATAACTATTATTATTACATCTTTGCCCCTAATAGCAGCAGCCACAATTTTACAGACTGCCCGGAAGAGGCCTAACACTATGCTGACTTCCCTGCTTCTCTATGCTTAACAATCCTGCATGTAAAGGTAAATCGGAGGTTAAGAAGCCGGTGCAAGGGAAGAGCCAAGGACCTGAGACAGCATCACTCTCAATTCCTAACCCCTCTGTACCTCAACGGGCCTCAAAAGGTCTGTGGACTAAGGGAAACCCTTAAAATGTGCATTTTTTTTTTTTAAGATTTGTGTTTGTGCACTGACATGAAGAAAACAAACCTACTGTAAGTTCTGGCCCTGGGACTAAGAACACGGTGGGTGGTTCACAATCCTCTCATGTTACCTAAGGACTAAGGGCCAAGGGAGCTTCTGGAACCAGGTCCTTCTGGCCCTAAAGCTTGTAAATGTATGTCCTGTTTCCCTGTGTGCACAACTCCTGCTGGTGCTAATGCTGACAGTACTGCCTAGAATTTACAGGTTCTGGGGCTTGGAGAGGGGACTCAACCATCTGCTGCTCTCGAGAAAACCCCAGTTCACTCCGAGACCCCTCATCACATTAATCACAAACACCTGTAACTTCAGCTTGAGGGCTCCAGTGCCCTCTCCCGGCCTTTAAGGGCACCAGCACACAAGCGGCATACACTCAGACATCCACACTCAAAAGAAATAAAAATAATTTTTTAGAAGGTCTAAACCATATCAAGAGCTCATTTTGTAAAATAAAAAAAATACCATTTTGATAATTTGTAAGATAGGAGGTAGAAATTTAAAACAAAGAAAAAATATTGTACCAGGTTATTTGCAGACATTCCTTTATAGTTTTGACTTTTTAAAGTATGCAGCAAGCCAAAACCTATTCAGAAAAAGAAAAAAGAAAAAAGAAAAGGGAAGAACAAAGGGATTCAGATATTCCTGGTTCTGAGTTCTATGTCTTTTGGGTCTAAAAGAGCCAGACAGATAAGTGTTTAAGCAAAGACAGAAAACATACATAGCTTTCAGCTAACTGGTGAGCTAGAACTAGGCCACATCTCATTTCTGTCCCAAAGTGCTTAATTTAGAAGTCAACTTTAAAACAATCCTCCACAGACCAGGTCTGGCCCTTCCAGTTGTCACCTGGACATCAAACTTTTGTGACAATCTGGAACAAATGAAAATAGCTTTGGGTATTCAAACTCTCACTCTGTAAGAAGGGTCATCTTTGAATTAATGCATTTGGGGACTGGAGAAAACTCCAGCCCAAAAGGAAAGCAAAGGGAAATGGAATAGAAGCAGTGAGAGGGCTCAGGCAGAGCAGAGCAGTTTGCATGAGCTCACTTCTCCATTATCGTGCTTCCAAAGGCTCTTGGGTAATATAAGCCACTTCTACTCTAACTAAACAGCAAAGCCATTAAACTGTCTCCTTATTCTTTGTTCAAGAACCTACACTGGTAATCCATTGATTACAGGAAAATAAATTCTGAATGTCTTAGTTTAGCATAATCTGGCAGTGAGCTTGGCATGGTCTTGAATCACCTTGGAGACAAGCTCCATCATGCCCGTGAGGAGTTACCCAGACTGGGCTAACTGGGGTCGGAATCCCCACCTTAAATGTGAGCAACGCTGTTTGGTGGCAGAGGCCCTAGACTGAATGAAAAGCAGAAAGCTAGCTGACACCAGCATTTACCATGTGCTGCTTCCAGCCTCCCGGTGTCATGTGGCCAGCCACCAGCTTCTCCTGACACGGACTTGATGGACTGTACTCTCCAGCTGCAAGCCAAAGGAAACCTTGCCTTCTGTCGGCTGCTCTTGTCATGTTTTCTGTCACAGCAATGAGGAAAGTAATGCACTACCTCGCTGGCCTCATTTCCCATTCTTCTTCCTCCTCCTTTATTAGACTATTAGAGTCGAAAGGTCTCACGTGGAAAAGGCACATTTTGGTCTAGCGACCACGATTAACGCTACGAGCATGACACCCTCCCATCTTCTCTAAGTCCTTCCTGTCTCTTGGGACCAGCCAAAGTCTCCACTTCCTGTATGAGTGGGCTACAAGTATCTCAAGAAGCACGAAAAGGCTCCCTCTCAGAAATCGCATGTCAGATGATAAGCCATGGTGTTAGTTGTTTCTTTCATCACTGTCACGAAACACCCAGTGAACGTTGCTTGAGAGACAGGGGCTTTAGTGTGGCTCGTGGGTCAGGAGATACAGTCCACCTGGCCCTCAAGGCATGGTGGCCGCAGTGAGTATGCCCATCACAATTGGGAAGCAGAGAGCTTGGCCAAACAGCGAGCCTACAACCTGCAAGCCTCGCCCTTTGGCCCTACTTTCACCAGCTAAGCCCCACATCCAGAAGGTTGCTGGATCTCCCAAAATACCACCACCATCTGCAGACAAGTATTCAAACAAATATTTTGCACTGAAATCTTAACAACCTTTCATCATGACTTACGCTAAATTCATTTCTATGTCGCTCCTGGAATGGATCCCCAAGAGTAAGCACCCTCATATTCTTTATCCATGTACATTACAGTACACCTAAGCCGGGACAAACTAATGTTACCTGAACTTCAGCTAATAGGATTTAAAAGCTCCCCTAACAAGGTGATGAATACACAGCTGTGTGTAAGCCAAATGGAGGTGGTATGCATCCACAAAAGAATTTGAACATTTATTAATATATAAGACAAGAGTCTCTTTAATTTCATTTACCAAATACAAGAGGAGGCCGGATGTGTTAGCAGGACAGGAAACTGTAACTACTGTAGCACCCGCTGAAATTAGTGACAAAAGGTTGAATAGCAGCACAATTTCCTAGCTTGACTCTACATTACATGTGATGGTGCTGCACCCTGCAGCCTGTGGAAGAAAGAACTTCCAGAAAGCCCATTCAAAGACAAATCAATGTGTGGACAGAAATAATTTTCCTGCTGTTGTAAAAGTACTAATCAATTTTCCTCTCAATGCCAGGAGAATACAAAGTTGATCTATGCAGGCAAGCACCGTTTCATATTTGGAAACATAGTTCTACATGTATACTCCTTGTTCTCAAGCAAAGAAACCACTGTTACTCTAAAGTCATGGTACTCTATGTGCCTATGTGCTGACCTTCGATCTTAAAACAAAACAAAACAAACAACAACAACAAAAAAACTCTACAAAGACAGAGACTTAACTCCTGTGTTCACTGAATTCTATCTGTGAAAACAGGGAAGGTGTCTAGACTGGGTCCATTCATTCCTCAACCAGCAAGCTGGACTTAAGCCCGCCATTCCTCTGCTTCAAGCACTATCACACGCAGCATTTTTTTTTTCCAGAGAAGTGAGAACTCAGAAGAAAAGAATGGAGAGATGAAAGAAATGTTGGGTTCTGGCACTCACAGACTGACTCACAGTCAGTAATACAAATGACCAGAATGGAATTCCGAAAGGTCCATCTCTTCCTGGATGGACTGGGCTCTGTGATAGCTAACCTCAGGGTCCGCAAGACTGGAACAGTGTGCTCAGATAGTGGCGTGGAGCATAATCTCCCAGCATTTCCTTTGTATCACTCCAGGAAAAGATTCCTGATAGAATCAGCGGGCTAGGAAACAGAAGAGCCTTCCTCACTCTATGTATGGCTGCCATACAATTGGCCAAGGGTCCAGACAGGATGAAAATGCGGAGCATGGTAACTCCCTGTCTTTCTTCTGGAGTTATGACTTTTGTCTTCTTTTCACAAAAGAATCACGAGTTTTCCTGCCCTTGGAGTCCAGTATGTACAAGAGGACACCCCCCCAAGGCCCTGAGCCATCAGACACAGCATGAGAGGTTAGCTCGCCTGCTTCTGAGGCCTTTGGACTTGGGCTGAGCCATGTTTGTCTTGTTTTTGAACTAAGATGATGTGCTATCTAATTTCTCAGCCTCTGTTCTCATGTAAGCGGGTTGCTTAATGAACCTAGCTAACTCCTAACCGTCTGTGTCTCTGGAGAAACCCAATGCACTAACTGTAAGGCCAGGCTTTCTTTCAGAATCAAGACGTTTAGGTAAGTCTTATGAAACCCAAGGCAAATTAGGATTAAGCAAAAGTTTCTGAGGACTGACTAACTACATACCTCTCCCCCAGGAAATGGTCACAAATAACTCAATTGCATTCTTACCACAGGCCATGATTCGGATTTTTAAATACATCATAGCATTTCCCAAAAGCTTTAAGAGGAAACATTTTAAGGGTACCGTCAGCCAACGAAGTGGAGAATCCTCTTACCATGTATTCCTACTGGATCCCTCATTCCAAAACTAAAGATTCTTGGAAAGTCTTAAAAGATATCAGTTTGCTTTCACATAAGCTAGCTTTCCCCCAAGCTTTCCCAAAATCCTATTTCCCTGAAATTATCCCTGCTCCACACATTATATGTCTCAGTTCTTGGGGTTACAGGTGGCACAGCTACAAGCACCTTTAACATGGATGCTAGGGACACAAACTATGTCCTTGTAGCTATTAGGTAGCAAGCACTTCACCCACTAGGCCATCTCCCAACCTCCACTCCTAACCACTTAACCAAGTTCCCCCCTCATCTGTTCCATCTGCTAGCTCCAAGGACCTTGCCCTTACCTGGCAATCTGAGTCTGATCTCTTTGCTTCTGCCTCTGCATCAACCTTCCTACAAGCAATCTTCTCCCTGACACAAAGACTGGCCTTCCCAATAAGATGTATGGCAGACCATTTCCATCAGCTGGAGCTATGACCCCAGTGCTATTCAACAAAGCAAGGGGCATTAAAAGAAAAAGCAGGATATTTATTTAAACACCAGAATGGAATATTATTTGTTTAGATTTCTTTCTTTACTTGCAGTTTCTATTTGACAGTAACAGGGGTTTAAGGCCAAGGAAACTCATTTATTTGTCTTTACAAACTCATGTTTCCAGTCTCATTTATCACGTATCTAGTACATAGACTTGTAACAGTGTCCTTTCTGTTTCTTGTCTTTCCTATTTTTTTTTCTTTGTTCCTCTCTTCTTTCAACATTCAATCAATCGATCCAGCTGGTCTCAAGGCTCCCCAGACGATAACACACAGAAGACTCAGATAGTACAAAGCAGCATTTTTTTTTCTATTTACAATTACTTTACTTTAAAAGGAATCGGTAACAACATCATAAATCAACTTATCAGTTCGGTTACTAAGTTTTAACGTGTGAGGTAAAATGAAGAAAAATTTAAAATTATTAAGAAAGGAAAACATGTCCAAATAGGACTTCAATAATTTCATTCAAAAAACACTACTAACTTATAAAATGAAATAAACATTCATGACTTTTTCTTTTCCTCCAAAGAAACCAATGTTTCTTTAACAGGCAGAATACCAGCACACTGTCTAGGGCTTCCATACATGAAACTGTTTTGTTTGTTTGCTTGTTTGTTTGTTTTTCTTTGTAAAGCCACTAAAAAGTCAAAGGCCGTTAAATGTTTAGCATGTTCATGGTAATGCAAAAGCACTTGTGCACTACAGCTAGGTTAGTGAGTAAACACTGATGATCTCCACCCATCCACGGCTAGACCACAATGCAGATGGGATAATCCAGATGTAGGGGCTGGCTCTGTATCGAGAGAATCATTAGCTTTTCTGTGTCTGTGGACCAGACAGCAGAGATTTTCAGTGTGAAAACACTCAGCACAGCCCATCATGTCCCAGATGACTATCAGGTGCAAGGGCTTACTCAAGGACATATGCTTCTTAGTGGAAAACTACAAGCCAGTCCCAGTGAAGAAGAAAGCCGCTGAGTTCCCTGCCGAGAACTCAGCCGGCTGCACGGTATCTTCATTTTTCTCCGACCGCAAGCAATCCACTCAGATGCAGCTTCCTACGAACACATCTGGAACCTTTCAGGCCTTGGACTCCTTGAGAGCAACACACTTCCCACCTACAGAATCAGTTAGGTTCTTCTAAGTAATAAGCTATCAGGAGAGAGATGGGAGTCCTCAAGTCCTTTTCTAGCTGCCCTAGAAAAGATAGACACTTTGATTTCTGGCCCAAATGGAGAAAGAAGAATTAATCAAAGGATGGACTTAAAAAAAGCTGACCTGAGTTCTCTTCCACTGGTCCTCCCAGGACAGTAGCATTATGATTCAGAAATGCGCCAAACAGCATGTTTGAAAAGGCTTGCCTCTGAAAACAACTTTGCTTTTATTTTGTTGTTGGTTTGAGTTTTTGCTTGTTTATTTTTTCTTCTCTTTACTTTGTTTTGAGACAAAAATCTCACTGTATAGTTGTGACTGGCCTAGGCCAACCCGACCCAGCTGGCTACAGCCTCCTAACCAAGCCAGGGCGGTGGCTCACACCTTTAATACCAACACTCTAGAGGCAGAAGCATTTGGATCTCCATGAATTCAAGGCCACCCTGATCTACATACAGAGTTCCAGGCCAGCCTGGGCATTAAAAGCCTGTCACAAACAAGCAAACAAGCATTTAATCATTAACATTTTTAAACTATAAATTAAGATCTTTGTTTTCTCTTTCAGAACTGAAATCCACAGAACACACTAGAAATCTTGGTGTGCTCTGTTGTTTGGTGTCTCACAAAGTACAGCATCTACTTGGGGGTTCTTACACCTGCTTTTAAAAAGACTCTCCCCAGTAAGCTGTTCCCAGTTTCCTCCAACATGATTTGTCTGTGAGGAACACCTCAGTTTTAAAGTCCTGAGACAGTTCAGTTCACCACTCAGACAGTGGAGGGGTAGAAGGCCACCTCCCCCATGGAGCAAGCTTCTCAGTCAGGCTGCATGGCTTGCTACAGTGCTCAGTGGGGGTTTGCTGAACAAACTCATGGAGAACCTTTTAGTTGCCTTGAAATATCACAGGCGTCCACTCCAGCACCACTTCCCAGATAAGGATCACTAGGAGTCGAACACAGCCAGTAATGACAGAAACAGGTCATACATTCTGCTAGGTGCGATGGATTTCATCTCTACAGCAACCAATAAGGAATGAAGACATTACTCTACCCTCACACAATATATCCTGATTAGTTTTTCCTCTCTCTACTCCTCCCACTTCCTTTTCACCTGCCCTCCCATCCAGATCCACTCCCTTTCTGTCTCTCATTAGAAAACAGACAAGCTTGTAAGGATAATAATAAAATATAACACAATAAAATATAATAAGATTAAATAAAACTACCACATTGGGGTTAGGCAAGACAAACAAAAGGAAAAGAACCCAAAAGAAGGCATAAGAATCAAAGACCCACTCCTTCACACTCTTAGGAATCCCATAAACACACTAAATTGGAATATATATATATATATACACATATATATATATTCATATTCAGATGGTGCAGAACCATGCACACCCAGCGCATGCTGCTTCCGTCTCATTGACTTCATATGAGCTTTGCTCATGTTGATTTAGAGGCCTTATTTTCTTGGTGTCCTCCATCCCCTCTGGCTCTTACACTCTGCCTTCTCTTCAGCAGAGTTCCTTGAGCACTAAGTGGAGGGATTTGATAGAGGATCTCTGGCTGAGAGTTTCAAGGTCTATCATGCATAATGTGAGGTTGTGGGTCTCTGTGCAATTTGTTCCCATTTGCTGAATGAAGACTCTTCTCTGATGACGACTGAGCAAGGCTCTGATCTATGAGTATGGCAGAATATGATTAGGAGTCATTTTACTGCTACATTTCTTTTTTTGAACAGTGGTATTTGATCTTACTCTGGGTCCCTGGACTATCTAGTCTCAGGTTCTTGGTCACACAAGCAGTGTTGGGTATGGGTTCCATCTGACGGAGTGGGCCTTAAGTCAGTTCAGGTATTATTTGGTTACTCCCACGAGCTTTATACTACCATTGCACTAGCGTGTCTTACAGGCAGGAAACTGCTGTAAAGAGTTTCTAGCTAGGCTGGAGTTTATGTTTTCCTTTTGGGAGTGTGCAGTGTACCTTCCTGTACCAAAGACACTGTAAACACAGGGGTGAAGACTCTATTTAGGTACCAACTCGACTTCCCCATGCTCAGTATATATGTGTTGTCTTCAGCAATGGGGCCTTGCTGTCAGTTTGTGAAAAGCAAACTATATTTTTTGCAACGACCAATCTATAGTGTGGGTTGTTTGGGATTCCCATGAATCGTTTTAGCCAACAACTCAATTAGATGAACTCAATGCTGGGGCTAGAAGCTTCATTTGTCAAGAGGCCTTACTCTCCACCTCGCCTCTGTGGTTCTACACATTGTAGCTTGGTTATTGTTGATTTAACAGCTAATAGCCACATACATATTTGCTAATACATATTTGTCTTTCTAGTTCTGGGTCACCTCACTCTGGATGATTTTTTTTCTAGTCTATCCATTTACCTATGAATTTCATGAAGTCATATTCCCTCATCCCTTTGAGGAATACTCCATTGTTTAAATGTACCTCATTTTCTTTATTCATATTTCTCTTGAGAAATATCTAGTTCATTTCCAATTTCTGGCTATTATGAACAGAGCAGCAATGGACATTATTGAGCATGATTTGTGGCAGGATGAAGGATCCTTTGGGTGCATGCCCAAGAGTGGTATGGTTGGATGTTGAGGTGAACTGATTCCCATCTTCATTAGGAAATAGCACACTGATTTCCATAGTGACTGTGCAAGTTTTCACTCCCACAAGCAAAGGAAGACGCATCTTCCTCCACATCCTTGACAGCATGAATTGTCACTCTTTTTATTGATTTTTAGCCATTCCGTTGGGTGTAAGATAAAATCTCAGACTAGTTTTGATTTGCATTTCCATCAGAGCTAAAGATGTTGAACTCTGTTTCTCTGACATTTGAGATTCCTCCTTCAAGAATTATGTTTAGATCTGCACCCCATTCTGTAACTGAAGTACTTATTTTCTTGATATCTAGCTCATGAATCCTTTACATATTTTAGGTATTAGCCATCTATCAGATATGTAGCTGATAAAAATCCTTTCCCATTCTACAGGTTGAAGATAATGGTGTCCTTTGCCCTACCGAAGCTTCTCAGTTTCATGAGGTTCCATTACATAATTGTTAATCTTAGTGCCTATGCTGCCAGTCTTCTGTTTGGGAAGTTGCCTCCTGTACCAATGAGGTCAAGGCTATTCCTCACTTTCTTCTCTATCAGGTTCAGTGTATCTGTTTTTATGTTGAGGTCTTTGATCCATTATGAATGGATAATGTGTAGTTTGATAAGTATGAATCTACTTGGATTCTTCTACAAGTAGACATCCAGTTGAACCAGCTCCATTTGTTGATGATGCTGTCTTTTTTTCCACTGTGTATTTTTTTTTGGCTTCTTTATAAAAAAAATCAGGTGTGCATAGGTGTATAGATTTTTATCTGTGTCTCCAATTGATTCAACTGATCAGTGTGTCTGTTTTTGTGCTAATACCATGCTATTTTTATTACTGTAGCTTTGCAATATGATTTGAAAATGGGGATAGTGTTACTTCCTGGAGTTCTTTTTTCAATCAGGATTGTTACAGCCATCCTTAGTCTTTTGTGTTTCCATATGAAGCTGAAAGTTATCCTTTCAAGATCTGTGAAGAATTGTGTTAGAAATTTGATGGGGATTTCACTGAATCTGTAGACTGCTTTAGATTGGAGGGTCATTTTTACTATATCACTCATATCAAATGAGCGTAGGTCATTTTTTCAACTTCTGATGTCTTCTTCAATTTCTTTCTTCAATGATCTGAAATTTTTATCAGATAAGTCTTTCACTTGTTTGGTTTAGAATTACCACAAAATACTTTATATTATTTGAAGCTATTGTTAAAGGTGTTGTTTACCCTACTTCTTTCTCAGTCCATTTGTCATCTGTTTATAGGAAGGCTACTGATTTCTTTTTTTAAGTTAATCTTGTGTCCAGCTACTTTGCTGGAAATGTTTATCACTATAACAGTTCTCTGGTTGAATTTTTAGGGTCACTCTCATATACTATCATATCACCTGCAGATAGTATTTTTACTTTTCCCTTTCTAATTTGTATCCCCCTTGATCAATCCTTGATGTTAAGGTATGTTTCTTGGATGCAGTAGAAGGATAAATCTTGTT
This sequence comes from Meriones unguiculatus, assembly GCF_030254825.1. NCBI lineage: Eukaryota > Metazoa > Chordata > Mammalia > Rodentia > Muridae > Meriones > Meriones unguiculatus. The sequence continues at coordinate 174,065,413 of NC_083350.1, read as the reverse complement.
TTCCACCAATTTTGTTAGTCTATAATTTTATTGGGAAATTGAGACAATGAATGAAAGACATCAATGAACAGGAGTTGATTCCTGTTATTTTGTTGTTGCTGCTGTTGTCATGTGTATGTGTGTGTGTGTTTCCCCTCTCTTGATATGCTGGTCTGAAATTATTTATTCCCTAGAGTTGTGTGTGTGTGTGTGTGTGTGTGTGTGTGTGTGTGTGTGTAGTTAGTCTCTTTAGGTGGATGCATTCCTTCTAGCACCTTCTATTGGGCTGGGTTTGTAGATAAATATTTCTTAAATTTGGTTATATTATGCAATATGTTATTTTCCCCACCTACTGTATTTGAAAGTTTTGCTAGGTATACTAGTCTGGCATCTGTAGTCTCTTAAGAGTCTGTAGATCATCTGTCCAGACCCTTGTGGCTTTTAGAGTTTCCACTAAAAAGTCAGGTGTAATTCTAATAAATCTGCCTTTATATGTTACTTGGCCTTTTCCCCTAGGAGCTTTTAATATTCTTTCCTTCTTTAGTATATTTAGTGTTTTGATTATTATGTGACAAGGGACTTTCATTTCTGGTCCAGTTGATTTGGTGTTCTGTAAAGCTTCCTGTACTTTGATAGGCATCTCCTTCCTTAGGTTAGGGAAGTTCTGTTCTATGATTTTGTTTAAAATATTTTCTGTGCCTTTGTCCTGGGTTTCTTTTCCTTTATCTATTCCTGTTTTGGTTTGGTTTGGTTTGGTTTTTTAGAGTTGCTCTTTTCACACTGTCCCAGATATTCTGAATGCTTTGTGCTGGTTGATTTTTAGATTAATAGTTTTTTTGACCAGGTATCCATTTCTTCTATCATGGCTTCAATACCTGAGATTCCTTCTTCCATCTCTTGTATTCTGTTGATGGGGCTTGCCTCTGTGGTTCCTGTTCAAGTTCCTAAATTTGTAATTTCCATATTTCCCTCAGTTTGGGCTTTCTTTATTGATTCTATTTCCACATTCAAGTCTTTAACAGTTTTATTCATTTTCTTCCTTTGTTTGTGTTTTCCTAGATTTCTTTAAGAGATTATTCATTTCTCCGTTGAGGACCTCAGTCATATTCATAAAGGTTGTTTTAAGATCTTTTTCTTGTGTTTCAGCTATGTCGCAATACTCAAGGCCTGCTGTGGTAGGGTTGCTGGGCTCTAGTGGAGACATATTGTCCTGGCTGTTAGCGATTGTGTTTTTATGCTGGTGTCTAATCACCTAAGACTGGGCAGACTGTAATTCTAGGTACCGATATCTGCTCGTCTTTGTTGGGTGGGTGTTTGCGCTTGGGTTTCTGTTTCCTCTCTTAGGAGAGTGTCCTGACTGTGTGGTGCCTAGTAAGAAGTTCTTCTGACGTCCTGATAGGTGTGGGTATTGGGGGTTCCGGTTAAAATGTGTTTCTAAGTATTGGGAGCTGACACTTCAGTCCGGGGATGTGATGGAGTGGGGCTGAGGTGGTCCACAGAAGGAAAGCGGGGTGGTCCACCAAAATCTGCATAGTTAGTCCCCTGGAATTGTAGACAGAGATGAGAAGGGGCCACAGCAGAAAGTTTGCTACAGAACTAAGGATGAGACTGTAGGAATGGACTTGGAGGAATAGAGAGAGGTCAAGATCTCCAGTTAGCCTACCTGCTTCCCTGGTGGGAGTGGCCAGTGAGTTCTCAGGGAGTGTCTGCTGGATTTGGGGGCAAGGATAAAGCAATTAGAGGGGAGGAAGAAAATATGTGTGATCAAGCAGGGGTGGGAGGGAGGCTTCGGCAAGTATTCTGCTAGAGATCTGGGGATGAGACTAGGGGACTGGATTTGAAGGAGCAGAAGGCAAGGTGAAGATCTGCAGTTAGCCTATCTGCTTCCTGGGCACAAGAGGGCTGTAGGCTCCCAGAGAATGCTTTCTGGATTTGGGTTCTGGGATAAAGCAATATTGAGGGGAAGATCTGTATGCCCCACTCGAGGTGGGAGCAGGGGGCAGGGAATGCTCAGGAGGTGATCTGGTACAGAGCTAGGGATGAGGGTGGGGGATTGGATTTAGAGGAGAGGCAGGACCCTGGTCAGAATCATGAATTACTTTGTAATCATGTAGCTACTGATAAGAAGCCTTAGTTCTCCAGAGCAGCATACTGAGCTCATTTAAGCAAGAGCATTCCAATGTGTCCCACTCGGGCGCTATTCAGGCTGCAGTAGGTGCTGAGCTCTGTCCCCAGTACCTAACACCACTCCTGGCACGGAAAAGGAATTCAGAAAGTGTTGGTTTATAATCTATGCTAAAGTGGGCAATTAGAAACCTGCTTCAAATGGCTCTTTATATGCACATTTACAAGTAAGAAATGTAATGTCTATTTTTAAACTATTTAAAATCGCCTTAGAATTTCATGAGAAAAAATAAAATATTTAGCTCCATCTAGGAAAAAAAAAAAAAAAAAGGACCAAGGGAAGGAAGGAAGGGAGAGGGGGAGGGCTTAGAATGCAATTTTAATGTCTAACATTCCCCACTACAGCATGTACAATTTAGGCTAAGATAGAAGCTGATGTCCATAACATTCACCAGTTGGTATGAGCTCCTTAGAACTCTTAGAGCAAGAAAGTACAGTTGTGACTCGACTGTTGCTCTTCTGTGTGAACCCAAGCTTCTCGGATCAATTTTAAACCCTACAGATTGGTCTGTGGATGTAGCTTAGTCTGTAGAGCAACCGCCCCGGCACCACCTAAGAAGGGCATATGGCACATGCCTGTAATCCCAGCACTAGGTGGAGGACAGTAGATTGGAAATTCAAGGTCTTCTTCAACCACACAGCTGGATGCCGTCAGCCTAACATATATTAGAACTTGTCTTTAAAAAATAAAACACCCCTGCACAGATGTAGCCCAGGGCAGTTCAGAGTCCAATTGGGTTACATAGTAATGTGAAGAGGGACTGCCTCTGACATAATCTGATTGGCCTGCTCTTTGATCACCTCCCTCTGGGGGGGGAGCAGCCTTACCAGGCCACAGTAGAGGACAATACAGCCACTTTTGATGTGAACTGACAGACTAAGATCAGAAAGGAGAGGAGAACCTCCCCTATTAGTGGACTTGGGGAGTGGCATGCAAGCAGAGGGGGGAGGGAGGGTAGGATTGGGATGGGAGGAGGGAGGGGCTTATGGGGGGATGCAGAATGAATAAAGTGTAATTGATGAAAAAAAAAAGAAAAAGTTCATGAGAATGTAAAAAGAAATGCAGATGTTTCTACACTGTTGGGAGTGTAAATCTGCATATGCTTGGTAAAAACAGCAATGCTGTTTCTCATAAACCTTGAAAACAGAAAAAAATGAAATAAAATAAAACAAAAAACAAGAGCCAGGCATGGTGGCACTCACCTCTAATCCCAGCACTCAAGGAGACAGAGGCAGGCAGATCTCTGTGAGCTCAAGACCAGCCTGGTCTAGAGTGAGTTCCAGGAGAGATAAAACTACACAGAGAAACCCTGTCTTGAAAAACAAACAAACAAACAAACAAACCAAAACAAATAAAAAAAAAAGCACAAAACAGTTTTAAACATCACAAACTATTCAGGGTGGGATGGGAAGACACAAAACATTGCCCTTTACAAATGGCTTTCCCCTCACAAGATAATGCTACCTCAAAGCTGAGGCTTCCACTAGGAAAAATTTTAATTTTTCTACGTTAGCTTAGGCAGTCTCTTTATAATAATACTGAGGAACTAAATGAGCTAACAAACATGAAGTTTATGAACCATACATCAAAGCGGCTTTCAGTAACAGCAGACATAATGACTTTCCAGCCACTAAGAATGTTGGTGACAATGCCAGAAAATATGAAGGTTTTTTGTTGGTTGGTTTTTTATTTTTAAACCAAGATAACAGTGTAACAGAGAACCAAGTTAGCTCACAAAGCCAAGATTCATCACATCAGGCGTTGGGGATTTCTTCTTGCTTTCTCAACTGCCAGGAGGCTTCAACCCTGTTTATGTGACAGGCCAACCTACTTGCTTGTGTCTTCCTGGATGAGAAGTGGCTGCCAGACGCTACCTGTCTAGGCTAAGTTGCAATGTGTGTGGAGGAAACTGATGGACTGGGAAAGGACAAGAAGGGCACGCTAATGGGACCAACGATCTCTGTAATGAAGTGGAAAATGTCTATGTATCCATCCCTCACTACCCACCCCTTGATAAACCAAAGCAGCATCTCCCTTAATGACTCTGCCTCCCAAACCCTTCTTAATGCTCAACCATATCTCTGCCAGATGACGAGGCAAGCTGACAGGTTACAAATGAAATCCTGTTCCAGTCTGTCCCTGTCCACCTACGAGATGAGAAAGGGGGCTGGTGAAGGAAACAGAAAGCCCTTCAAGAGGACTGCAGCTGCAGCTGTTTAAAAATAAATAAATAAATAAAAGAGGCAGATGGGAAAAGGTGAACTCTATATGTTGGTTACTCCAACAAGAGAGGAAAAGCCTCCTCTCTGATGTGATGACTGGGTCGCCTGGTGGCCAGCCGCCTTCCCCACAATCCCACTTTGTTTTAATAAGAGGAATGTGAAAAGGGGGAGCATCTAAGACACTTGCAGATGAGACCAAGCCTTGAGACGCCACTTGTAACAGGCAGTCTACACGGAAACATGAAGGAGGGATATACCAGCTGAGACTTTCCACTTCCATTCTGTTCATTTTGTGTATCACACATTCATTGATCATTTGGGGGTGCCAGACAGGGAAACAAAAGCTTGGGGACTCCAGGACTACATGGAGTTGTGAAAAATAAAAACAAGAAGGGAAGGCATTTCAGATCAAGGAAACCCAAACATTAGGCTGAAGAACCACACAGGCGGCGGCAGGCAGGCAGCCAGGACATGCTGGAGAGCAGAAACCAGGCCTTCCACCGCTTTCCTTGAGCCTGTGAATGACACACCCTGTGCCCCAGGGTGTCTCCTGTGCATTACCCCTTCTTTCTAACCAAGGGTATTCTTGCCTACATCAAAAATAGCAACCCTGTTGTGGGCACAGAGATGCCAACTCAGTTAGAGATCACGAGCTCACTTTGCTTTGCTTTGTTTACGCATCTTTGTCAGGATCTCCAACTGTTTGCTCCTTCGCTATGCCTGTTTATTTCTGGTGGCCAGCTACAACCAAAGGTATTTGGAATGTCTGGGTATGGTTTAGTTTTCATTGACTCTACCCACCCCTATACACTAAAAGTTTCTTTTTTTTCTTTCTTAAGATCTGAGAAGGTTATAGAACCTAAGGAAACAATGCAGAAGACTCAAGAACTGCTATACAGCATAACTCCATGTCTCAGACATCAACATGACTCACTCACCAAAAATTATATTCTCAGCAGGGCGTGGGCGCACACTCCTGTGATCCCAGCACTTGGGGAGGCAGAAGCAGGTGAATCTCTGTGAGTTCGAGGATAGCCTGGTCTACAAAGCAAGTCCAGGACAGCCAAGGCTACACAGAGAAACCCTGTCTTGAAAAGCCCCAAAACAAACAAAACAAAACAACAAAACTCAACAAAACTATACTCTCCACTCATTCAGAACCGCTTCCTAACTCCTCTCCATGCTTTTGCTTTCTTCCTAGTACCCATCATCATCAACCCTACCTGATCTATCTATCATCTATTGTTTATCTCCCCTATCTAGAGAACAAGAAATATTTTTAAAATTTGTCACCACGCCCCTCCCCATTTATAATAATATCTGGCAAACAGTATGGTTCTACAAAGGCTTTTAGAGTTCATGCTGATGTATGAACTGCAAGACGTCTGTCCCAAGTCTAAATAAGACGTCTATCCCAAGTCTAAATACCCTGCTGCACTGTCCCCATAAACATGCCTCTGTTAGATCACATGTCATGACTCACAGTCTCATAGCCAGGCAAAGAGTCCAGCAGGGCCTGGAATAGATGTCTAGGTGGGCAGAAGAGTTTACGGTGTGGAATTCTGGAAGACATTTGAGTGCCAGACTTATTCCACATCAAGAAGTATTAACCCACTGATTAGGCAGTTTCTGTGCATGTCCCTTTCAGCCATTTGTCAACTGAATGGAGTATGAGAATTGGTATCCCTGTGCCAGCACTGTGATTTAACATATACTGTTACACTCTCTGTGCTACCTTAAAACTATGGCTCCCTGGATATGAAGGCACAAATTCTCCCCAGAGCTTCAACTCTTACCCTTGGAATGTAAAAGATACAGAAGGCATCTACTCAGAAGCTGAGACAGAAGGACCGCAAGCCTGAGGCTAGCCAGGGCTACACCGGGATTTCCAGGCCAGCTTGAATGCCATAGGAAGAACCTGTTTCAAAACCAATCCAGCAACCAAAGAAATGAATCACACACAGACTTAAACCCTTCTCCTAAAATACTCTCTCAGTGTTCATTTTATTTTTTTATCAAGGCATGCACATCCCTAAAAAGAAAGAGAATTAAAAGGAATATTAGTAATGTATCCACAGAAGCATCTTTAAACATTACACTTTTTTTCCCCCAAAACTAGCCAATGAAAAAGTACTTGGAAGGACAGCAGAAAAAACAAATGTCTTCTGGAAGCCAATGTGCAAAGGCGGACTACATTTGCAGTTGCAGAATTATCTTCCCCAGCAACCTCAGCAAAAGTAGTCTATGGTCAACAAGCAAAAACACAGGAGGGGGAGGAGCTAAACAATGGGGAAGTAAGGCAGCCAAGGGAAAGAATGTGAGAACAATGGGCTCCTAGTGCAAAGGCTGTAAGCAGGCTGGTTTTGGAAGTGCACTTTGTCACACACAAACCCACCATTGTTCCTCTGTCTGTTCTCTTTCTTCCCCACTTCTTTGCTCTTCTCAGCTCTACTCACTTTGACTGTCACCTCTTGTGAGGTTTTTTAAACCATGATGTATTTGTTCAATTATCTGTAGACCTACAGGCTCTTCATCAAATTAGCTGATCTCTATTTATAGCTGATAATTCTGTACAGGAGATCTAATGAAAATTCCTGGGAGTGATAAAACTAAGTCAAATTATCCAATGCTGTTTCCCACCCAGTGACTGCTGCCGTTACTGAATACATTTGTTTCAATAAATATTATTATGAATACACATTCTTTTAAAATGTATGCTTTTAAATAAAAAAAAAAAAATCAGACTGAGTAGTATCCAGAGATAATGTTTCCACATTTCGTTTCTCATCCTATTCCAAGACCTTACTACAAATAAGGGAGAACTCTGAGTGGCAAAATGATAGAATAAATCTAAATAGACTTTGAATAATGATCCCTATCAAAAGAGAATTCATCTGTACCTAGGAAATGCAATCACATAAAATGAGCTTATCTATTTTTAGCAATTATTATACAAAATTACCAAAAAAAAAGAAATTATCCTTAGCTAAAACTCAAGTGCAACTTTTATCATTAATGCATCTCCATAGTCATTAATTTCACATTTATTTCATCTGCTATATTCAATGTACCAATTGTTTTGATGGCTTATAAAGATGTTTTAAATGTATTTATTCATTTATCTATATATTTATTTATTTTAAAAAAAGAGAGAGAGAAGAGAGAAAAAAGTAAAATCACATCAATAGGCCAGGATCAAAGACCTAAGCCATATTCTGAACTATGACCTAATGCCATACTAAGGCCCAAGATGCAAATCACCATTCTTTAAACAATTACAATGTGAACATCCAATGCCCATGCCCTGAAATGTCTGTTATAAGAGGCTTCTGGTTTGACTCATCTCAAAGGTAAAACCATAGGCAATATGGTGGTACTATGCCTAAAAAAATAGTCATGCCTGTAATTTGCATGTACAAGTACAAATTACTCCATTGTAAGCACCTATATATTTATCTGTCTACTGTGCATCCTCCTATAAAGATGTTTCAGGGCTAGGGAAATGACTCCATTGGCTAAAGCATGAAGATCTGCATCTGGATTCCCAGCACCCACACAAAAGACTGGCACCACAGCACAGGCCGTAAGTCCATCACTGCGAGGCTAGGATGGACACAGGAAGATTCCTGGAACTTGCTGGCAAACCATTCCAGTCAAAGCACTGAGTTCCAGAACCAGAGCGAGAGTGTGTCTCAAAAAATGAAGCGGAGAGCATCTGAGGAAGGCACCACACACACACACACACACACACACACACACACACACTCTTTAAAGATGTGTTAAGAATAAGGAAAGTAAGCCTACACCAGGATACAAGGATGTCACAAGCAGATGAGCTGACCACAAGGGTTCTCATGTGTCCGCCCGCGCATGTGTCTGCCATACAGTTAACAATCTGAGTCTTTACCATATTTAAGATGTTCTAGCTGTGGAACAGAAAATGAAATTCCAAATAAAAGAAAGTTAAATTAAAACATGGATGTTTACACATTCCATAAGGAAGAGCTTCAAAAATAAAAAACTTAAGCTTGAAAAAAAAATGATTCTCAAAACAAGATGGAAAATATGAGATCATCCTTAAGGCACAGGAAACAAAAGCAGAAATTGACAAATGGGGTTACATCAAACTAAAAAGACTCTATACCACAAAGTCAACACTGGGAAAGGCAGAGTCAATCTGCAGACTGAAAGGAAACAACTGCAATGTATAAATTCTTGTAGCTGCCCCAAATAAGCAAAGAATGTCAAAACCTTAATAGTAAAAATTAAACAACCTACTTAAAAAATTGGCAAAATACCTAAGAAGACATTGCTAAAAAAAAAAAAAAAAAAAAAAAAAAAAAGACACAGAAATACAAACAGGGCTAAGGAAAAAAAAATGTTGAACACCACTAATTATCAGCAAAATGCAAATCAAAACCACTGTGATACAAGGACTAAAGTATCACTACACAGTGATTCAAAGACTAAAGATAAATGCTGGCAGTTGGGCTTAGTGGCAGGTGCCTTTAATCCCAGCCCTCAGGAGGCAGAGGCAGACAGATCTCTGTGAGTTCAAGGTCAGCCTAGTCAACATAGTAAGTTCCAGGACAGCCAGGGCACACAGTGAGACCCTGCTTCAAGCAAACGAACAAACAAATGAAAAACAGTAAGTGCTAGTGAGGATGTGGAGAAAAGCTACCCTTTCCACACCAGTGGTGGAAATATACATCAATATAGCCATTATGGAAAACAGTATGGAAAGATCTACCATGAGATCCAACTATCCAAGCACTAATTATATCCAGGGGAAATAAAATTAGCTCATCAAAGAGTCAACTGTACTCCCACACTTAGAGTGGCCCTGTTCACAACAGGATAGAAAGTGACGCAACCAAGCACTCATCAGCTGATATACACAAGATACATAAAACACAATGCTATCCAGCCATAAGAAGTTAATATGGCACTGTCATTTATAGCAACACAGGAAGAATTTGATGTCATCATGTTAAAAGAAAGCCAAGTCCCATGTGTCCTCAATGCTGGGTAGAAACTTTAAAAGTTGATCTCATGGAAGTTGAGAATGCGAACAGTAGGGCATGGAAGGGTATGAGGAAAGGCTGGTCAAAGGGCACGTGGTTACAGTTAAAGGCAAAAAGTTCTGGTGTGCTATTACCCAACACAAAGAATAAGGGTAACAAAAATGTGATGCACATTTCAAAAACAGTATTATGAAAATTTTAACTATAAAAATATAGTAAATGCTTAAGAAAATACATTACACAATGTGTACATACATTAGACACTATATGGTAGCATTAATATGTACAACTTTCATGTTTTATGTAATAGTTATGAATAAGGGAAAAATATAAAAACATGTTTTAAAAATGAGCTCTATATACCAAGGCCTGAATTGGAGACAGTTTAAAGACCCTAGGGAAGATGCTTAATAATCATTCAGAAGGTCAAACAGGATAGACATCGGAAGTAGGAGAAGACAAGGAACAGGATAGGAGCCTTCCACAGAGGACCTCTGAAAGACTCTACCCACCAGGGTATCAAAGAAGATACTGCAACTCATAGCCATATTTTGGGCAGAGTGCTAGAAAGCTTATGGAAGAAGAGGGACATAGAAAGACCTGGAGGGGACCGGAACTCTACAAGAAGAACAACACAGCCAAAAATCCTGGGCCCTGGGGGGGCTGCAAAGGACCAATACTCGAACCAAGGACCATGCATAGAGAGAAACTAGACTCCTTGTTCAACGAAAGTCCACTGGTTGCTCAGTTTCCAAGTGGGTTCCCTAGTAAGGGGAACAGGGGCTGTCTGTAACATGAACCCAGTGGCAGGCTCTCTGATCACCTCCACCTGAGGGGGATGCAGCCTTGCCAGGCCACAGAGGAAGATGATGCAGCCAGCCTTGAAGAGACCCGATAAGCTAGGGTCAGAGAGAAGGGAGCACCCCCTATCAGGGGACTAGGGAAAGGGCACAGGGGGAGAAGAGGGAGGGTGGATGGGACTGGGAGGAGACAAGGGAGGGGGCTGCAGTGGGGATACAAAGTGAAATCACTGTAATTAATTAATTAATTAAAATAAAACAGACAGGCAGACAAAAAGGGGGACTAACCTCAGCACTAGAACAGAACCATCTGTTTTGGATTTTCTCAAAGTGCTTAAGATGGCATCCAGGGCCCTAACACATTAAAAGCACTCTACCAGGAACCTGTACTCTCAACCCCTCAGTGTTCTCTGAAGGATATAGCTCTATACACATAACATGTACAGACACAGGACTTCTGCAACTGAAAGCCACCAATGGGGCTTTCAGTGATGAAGCCTGACTTGTGAACATGGTCCCAGCAACGGAGTTTTACTGGTCCAAACACACTGTCTCTTCTGGGCTCCAAACGTCAACAGGTTCACTTTTGACAGGTGGGCAGCAGAGTCTATACCCTGCTATGGAAGGCTGGCCACAGAATGAACAAGCGGACAGCTATAGTATTCTAACCATGGCCTTTCCCTCATAAAAGAATTTCTTGGCTGGAGAGATGGCTCAGTCAGCTACTGCTTGCCCTGCAAAACTGAGACTGGAGTTCAATCCCTAAAAACTACACTGAAAAAGTTGGGCATCGTGACGTGAACTTTGGCTGGAAAGGCAAATGCAGACAGGTCCTTGGGTCTCAAGTCTGACTGCTCAGATATCCTAACCTAGTATGCGAGCCCCAGGTCAAGGAGAGATCCTGCTTCAAAAAACCAAACTCACACTGGAGAGATGGCTCATCACTTGAGGGCTGCTTTTCCAGAAGCCTGTATTCAATTCCCAACTCCTACATGGTGGCTCACAACCATCTATAACTGTGGAACACAGACATACATGCAGCCAAAACATTCATATATATTTTTCAAAAGAAAATCAGAAAAAGATTGGTAGGTGAAGCTGTCAAGGGTGAAAGTAATCAGAATGCACTATATACATGTATAAAACTGTCAAAGAACATATTTAATAAAAAGGGGAACCAATGACACCCAATGCTGTCCTCTAAACTTGGTACGCATATATACAAACACACACAGACAGAAAGAGACAGAGGACCTCCTGGCCTAACACACTAATGATGATAAAAATAAATTAAAAATACCAACTATAATATTCAACGCTTTTAAATGTGCTCTTAGTTTTCAGAAGCTGTGTCAAATACCACAGACTGAATAGCTCTTAAGACTAGAACTGTATTTCTCACTGTTCTAGAAAGTAAAAGACTAAGCTTGTACTAAGGGTACAGGCATGCTCAGGTTCTGATTCTTCCATGCTGCCAACTTCTTACCTCTTCTGTATTCTGCCATGGCAGAAGACACTAACTAGCTCATTCAGCTCTGCTCTCAAGAGCATTAACCCTGTTTATCTGGGTATCACCTCCACAACCTAATCACCTCCTATCTGCAAATACTGTGGCACTGGCAATTAAAGAACAATCATTCATAACTTGCACGGCCACCTAACAGACTAAACTTTACTTTGAACTAACATCACAAAATAACTAATTTTGGGAATTTCCTCATTGTTCCAGCCACCTGTAATCAAGAACAACATTAAGAAAAATCAAAAGAAGTATAAAACGCAGAACAGAAAACAATATTCACTGGTGTCTTGTGAACAAGAACTCCCATGAATTTCATCTTACCAAAAGCTATTCTGGCAACCTTCCAGGAGTCCACTGCCTGCACAAATTATGCATGCTGATTTATGAAAAGCAGGCTCTCCTTGTCTCTGGAGATAACAGGAAACGGTTCCATCTTACTTTATGAGTGTGACTTTACTTTCCCTCCTAAGATTGCTTTTTCTTGTTCCCTTTCTATCACGTTTTCCTATAGCTATTTGTTTTCTTTAAATATAGTACTTTTAAAAAATCCTTCCTTAAAAAAATCCTTCCTTTTATTTGCAGATGAAATGATAGTATTCCTGAGTGACCCCAAAAATTCTACCAGGAACTGCTGATAAACATCTTCAGCAAAGTGGCTGGCTGCAAAAACTCAAAAATATCAGTAGCCCTCTTGTATACAAAAGACAAATGGGCTGAGAAAGAAATTAGGGAAACAACACCCTTCACAATAACCACAAAGGGCATAACGTACCTTGGTGTAACTCTAACCAAGCACAGTCAAAGACTTGTATGAAAAAAACTTCAAGTCTCTGAAGAAAGAAACATGGCATGGAAAGTTCTCCCATGCTCATGTCACAGCAGGATTAAATAGTAAAAATATTCATCTTACCAAAAGTAATCTACAGATTCAATGCAATTCCCATCAAATTACCAACACAATTCTTCAGACCTTAAAAGAAACATTCTCAACTTCATATGAAATAATAAGAAACCCAGAATTGGAAAACAATTCTCTACAGGAAAAGATCTTCAGGAGGTATCTCCATCCCTGATTTCAAACTGTACTATAGAGCAACAATACTAAAAACTGCATGGTACTGGCATAGAAACAGACTGGTGGATCAATGGAATCGAATAGAAGACCCTGACATAAATCCACACATTTATGGACACCTGATCTTTGACAAAGATGCCAAAACCATTCAATGGAAAAAAGACAGCATCTTCAACAAATGGTGCTGGTCTAACTGGATGTCTACATGTAGAAAAATCTAAATAGATCCATACTTATCACCCTGCACAAAACTAAAGTCCAAGTGGATCAAAGACCTCAACATAAAACCAGATACACTAAACCTGTTAGAAGAAAAAGTAAGGAAGAGCTTGGAACTCATTGGCACAGGAGACAACTTCCTGAACAGAACACCAACAGCACAGGCTCTAAGATCAACAATCAGTAAATGAGACCTCAGGAAACTGAAAAGCTTCTGTAGCGCAAAAGATCTATCATCAGAACAAAACAACAGCTTACAGACTGGGAAAGGATCTTCACCAACCCCATAACTGACAGAGGGCTAATATCCAGAATACAGAAAGAACTCAAGAAGTTAAACAGCAACAAATCAAGTAATCCAGTTAAAAATGGGGTACAGAACTAAACAGATAATTTTCAATAGAGGAATATCGAATAGCAGAGAAACACTTAAAGATATGTTCAATCTCATTAGCCATCAGGGAAATGCAAATCAAAACAACCCAGAGATTTCACTTTACACCCATCAGAATGACTAAGATCAAAAGCTCAAGTGACAACACTTACTGGAGAGGATGTGGAGAAAGCAGAACCCTCCTCCATTGCTGGTGGGAATGTAAACTTGTACAAACAATTTGGAAATCAATCTGGCACTTTCTCAGACAATGAGGATCCTCAAGATCCAGCTATACCACTCCTAGGCGTATATCCAAAAGGTGCTCAAGTACACAACAAGCACATTTGCTCAACCATGTTTGTAGCAGCTTTATTTGCAATAGCCAGAATCTGGAAACAACCCAGATATCCCTCAACAGAAGAATGGATACAGAAATTGTGGTACATTTACACAATGGAATACTACTCAGCTTTTAAAAACAAGGAAATCATGGAATTTGCAGGCAAATAGTGGGAACTAGAAAAGATCATCCTGAGTGAAATAACCCAGAACCAGAAAGACATACATGGTATATACTCACTTATTAGTGGATACTAGATATATAATATAGGATAAACATATGAAAATCTGTACACCTAAAGAAGATAAACAAGAAAGAGGACCCTGGGTAAGATGATCAATCCTCATTCAGAAAGGCAAACAGGATAGCCATTAGAAGTGGGAGAAAACAAGGAACAGGACAGGAGCCTACCACAAAAGGCCTCTGAAAGACTCTACCCAACAGGGTATCAAAGCAGATGCTGAGACTCATTGCCAAACTTTGGGAGAAGGGCAGGAAATTTTATGAAAGAAGGGAGAGACAGAAAGGCCAGGAGGGGACAGGAGCTCCACAAGGAGAGCAACAGAACCAAATAAACTGGGCACAAGGGTCTTTTCTGAGACTTCTATTCCAACCAAGGATCATGCAATGGAGATAACCTAGAACCCCTGCACAGATGTAGCCCATGGCAGCTCAGTCTCCAAGTGGGATCCCTAGTAACAGGAACAGGGGCTATCTCTGACATGAACTCAGTGGCTGGTTCTTTGATCTCCCTGAGGGGAGAGCAGCTTTACCAAGCCACAGAGGAAGACAATGTGGCCAGTCCTGATGAGACCTGATAGGCTAGGGTCAGATGGAAGGGGAGGAGGACCTCCCCTATCAGTGAACTGAGGGAGGGGCACAAAAGGAGAAGAGGGAGAGAGGGAGGAAAGGATTGGGAGGGGATGGAAGAGGGGTACAGCTGGGGTACAAAGTGAATAAATTTTAATAAATAAAAAAATTAAAAGTTAAAAACAAACAAACAAAAATCCTTCCTTTTAAACATTCTCATTCAGCTTTCGTTAACTTTACATTACTTTCAGGCACTTGAGACCTTGGACGGAGCCTTGGAAATAACAGACTCTCAGCTGCTGTCTAATCATAAAACTTCAATGGTCAGCTCAATTATTTGGATTCTATTGGGATGCAGGCCATGTTTCATAACTAGCAATATACTCTCATCACCATTAGACTTTATATATTATCACTTAATACAGCAATTTGTATCTCACAACACTTCAAAATTGAAATGTGCCTTCTAATCTATACTGCTCAGTGATAATTACTATGAATATGCCCAATAAAGTCAGTTTATTATAATAGGTACATTTTGTAAACAAACTTCTCTTTTTTAAAGATTTATTTTATTTTTTATATATTAGTACTCTATCTGCATGTACACCTGCATGCCAGAAGAGGGCATCAGATCTCATTATAGATGGTTTGAGCCACCCTGTGGTTGCTGAGAATTGAACTCAGGACTTATAGAACAGCAGCCAGTGCTCTTAACAGCTGAGCCATCTCTCCAGCAGCAAAACAGGTATAGTTTTTGAAGAACTATGTTTTTTGAAAGAACTACAGACATGACATACTATTAAATACCAAATGCATGAATCAAAATTTGAAAATGCAGAAACATTCTTTTTCTATTTTTTACTTTAATTACATAAAATAAATATCCTTAGAAGGTTTGCCTTTGAGGATCTTAACGACGGCAGGTGCTGTGGGGAAGAACATTATCAAAGAGGCCAGGATGAGAAAAAAAAAATGTTAAAAGTTGGTTTATTCAAATGATAGATCTCCTGAATCTTTCTTTAGCATCAGAATTCTGGAGTCTCATATTTTCATTTAAAGAACACATTGTTTTTTTAAGAAGCCACAGAAATAGCTTAGCAGTTAAGACCACAGGCTACTCTTCCAAAGGACCCAGGTTTGATCCTCAGATCCCAGATACTGGCTCACAAGCATCTGTAACTCCAGTTAAGGAGATCTGATGCCCTCTTCTGGCACAAGGCACACACGTGGTACACAGACATACATGCAGGCAAAACACACACATAAAACAAAACAAATACGTTTTGTTTTTTTTTTTTTAAAGAACACATTTCTTCACACAAGGAACATCTTATTTTTTAGAAAGAGAATTCAAAAAGAATTCCAATAATGAGAATTGTGTTGGATGATTATCTTTAATTCTAATTAGCCTACAATTAATAAATAGTGCTATAGGCAGTAAAACAAAAATGGAACAATGGAATAATTCTCTTTCCTTGTTTGTTTTTGTTTTCTTTATTTCCTTTGTCTAGTAGTTGAGACAGGCTGTCACTGACGCTGATCTCATGCTGGCGACCCTCTGATTCTGCCTCCTGAGTACTGGGACTGTAGGCATAGGCCACCACGGCCGCCTCGAGTTATTCTTTGAAAAGCTCTATAGAGCTATGATACAGTGTGGAGAAGACAGGCTTTGCAGCAAGACAGCATCAGTTCTAACCCTGCCCTGGTCTCTGGCTCATAAGCCTCTGAGAAGAAAATGAAATGAAACTCTGTAGGTAATAACCTTAGTGCAGGACTTCACTAACAAAATGTCAATAAAGAGCGCATTGCTATTAACAGAAAGAATGCTAAATATACATTTAGTTTTGTCACCTCCCAAAGTCTACTGGAATGCAGTGAGATTCCAGACAGAGAAACCTACAAATACAAAGAAAAGTAAAGAAAAGCCAGGAACAAAATTTTGGAAAGTGGAAAACAGCTGGAAGAGACATAAATAACCTCGCACAGCCAAGAAAATGGGATCCTGGGATCCGAGGTCCAGTACAGGACTCAGAGCCGCGGTGTCGCAAATTCCCCAGAGGGGCCTACTTATTTTCTGCAGTTCTGTTTCAAAGCCTCCATCTCTAAAATGACATAATTACATATGACACTGCAACTCACTGCTGCCAACAATACAGCAGTGACACAGTGGACAGGATTTCAGATTTTGGGTTTTCTTTTTTCTTTTACATTTTTAGTTTTTTAAATTTTTTAGCTGCAGCAATAATATTAATAAAATGATTCAAACTGGGTAGAATAAACAACAAAACAATTCAAAGGGAGGGGACGAAAGGGTTTCAGGACTAGCTATGTCCCTTTAAGCCAACCAAACACAGAGCGGTAGGTTCTCAAAGAACGAGCCACACGCACCAACCAAGACTTCCTACAATTAAATTCCTCAGGTTCTGATACTACCTACATGTATGGCACCACGGGATCAAAACTTAGAGAGGAATGGGAAACTGGAGAGGTCTATGCTTGGGTGAGTGGACTGTCCCCTCACACAAAACCTCCGCCCTGTGGACTAGCAGCAGCCGGAGACCTCTAGGACTAGGATCACTGCAACGGGGTGATAATCTCATTCAATCAATGTACAGAACAATTTGGTAAAATCTAGTTAAGCTTGAAGTGTGTGCATACTACTGCCTGGCACCTTCCTTCATACAAATATACCCTTTCTTGTATTTATACACAAGAAGCCAACACAAAAACACTCATAACAACATCAGTTACAGCAACAAATGTGAAAAATTACTGACACGCCCAATATCAGAAAAACAGATCAATCCGTCATTTTAAACCGAAAATAAAGACTTGATATTTGAAATCCTCTAGCTGTATGTCACTAGCTGTAAAAGCGTGAAAGGGGGCAGAGGTGATTTTGTGAACACGCCCTTTATCTAAACACTCGTGAAGAGTTGGTGAATAACACAGTCCACAGTTGATAACACAGGACAGGAGAGCCCACCCTTGCCTAGGTGCCTACCACCAGGTGTGAGTGAACCTGTGTACTCTGTGTCTTATCCATAACACACAAACGTATGAGAAAGTCTAATTTGTAAATCAGAGACAAAGATTGGCAATGACTGATAAAAACTGTAAAAATAAGACAGAATTGTAATTATAATACCATAAAATTATTTAAAATTATAAAATGCTATTTCTGGAATTTCCCATTTAACAGTTCTCAAACTAGAGTTGAAAACAGTTAACTAAAATCTCAAATAAGGAGACAGTATCTTAATAAATTTTCCCTTCAATCCAATGACAAAGTAATGCTATCAGGGAGAGGTTGAGGTAGGAGAAAAGTCATGCGTACAAAGCCACCTAGGGACAGAGTAAGACCCTGCCTTCAAATGAAAAATAAATGATCTAACAGAAAGACAAACATAGCATGTTCCTACCTGTTTGTAGACAGCGATGTTAACTTTGTGAACGTACAGAATGAAACTCAGCAGCCTCTTGAGAGAGCAGTGCGGAAAAGGCACAAAGTTTGATAACAGGCCCCAAAGCAGAGAAGAATTAAGTTTGGCTCTTCATTATCACCATAAACTACCACTTAAAGCAATCTATGAAAAGAATGAAACTCTCAACATGTAAAATGATTGTCTGAAGATGTGGGAATATAAATAATATGTATATTACTGAAATACCATAATGTACCTCTAGAGATATGTGAATATTGTATTTCAAACAGTTATTTTTTAAGTCTAGAATGACTATATTTGGACTATCTTAGGCCCACCCCTTGACAACAATTGGGACAATTAATTTATACTATTTCATTTCTCTTTATCCACATCTCTTCGGAACCAAGCTACCTAAACAGCAATGGAATTTTCACTTTAGAGGAGGCTCTCCCGTGTTTAGGTAAGACTTGAGGCAGCTCACTCAGAAGGGGTGGAGGGCGGGACAGAAGTCAGAACTGTGCACAAGCAGAACAAAGGCTTGCTTGGGCTTTTCCCAAAATATATCAGAAGTTCCCACAAAACAACAATGAAGGAGAAATGAATTTGATGAGATAAAAGCAGGACCAGAAAGAGCTAAAACGGCCCTGGAAATGGAACCAGATTAACATTTAATTGTATTTTTCTGTAGTCTATACTGTTTTTTTTTTTTTTTTTTTTTTTGGAGGGGGGAGTTTTTAAGACTATAACTTGGTTATTTAGCCAATATTTTTATTGAAAGAAATACAGACTAAGCAATGAGCCCAGGACCTTTGTGAACACTGCAACATTCCAGCTTACGAGGCTGCCCAACACTATACAAAGGTTTTCAAACAAATCCGCTGCCCGGCCTGACTGATGTGCTGATTTCACACAAAACATGCCTGGGACTGTTCTTTTTATAGGTGTCCACAGGTTTCACTGTCAGTGCTGACTCTTAAGATGCAGTGTCGTCTCGTCTCTAACCTATTAGCTTTACTGTGTGTCTGCTGCTGCGCTTCAAATGTCCAAACTCCTTGTCAAATCCAATGTCCTTACTTCGCCTTTCTAGCATCTGGCACCATTAGACTAATCTTTCCTCTTTGAGCGGCCCTGGCATCTACCTTTCAGCTTTTCCCACACTATGACTCCTTCTCTCTTTAAATCCCTTTCTTTAAAACTTAAGAGATGTCTCATTCTTGAGTCTCCACTTCAGTCTCTGCTTCGACTATCTACTCCAGGCTTTAATCCAGAAGAGATATTCATTGTCTCCTCTATCAAAATATACCCACAAGTAAATTTCCAGAAGCCAGCCTGCCACATTCTCATCAAACTCTCTCACTTATGTCTCCTAGCAATGATATCCCAGCTCTCTTAAGGTACTCAAATAATTATGAGATCATATACATATATGTATACTTAAGGACGGTTAGTTGAGTCTCCACTTCACACATATATATATATGTATGTATACATATGTACATGTAAAGACATATATACACATACATTCTCTTTTAACTCCCTTATAATAAGGCTTTCACAATTTTTCTACCAGATTATGGTCTTTCTACATTTTTCTCTATGCCAATGTCACCAACAAGAACTTACAATCAATAGTAACTCTAATGATTTTACTGATAAATATTCTAATTTTTAATAAATATTTTAATAAATTTTAAATAAAAATTTTTAATAAATATTCTAAAATTTCCAATTAAAAAAACACTCAAACATAATAGAATGGGAGTAAAAGGAAGGAAAACTTACCTGTGAAATAGCTGTGCGCTACAAGTACAAAATAAGGTCAAAGAGAGCCCCAAACAGCTCTCAGATCAGATAATAGGGCCTTGTGGAAGGACAAAGCTACCTTGCTACCCATTGATGCGAGAGTACAGAACCATGACACCACCTGTGTCCGCCCCATCCCCACCTCTGTCACCCCATCAGAAACTAGATGGGGCCTTGGATTTTCCTCCAGACAGAAAAGAACTCTGTTCTTAATATAAAATTAGAGAATTTGGGGACATTTTTAACACAAACCAAAAATATCCCATCATTACAGAGCCTGTATTTAGTCGGTCTAAAAAAACTTAGATTCTGTGACTTCCTTAAATCTCACATTTTAACTAAATTTTCTTAGACTATGTTTATGTCTTCAAAAGAAAATGAATTTTCTTTCACGTTTCATTACACGATTCTGGTTTTTTTTACCCCTCAAAGGAAAAAGGGGGTATAGCAAATAAGTCTCACCTTTCTCACAAAGACCTCAGCCCAACAACCACTCCCAAGATCGCTGTCAATCACTGACACACTCCTGCCAACACTCAACCCATCTGCCATCCCCCAAGACGCTTTAGTCTTAAAAGGAAGGAAAGACCCCAGAAGTGGGGGCAGGAGAGGCAGGAGATGCTTAGGGCACAGGCCAACCTGGCTGTGGAGCAAGAAAGCAGAGCCATTTTATGGAAATCTAGATGTTTTAAAACAACTCTGTCTCTTCTTTTACTGAAGCCAAAACTGGGAGGTCTATGCAAAGCGGAGGCTGTGTGTGTTCTGACAACATATTCTTCTGAGAACACAAAAAAGCAAAGGAGGGATGTGAGAAAGACGATCCTTGCTCCCTGGATAGTACTTATTGCCATAAAATGCCCTAACCGTTCGGTGTGGGGCATCTGACTGAAACACAGGATCCCTCTTAAGGAAAAATAAGGCATGGCATTTATGTGTTCACTCAACTGATGGAGTACCCTTACAGGCTGCCCTGCCCTGGGCAACATGTAGAATGTTTGCTTTGCTTTAGCAAATGATAACTTTCTCTTTATTTCCTCTTCACACTTTCCCCTTCTCTTCAATTCCATCCCTGAAATCTGACGCTCTGCACAGGCCTCTGGGAAGAATTTCTCCCTGTGGAATGTCAGATATTTTTGAGCCAATAAAGAACAGTTATGCCCTGCAAGAGTATTAACTGAGCAAAATTGTTTCAGCACTAGATAAAGGTTACCCACAGCCTTCCACATGCCAGTGAGGGCCCAGGGCTCTGACAGTAAGCTGTAATGTGCAGGCATTCCCCAGTCTTATTTGACCGGCAGAAAATTTGGGCTCCATAAAAAAAATTTTAAAAAAATAAAAAATAATAAAAAAAGTTACGCTTGGAGAACATTCTGCTGAAATGGAAGAATGAAACATAACCCCCGAATGAGCATATGAAGCAGACCCTTAAGGCTAAAATAAAGTAAAACATGACTGCGGAGAAGCAAGAAGAAAGGACAGGTTCACCGAGGCTGAGATTAGTCCTCAGAGGCCTGTGCAGAATCTACTGTTCAGACCCCAGCAGGATGCAGCTGCCCAGCCAGGCCTGAAGACACGGCCCTGTGGAAGGAAGCCCAGGAGATGAGGTCTAGGTGAGAAGAAAGAGGCAGCTCCCTTGAGGGAGAAGGCTGAGCTCCTCCAGCGTCTGCTTTGGGTCACCATTTTGTTTGGTGGTTTTCTTGTTTTGTTCTGATTTTTGTTTGTTTGTTTACTTGCTTGGTTTGGTTGGTTGGTTTTGTTTGGGGAGTTTGGTTGGTTTGTTGTTGTTGTTGTTCTGTGGTGCTGGGGAAGCCTGGTACGCGTGGGCAGCCACTCCTCCACGGAGCTACAACACAGCCTGTGTCCTGCTAAATGGTTCCTTTATATTTTCCTTTTGTGATCTGAGCAAATTAAAATATGTTTCTAGTGGCTGTTTAGAAAAACAATACTAATGCCCTTGAAAATCAGAACCTTCCTCTTTCCCATTAGTCTGTAAGTTCCTCAAACATACGACGCACATGGCTGCCCAGTTCGCTTGTGTTAGTCTACACAGCTGCTTCCCAGACAAAGCAGACACACATGGTGCGCTGACTGACTGCTCTACTCACTCAGGCTCACTCCCCGCTTCCCACTCTGAGGCAAAGGTCGTTAGAACATAGTATTTGGGGACTTGAAACTTAAATCTGTAGCTTAAATACCCATACGAGGCTAAATCAGTGGCTTAGTTTGTTCTTCATTTATGGCAGGATGCAGAATATTCTTTGTTTGTAGAACAATGCTAAAATTGTATTTATTTTTAGTTTATAAACAGACTGACTGCCAAGGCAACTGCTGTTTAATGATTTCTTTAAAGCCTCAAAGTCTGTTGCTGCTCTACGATTTGGCGGACTTTAAAAATAGAGTATTTGTAGGCCAGTGAGATGGCTCAGTGGCTAAAGGTACTTGCTACCGAGGCTGATGACCTAAGTTCAACCCCCAGAAGCTACATGGTGGAAGGACAGAACAGAATCAGTTGTCTCCATGTCTCATGGCACTGCACCCACCCACAGCCAGACACATATACACAATAAATGAAGAAAGAATGTAACAGAATATTTTAATGATGGAATACAGTAACATAAGACTTTTTCCACATTAGCATTTCTAAGTCCCAATGGCATCAACAAAAGAGCTCATACACAGAAAACTTTAGTTTACCAAAACAATTCAGAAAAAAAAAAATGTCATTTTGCTCATAAAAAAGAAACTGTTAACAGTTGCTAAGAGGAGAGAAAAAAAATCCTTGCAAAACATGTAAATAACATATATATGCAAATTACCCTGCAAAGGAAGGTGCTCCAGAAATAAACATGATCTTCCTTCCCTCCCGTTCCGGACCTGCACACCCTCTCAAAGCCTCATCGACTAATGCTGCTCTAAAGAAACAACAGGACCACACATGCCCTTGAGAAGCCAGGCAGAGCATGACTACACAGAAAGAGGACTTTCCGGTCCCCAATTTCCGATCATCAAGTAGAAGGGCAGTTCCTGAAATCACACCCACAGCCTTTGCCTCCACCAAAAAGAACCCAGATGCTCCCATCCCAAATGCCAAGCATCTAGGTAGTTAATGACCCTAGTTTATTTCTTAATCTAGAAATAAAGAGGAATATCCCAAACGACAGAGGCAACCGAGGAGAGGGGCTGTGTGAGAAGGACCAAGGCCAGCAGAGCCCAAGAGCTCACAGGGAATCTTAGCTCTCTGGGAGGCTAAGACAGAGGACTGTTTGAGCCCAGGCAAAGCCAGTCTGGACAAGACAGTGAGAGCCCATCCCTAAATGAAGAAACCAATTATTTTTTTACCTAATTAACTACACACATTGTCTCTTAAAAAGGAAGGGGGAGGCGTGAAGAGAGAACTGTTTTGGCCACAGATCACCATCAAAGGCCCAAATGCCTATAAACATTGGTGTAAGTGTCTGGTGCGGAAGTCTAAAGACATGAGCACCTGCAGACAGCTGAGAGACATGGAAGGCATCGGGGATGCTGAGCAGAGAGACAGCAAGGTCTTGTCAAGGTCTGAAGTGGGTACCAGCTTTGGAGGAGAACCAGCAGTACTGTCCACTGAAGCTTGTTTTGAGACTGAGACATTAGGATGGTGACCACTCAGTGCCACAGCCACCGCCTAACAAGTCCCGGAGCTCACAAAGGCCCACTCCAGACAAACAGCTACAGTCTCCTTACAGCTACCCATGAAGTGTGGGCTCCAGAGGTGGCTTACATCTTTAAAAACTAGATATGCATATATATAAAATAAAGAGTTGAGGATGACCTTGAACTTCTGATCCTCCTGTCTTTACCTCCTCAGTGCTAGGGTTAACTTTTAAGTGGTTTAATGTGGTTCTGGAAACAAAACCCAGTGCTTTTCGTGCAGGCTAGGCAGGCATGCCACTGACTTAATATATACATAACATACACACCTCCAGCCCTGGTTTACTGATTTTTAACTGAAAAACTATCATTTGCTCATACTAACCACTGAATAACTGGGTCACAACAATCCTAAAGAAGCTGGCATTTAGAGGGTGTAAGTTAATCCCCGCTCTCTCCAGAGAGGAGTCAGGAAGGCAGGGTGCAGACTGGTCTGTCCAGCTCTGAGTCCACAGCTGTTTTCCTCTTCCACTGTGCTGACCTTCCTAGACATAATTTATAATGGCCAAATGAAGCTCACAGAGAAAAATAGCTCATGTACAATATACTAATACATCCTTTTTTTTTCTATAAAAGGCCAAATAGTTAATATTTAGGGCTTCTTCAAGTAACACAGGCTTATTTTGCTGAATTTCCAGTTTTTGTCCTTTAAAAACATAAAAAGCACACTTGGCTCCCACGGCCACATCAAAGCTGGCCTCAGGCCACAGCTCCCTGACCTCTGTGTTGGAAACTCGGTCCAAGCAAGGCCCAACGGTTCTGACCTGATGAGAACTGCAGCCCTGATTCGATGTTGGAATTTATTGCACTGCATTACATTTAAAGATGGTGCCACGGGGGCTCAGCATCTCAGCAGAACAGGGGTGGCAGATGAACCTTCCACTTAAAACAGTCAGCTTGCTCCATCATTCAGGACGGCGTGAGAGAGAGGCCGCCTCATTCAGAACCCTTCTTTAGAAGGGTTCTAGAAATTATTGGGCACGTCTTTCCTTTATTTCCATCCTTTGCATATTCCAACTTGAAGTATTAATATTCATGTGCCACTGAAAATCAATGCTTCCCTCAACCTAATTAAGACTGACTATTTCAGAGGGCCACAGCATAATGAACAGAAACCTGGAGCAATTTAAGCTGACCAGAGGCTCTTTCAATAGGAGCAAAAGCCTGTAGGGAGCTATTACTGGAAATTACAGAAATATTCTCCATTCACTTTATGACATTAATAAAACTGCCTCTGAACACTCCCGAAATGTGTAAGAACCATCAGGTCCACCAGCAGATGTAGCAAACTGCATCCAGCTCATCAATACAGAAGTGCAGATGAGAAGCATTTTCAGTGGCATTCAAATATTGCTCGAAGGGCAAAACCATCCACCATTTATTATCTCCTTGATTTTCTCTTTGGATACTAAATTTGTACCCAGGATTTGGGTGTGGACCATGCATAGGTAAATATTTGTCATGTGAGCTGTCAGTTGGCTTGGTCACAGCTAACCAACTTTGGTGCCCGATCTAAGGGTCTCTGGGTAAAATATGTTCAATTCTGTTGATTTATGCCTTGCTGCTTCTTAGCTATAGTGGAAAAAGAGGACAGGCCCCAGGGACCAATTTAATAGCAACGAATGTTATTTTCATTGCTGAGCTAAACAAATTGGAAACAGAAGACTGGATTCCAAAGGCCACTAACTTATTTCACATGAAACCATATGGCCCATAGGTCAATAAGTACAGGCTGATTTTATTCACAAGAGCAGCAGAGGAACAACCGCAGCTCTTATTGGATTTTGACCCTTTTGTCCAATGTTACAATCCCCTCTTGAAGAAACCTTGAACAGTTAAGAAAGCCTGGCCAAAACCCACTAGCACACATCAAAGAGGAACGACAGAAAGTGACCAAATGCAAGAGCCAATTAAAAATGTATGCTTGAGCAAGGCAAGTCTTTCTTTCTTCTTCTGTGTACAAAGGGACATGGTGACCTCGGTCACAATGTAAGAGACCAAGGCGGAGGGGGCAGGAGAGGAAAAAATGTGACTTGGACTTGGAAATATACTAGAAATGTTATATACAGTAGATTATATAATCATTACAAGCCTATAAAACAGGAAATAGCACCCCCTATCTCACAGATGAAGAACTAAAGCTCAGGATAAAACGACTTCCAAAATCACCTATAAGAAGTGCCAGAGCTAGCAACTGATCATGGGCGGTTCTTGTTCGAGCTGCCCCATTCACTCCATCAGGTGGCCTCCTCCAAATATAAACACAGTACAGAGCAGTCGACATCCAGGAGTCCGATAGACAGGTGGTGTTGGGAAGCAAAAGGACTCTAGGCTCAGGCCAGGGCTCTACTGTCTCACAGAAGATGTCCCAGTTGCTAAAAATGTCACACTTGTCAGAGCCAGCCCTCAAGGTCTACTATATCAACACGATGCTAGACATGTGAACACACAGTAGGGCCTAGGGAAAGCTGAGACGCAGTTTGCAAGGCAGGAGTGCAGGAGGTCAGCTGCCTGGAAAAGAAGGCAGGACACCACTGAGAAAGGACTGGAGCTGTCCAATACTGTTCATCTGGGGCTACAGAGGGGCCTGAACACTCAGGCGAGAGAGCCTTCGGGAGGGAAACTCAGTGCGGGGAAGACAGAGCCAGAGGCAAGGGCTATGAGATAGGAGCTAGATTCTTTTTTTTTAACTATGGAGATATAACAACTTTTGTTTCCAAGTATTCGTCAACCGACTGCAGTCATACCAGTGGTAATGACCTTCATAGAAGGTCAAATCTCCACAAGAGAAGAACAGATGGAAATGGAATAGCAATCCAAATAATTCAAGAAAAGAAAAAAGAAAAAAAAAAAAAGAAACTTGCCACAATTAGAGCAGAACTTTATATTTCCACACAGCAGCCTCAAGCTAGCAAAGACGGGAGCCACGAGAGCAGATTGAGGGAAGAGGACTGGTGCCAGGCGCGCTGATACTGGCAGCTGGGATCCCTCCCCTTCCTGCCAGCACTCCCCTTCTGTAGGCAACTGTCACCTCTTTACCTAGGTCATCTGATCAGATACATGAAGCCTGTTTTCTGATCATTTTAGGATGAAGGGGAGGAAGTTGGCAGCAGAAGCAGAGAGCAAGAAAACGGGTGTCCAGAAGGGTAGAATGGCCTACTGGCAACCTTTGTCTCCAATCCAGAAAGGGGAGGCTGGACAGCTATGAGAGAGGGAGAGAGAGATGTTCAAAACCACGCCTTAATTCAGGAGGCTGTGAAGGGAGATCCAGCTGAGTGCACTGGGCTGCCTGACAAATCGAGGACCTTCTCCACTCCGTGATGGAAGCCACCATCTCAGAAGCCACATGATGGCATCCTGGGTGTCCACAGGTGACTGAAGGTAACAACCAGGTCTGGCAGGGATTTATATCTGGCTCTTCTGGGCTGACCAGTTCTCCTTCCTGGTCAAGTGATGTTACTGCGTCAGCCTGGGCATAAGCCAGACGAGGTGAGGGGCCACAAAAGGGGCTGTCCCATAAGGGCTGAACTGGAGTTCTGAACCCCCTTCTTCCTAACAGGAGGACCCTGCCAGGAGAGGGTAGAGTTAGCAGACCCCCCCCCACATCTAGTCTCAGTTAGCACGGGGAGGGAAATGGAGCTGAGAGAGCAGACAAGTCTTAGAAAATCTAAATTACATGAGGCTACTGCTGCTGGATTTGATGTAGATAAAGCAGTTTTATCAGGGAGATAAACCGACACTGTGGAATAGATCGTTTGCTTCAGGTACAGAGATTAACTGGATGAGATTTTCCAATCACGAAGATAAAAGAAATCTCAAGGATTTTTCCAGTCACCAGTCTTCAATGCTCTTCATAAAACTCTCAGGGAGAAATCCCAGTTGATGCCACTACCCAACAGTCTTTATGAATAAGAAATGACCCTTCAGTTGTGAGTCTCTGAAACTCTTAATTTTAACCCAAACACTTACTACTGCCTTCTCAGTTGAAACAAAATTAAGTGAACACCAACAAAGTAGGACGGGAAAGAGGCTAGAGATCTAACTCAGTGAGCAGAGTGCTTCCCTAGTGGTGGAGAAGCCAGTTTGATCGCCAGCAAAAACTGGGCATGGATGTTCAAGGTCATCCTAGGCTACATCAACAAAATGAAAGGTAGCCTGAGCAGTAGAGACCCTTGCCTCAAAAACAGACAGACAGACAGGCTGAAGGTCAGATGAGCTGGCTCAATAGGTGAAAGTGCTTTCATCCAAGTCTGACCTGAGTTTGATCCCCAGAACCTGCATAAAGGTTGAAGGTAAGAATGGACTCCATAACATTGACCTCTGACTTCTGACCTCCACAAACACCATAGCTTGGGTACCCATCCCCAAGGAGGTGGAGAGCATATAGAACTTTTTTCACTTCAGTCTACTTCTAAACAAAGGCAACCCAGGTCATAAAAGTATTTTCAACTCTTTTGTTGTCTTTTCTTTTTCTCTTCTGAACCTTCTCCAATCAAATCATGAGGTTAAGCCTGATCATTTAATTATTAGACAATGTGGCTGGCAATAGCTTTCGCCAAGTTAAAATGACTTCATCCCCAGTGTGCGCCACACCAGACACCAGTTAATGTTTATTTTTATTCATCTTTAGTCTAACTAGCAGTCTCAATATAAAACAAAGAAGGATATGCACATACCAAAAAGTAATTAGTGTTAAAAAGTCAATAAATGCCTTAGCTAATCTGTAGAGTGCCTGGGAAATAATCCACTTGAAATTTAAATCAAAATGCAGAACAGCAGCGAACGTCGCACGGCTACACATCATAAACTACCGACATCATGAAGAGCTGCGGCTGGGCAGCACGGAGCCCTGCTGCCGGGCTCTCGGCAACCAACAGCGCATGCAGGATCGCTGGGCTGTGGTGAAGGAAGCTCATCTCTTTCAGATACACGTCTACTTATTTAAATGACCAAGTGCTGCCGGGGGTAATGTTCTTCTAAGGCAGGTTGTTCCTAAAACAATAGCCTAATGTTTTAATCTTTGTCTTATTTGCTTCTCTGTTACGGTGGTAAAACAGACCAAAAGCAACTTGGGAAGTGTTTATTTGGCTTCCGGCTTATAGCCCATCATCAAGGGAAACCAATGCATTAACTCAAGTCAGGAATCTGGAGGCAGAAACTAAAGCAGAGACTATGAAAGAATCCTGCCTCTAGCTTGTTAGCTTCCTTCTACAACCTTCCTTCTAGCAGCCAGGCCCCCTGCTTAGGAGTGATAGTGCCTGTAGGACCTGGGCCATCCCATATCAATTAGCAATCAAGAAAAAGCCCAACAGGCCAATCTGATGGAGGCAATTCTTCATTGAGGTTCCTTCTTCCCAGTGTGTCAAGTCAGCCACCGTGGCTAACTATGACAAATCCTAAATAAAATCATGGTCATTTAGCCAGGTGTGGTGGCAAATGGACGTGATCCTAGCCCTTGGGAGGTGGCTGAAGGGGGACGGAAAAGAATTCAAAGTCACCCTGCATCCACTACATAGTTTGAGGCTAGCCTAGGCCACAGATGATCCTGTCTCAACAAAATGGAGCAAATAGAATAAATCATGGACAATTGCCTTTTGTTAGATTACTTAAATACTATCGATCAATAACTCGAAGCCTTGGGTACACAGTGGAACTCCTAGAAGCTTTAAACCCCCAAATCCTAAGCCCTACCATCTAAGGGTACAGCTGACCCCAGCAGGGGCCCAGGTGATTCTCACATGTAGCCAAAACAGATTATTGCCTTAGGCAAGTTGAAATATAACAATCAAAATAATGTATTGCAATCATCTATTGTAGCAAGAACTGTGAGAATTTGCATAAATCAAAGTGTGGGGAAGTGCAGGCCTTGTCTTCAGAGGTCCCTGATCTAAAGGGGAAAGGTCATTAACACAACATGAGCAGGCAGCAGTGAGGAGCCAAAGCAGTGAAGGGCAGTTGCAGAGGGTCATGTAACAGCACAGAGGAGGGGAAGATGTGCCTGGAATGGATCCCCAAAATCTTTCAGCCCAGGTAAGAGGCAGCCAGGAGGAACTAGCAGGGAAAGGAACTGCAAAGGTGAGAATGGGCAAAGGTTCAGAGCTCAGCAAGTCGTTCCGACAGGTGAGGTGAGGGTGAGCAGGGCAGGAGGATGATCTGCGAGAGTGTTCCTGGCTGTCGAGAGCGCAGAGACTGGCAGTGCAAACGGGACATGCAAGCTGAGCATAAGGCATCAGTTGGTATGGCAAGCTGCCCAAACTAAGGCATGCAGGGGGTGAGGGGGGCTGCTTTCTTAGATCCAGCCAACGAAATGCTCAATATTGACACAATCTCCAGATTTCCAAAGGATACTCACAATCTAGTCCTTTCGTGAAATTGCAAGTTTTAAAAGTCTTGCCAGGGCTAATAAATGGATTTGCAGGCCAGATTCTGCCTGTACGCTGCAGGTACAGACTACACCTCTGCTGGAGAATTGCTGAAGGACTTTAAAGGGGGGGGGGGGGCACAATTTAGACATTAATACACTTTAAAGCTCACTGCACCACAACACTGCAGACAGCAATCCAAGCCCAGTGGTGCAAAGGTTTTCCACCCAGCAATGTCAGTGAAGAGATCACCATTCTGAAGTTAACCCCCTAATCTTTCATTTGCCAAATTTAATACAGGACCTTCTTACTTACAACTATAGGGGGAAGAAACTAATTTTAAAAATCGCTACTATTCAGATGGCAGGCAATGATCACACTTACAAGGCTCTGAGGTGATGTAAATTACAGTGGGTTCTGAATTACACATGCTGGTGGGATACAGAGGCAGTAATCAAAGCCCCAGACTAGCTTCCTAGCAGGCCAAGCGCAATCCTCTGCTGGGAACACAGCCAACAGTCCCACAGGGCAGTCTGATAGCAAGGCAGAGCGGGGGAGGAACCCAGGTGCTACAAGAAAGTCACCCTGTGCCCAAAGAGGACCTTGGCTTCCTGAGTTGGATGCTAACTCAATCTCCTTCCCACGGCTAATTTGCCAAACGTGAGGGAAACGGCAGGTCCCCTTCACAGATGACCTACTGCCAAATACTGTCGGGGCCAACTGCAAATGTGAATCCTGTCACGCGAGAGGTGAGTCTGTTCAGTCACAAGGGAAATAAATCCAGAGAGGTAAACAGAGTACTTGCAAAAGACACTCAAAATAGCTCAAAACAAAGTCTTTAAAAACACACTTGTCTTAAATTTGTCAAAGGTCTATTTTACAGACACAGCCATCTACATACAAAATTGGGGGTTGAGATTATTTACATAACTTCATAGATGATGGGTTAGGGAAAAATAAAATCCAAAATGGAAAAAATAATTCCCATCTATTTATTAAAAAAAAAAAAAATCAAAATTTGCAGTCATAGGAGATCAGTCATAGGTAATTGGCTACAAGTGATTGTTAAATCAAATCAGCAGATGGAAGGTCTGTCCCAAAAGGTGACAGATATACAGGTTATTTAATAAAGACCTAAGTGCTTGATTTTTTTTTTCTTCATGTTTTCTCAAAAAGAGGAAAACATGTAATTACCACGTCTGGTAAAAATGCCTGCAGTCTCTGTATTCAAACCTAATTTTAGGTGTAGAAGTGGGATTTCTTTCCTCAGGCTTTCTCATTTTCAAAGCTGGAGTGTTGAACTTTGGGCTATCACAATCTCTGGAAGCTGCAATACAATCACACTTATAACCCAATGAATACAGTGGTCCTTTAACAGGAAAGAGGCTTTTTAAAAACAGCCTTCTGATTATTTCTTAAAGATTAAGTACTACCTAGAAAAAAAAATGAAAACCTCTAAAGGCAGAGGGAAAGCATATTTGAATATGAAAGCTCAAAGTCTAACATGAAAAAGTAGTCTCCATCTGTCGATTGTTATATACAATTAAATAGCATAAATAAAAATTAAAGAAAAAAAATAACAGTAGTCACTGCAGTCCAGTATTTTTGGCTCTGTTGGTCTCCTTTTGGAGCTCCTGTGCCCTCCAGGTCTTTCTATCTCCCACTTCTTTGATGAGAGTCCCTGTACTCTGCTCAAAGTTTGGCTATGAGTCTCAGCCTCTACTTTGATACCCCAATCAGCAGTCTTTCATAGGTCATCTGTAGTAGGCTCCTGTTCCCTGTCTTCTCCTGCTTCCGATGTCTATCACATTTGCCCTTCTCAATGAGAATTGAGCATTTTCCCTAGGGCCCTCCTTGTTGTTTAGCTTCGTTAGGACTATAGATTTTAGTATGCTTATCCTATATTATATGTCTAATAACCACTTATGAGTGAGTATATACCGTATGTGTCTTTCTGCTTCTGGGTTATACCTCACTCAAGATGATCTTTTCTAGCTCCCACTATTTGTCTGCAAATTTCATGATTTCCTTGTTTATAATAGCTGAGTAGTATTCCATTGTGTAAATGTACCACAACTTCTGTATCCATTCCTCAGTTGAGGGACCAAGGACCATGCATGGAGAACTAAAACCCCTCCTCAGATATAGCCCACAGACTTAGTCTCCAAGTGGGTTCCCTAGTAAGGGGAGCAGGGCTGTCTCTGCTCAGTGGCAGGGTCTCTGATCAACTCCCCCTGGGGGGTGCAGCCTTCCCAAGCCACAGAGGACAATGCAGCCAGTCCTGATGAGACCTGATAGGCTAGGGTCAGATAGAAGGGAAGGAGGACCTTCCCTATCTGTGGACTAGGGGAGAGACAGAGGGGGAGAAGAAGGAGGGAGGATGGGATTGGGAGATGAGGGAGGGGGCCACAGTCTGGATACAAAGAATAAATAATAAATAATTTTTTAATAATAATAATAGTAAAAACCACTTAGAGAGTGTTCTCCACCAAGAATACACTCACCACAGAGCACCTGCATGCCTCTGGTTAGCTAACTGCAAACACTTCATTTTTTCATTAGATCTTATCCAAACGTGCATGAAGATGGTAATTTTGTTTTTAGGCCTGACAAGGTCTCACAGTATGGCCTAGGCTTCCCTCACACCCTTGTTCCTCTTGTCTCCACTCTAGAATTATGTGATCACAGACCTGTGCCATTCTGGCTCCCAACCCCCATAGAGACATTAACATTTTTGAATAATCAGTAGTTTCTTTGAAACATGGAACGAGGTCTGAGTGTGGAGTTCTTATTCAAGACGGGCATAATTTTGGTTAAACAAATGGTGTCACAACCTTAGTTTCCACACACACACATTTCAGGCTCAGGTGCTAGGCTACCCTTAGGGTTCTCTTAATGCACTACTGACCAACAATATCACTTCGCCTCTCATTGACTCACAGGGAACTCGGGAGTCTTACAGCAAACCCAGGAAGGGAATTTTCCCATTCTCCATCCAGAGGCTGTGTTTGCTTTCTTCCAATGAATCTGTGGTATGAGTAGCTAGGTTTTGTTTCTGTTTTCTGTTTTTAACTCAATCATGGAGGTACATGCACTATAATCCTAGCACAGGACATTAAGGCAGGAAGATCACAAACCTGAGACCAGGCTGAGCAACATTGTGATCTTCTGGCTAGCCTAATTTTCACTCTTTACTACATTTTATTTTCTTCTTTTAAAAAATTAACTTTACAAAAACACCTTTCCTGGAGCTGGAGAAATGGCTCAGCCGTTAAGAGCACATACTGCTCATTCAAAAATCTGGGCTCCATTCCCAACACCCATATCAGGTGACTCTCTTGTCCACTAAATTCATATCACCTATAACTCCAGCGCCCAAGGAATCCAACAGATCTGGCCTCTGTAGACTCCAGAATTCATGCACACATACTTACACAGACATACACATAATTAAAGATGATCTTAAAAATAAAATACACTGTCTCAAGAGAACCACTGCTTTTCCACAGCAAAAAAAAAAAGTATGGAAACCCAGATCTTTGTGACTTTCCAAAGTCCACATTCTTTCCGTCATACCATACTGTCTTCTAATACAACTTTATTAAAGATGTTTATAATTTATACTATAATGTGTATGTGTATTTGTGCCCATATGTGTGTGTTCTGTTTGCTATATATTTGCTCTACCACAGCAATGCTCTGAGAGCTTAATGAGGACATGAGAATAGCTGGACATGGTAGTACATGCCTGTAATTCCAGCATTCAGCTGGCAGAGACAGATGGCTCTCTGTTGAGTTCAAAGCCAGCATGGTCTACATAACACATCTGGGACCAGCCAGCCCTACCTAGTGAGAGCCTGTGTGTGCGGAGGGGAGAGAAAATGAGAGAATAAATAAATGTAAACACAATAAGTGCCTAGCACAGGGCTCAACTGGCAAATACTAGTGCTCTTCCTAATGGCCATAGGAGAATGTCTCCCCTATTTTAAAAAAATTTAAAGAAATCCTAATGCCAGTGCAGGGTCACCCCAACATCCTGAAATCTCAGTTCTAAACAATGGCCTAGCAATTCTTCCACTCAGCCGGCATACCACAACTCAGCCACACAAGACTGCCACAGACCCCAAAAGCCACCTGGAGCTGGCAGTCCTGGTGCTGGTGGCTGTGTCGATGATAATGCTGGTGCTTGTGGTGAAAATCAAGGGTGAGAGCAGGAAAGGCCAAACCAGGAAGGTGCGGTTAAGAGAACACTCCGGAATTCTGGAACACTGTGGAGCATCCGAGTGAGGATGGGATTTTCCAGGCAGAAAGCAATTCAGGGAGGGGTTTTACAGCATGAATTCTGAGGACAAGGTGCCCAAAGAAGGAATGTTGGGCATCTGGAAAGCTAAGAATGGGAGAAGCCTCTGGCTGGGGCAACTGTTAGAAATAGCTGTAAACACAGGAGAAGCCGGCAGGAGAGCCAGGAATGACTCTGTAAGCTAAAGCTAGGTATGACCCCAAACCAAAAGTGAGGAACATCAACTACAAACACAGCCAAGCTGTAGATAACAGAAGCCCCGAAACGTCCTGTCAGGACACAGAGTCAAATTAGCTCAGGCTTAGAAAGTGGACAAGAGAACAAATGAAAAAGGAAAATGCAATACAGGCAGGAACCCAGAAGAAAAACGCAAAAAGCCACAGACGGCCCCTGAGTAGCATTAAGGAAGCACAGGTTACCTGGACACAAAATTGCACACAGCTCTCCTGTGCAGGGCAGTCACAGCAGCTGCATCGAACCCAGGTAAGAACCCTCACACATGGGAACAGACATCGTTTGCATCACCTCCTGAAGAGCGGCAATAGAGATGGCCGTCTTAAGTGCTCCTTGTCACATGACTGGACACAGACTGGAGGTGTTAAAGTGGACGGTTCTCTACTGCAGATTGCCAGAAATGAAATGTTAGTATCTCCTTAGCCTTGTGATTTAGACCATCCTCGTAATTAAAAACAAAGCAAACAAACAAACAACAATAAACCTTTCCTTTTCTCCAAGTGCAAAAAGTCCTTCAGAGCAAAGGTTTAATATTCGTTAGGGGCTGAGTTTAGCTCTGAATGTTATGTTCATGTCCTTTAAAGGGCTATCTAACAACTACGTGAAAATTCAGCAACCTGCTTTTCTACTGACCTTCCACTGTATGCAGTTTAGGTTTCATCACCATTTTCACTAGAGCCATCACGTATTTTCTTCTATTCCCTCCCTGGCCCCTGAGTCCTCTGTGTTCCCCATAACAGCCCATTTCTATTTGACAAATACGTAGGGACGACTCCATGACTCTATAAAAAACCCAGGATCCAAAAATGAGAAAACAATACAACATTTGACTTTCTGTGTATGAATTTACTTCACTCAATACGATGATTCCCAGTTGCAGCCATGTTCCCTCAAATGACATAATTTCATCCTTCTCTGTAGCTGAATAAAAGCACCACATTTTCTCCTTCCTATGTCAACAGCCACTGAGGCTGGTTTCATAGCTCAGCTATGAGAATGTTGCTGCAGTGATCATAAGATATGCAAGTGTCTCTGTAACAATCTGCTCTTAAACAACCAATGAGTAAGGAAAATGTTGAGGCAAACTCTAAAGCTCTTAAAAGAAGAGAAAATGGAGATGGGACTCACCAAAACCTATGGAAGTCAGTGGAGGCATGATACACAAGCGGGTCTCAGTGCCCCTGGAGAGCACCAGCAACCCACACCTGCATCAGAAAGTGCAGGAAGAGCTCTGACGACACCCCACTGCTGCACCTCAAGGAACCAGAAAAATCAGGACTTTGAAGAACAGAAGATCATGAAACAGTGAGCTGCTTCTTCAAACAGATGAACAGACAAACCCTAATTAGACTAAGAAAAAGAGAGGAAAGACTCAGATCCAAGAAAGCAGAAATGAAAAGAGAGAGGTTACAATCAACACCAATGAAGTATAAAAGATCATTAGAGATTAGTAGAACCATCATATGCCAACTAATTGGAAAATCTGGAAGAAATGGACTCACAGACTGAAACACATTACCGAGATTCAATCATGAAGAAGCAAAGCCTGAAAAGACCAGGACCGTGAAAGTTACTGAATCAGTAATACAGTCGCCCATGGGGAGGGGGCAAAGCCCGACACAAGACTGAACCGTGTCCCTCCCCCGCTCTACCTAAAGAACAGCTGCCTCATGCCTCTCTCATGAGCAAGAACAAAAGCAAAGAATAGCCAAGCGTGACACACACCCACCATCTCTATGCTCAGGAGGCTTGGGGGCAGGAGAATCAAAAGTTTGAGGCTCCTTTGGGCTACAGAGGGAAAGCCTATCTCAAAGGAGGAGGAGGAAATAGAGAATGTGGTACTTACAGTATCAGCTCACTTTCAAGTATTCCAAGTGTACACAAGGAAAGAATTCTAAATGTAGGCATGAGACCATCATTATGTGAACACCAGAACCAGAGAAGGAAAGGACAAAATGGAAAACCACAGGTCAGGATTACTGATGAACACAGAGGCCACAGTCCTCAACAAAACAATCCAAAAGTGCACTAATTCTTATTAATAATTAATAACTATTAATTATTGATCCATAATTAACAATTCACTGTCATGAATATCAACAGTTCAATACATACAAATCAGTCAATTTGATAAATAAGTGAATGAAGAGCAAATCACATGATCATCCAAATAGATACAGAAAAGGTATTTATAAAATTGAACAAATTAGTTCTAAAATAAATAAATAAATATATATATATATGAAAGTTGGGGAGGGAATATATATGAGCCAGCAGCTACCAAAACACTGAATGGAAGGAAGTTGTCAACCATTTTCCTTTTCAGATTTAGAAGATACGGGTGCTAACTTTTAATTTTATTCAGTTTTGCTTTAGACCTCCTACCCAATGCAACAAGGCAAAAGAAGAAATGAAGCATCTAAACCAGGAAAGAGGAAGAAAAAGTGTTACCATTTGCAAAAGACACAGTCAATGCCAATGTACCAAAAAACTATTTGAACTGATAAAATTTACAATGGTGCAGGACGCAGAAGCAACACACAAAAATCAGGAACTTTAAAAGGAAATACGCTAAGCATGAACTGCCCAAACTACAAATAAACAACACATTTTCATTTATGGTAGCTACAAAAATACAGATAGAATACATAGGAATAAAATGAAAAAAAAGTGAAAGAACCCTACAATGAAACTAAACAATTCTCATTAAAAAAAAAAAAAAAAAAAACTGGAGGACACAAACACACATACACACACACACAGCATCTCATGCTTACAATTGAATCAATATAATTAAAATGTCTGTGTTACCCAAAGTAATTAACATATTTAATACAGCCCTATCAAATGTCAATGACATTCTCAACAAAACTGAAGAAAACAATCCCAGCCGTATCCTCCCAGGAAGAATGGCTAATCTCAGAAAGGCTAGAGAAAAACAAAAGGAACACGGGTGTGAAGAAAATGGAACCCTGCTCACCTCCATGGAGGTACTCAGAGCAGCCATTACGAAAACATGGCCCTTCCCTATGGTCCAGCTATCCCATTACTGGGTACCTCGAAAAGGATGAGGTCAGCATCTCACTGCAGCGCTGCACACGACAGCCAAGGGAACAGCTTAAGTGTTCATCAGCTGCCGAGTATTTAAAGAAACGGTGCTACAGACCTCACACAACCAACGTGCAGTCACAAAAATAATGAAATTTTGTCATTCAGAACACAGCGATTGGGCTCGCTAGATGTGACATAAGCCACATGGAGGAAGACAGCTGCATCCAACTTTCCTCGAATGAGAACACACAAACAGAAGTTGAGACTGGAAAAGAGAGAAAGGGAGCGATGGTTGAACGCTCCGTTACCGTGAGATAAAAACAAGACCCTCCAGTGTGCTAATATCAGCAATGGAACCCATAATTATGTGCTAAAAATTTCAACAGGCTAACAATATTTTAAATTTTAAAGAAATGACACATGTTTGAGGAAAATATCTATGTATAACCTGATTTAACATCTACATATCAAAGTATTTTTATGTATCAGTTAAAATTAAATTAAAAGAAAAATGTCAAAGTGCACAGGTAAATATTTATTGACATGAGTGAAGAAAAAGTGTAAATACAGAATTAAATCATAGAAAAAAGAGAGAGAGTAGAACAGGAGAGATGACTGGCTCAGCAGATAAAAGGTTTTGCTGTTCTTGCAGAAGATGCCAGTTTGGTTCTTTCGCACCCACACAGCAACATAAAACCATTTGTAACTCCAGTTTTAGGAGTTCAAATGACCTCTTTTGGCCTCCGTGGGCTCCTAAGTTCTCATGGTACACATACGTAAAAATTAAAGAAATAGTTTTAAAAGTACCAAGAAGGTACAGGAAATAAATGGAAAAAAAATTTTTGCTTTTTCTCTCATTATCACTGCTTTTGCATATCATTCCCGCACTGAAAAGTAGGCCTGTTTATAAGGCTATGTTTTCTTAAATAAACTGTGAACACATACACAGAGCAAAGCCTTGAAAGCTGTCCAACTTTATACATGGGAGTAAACAAAAAATAGTAGCAGTGTTCAGACCTGCTGGTTGGTGTGTGTGTGTGTGTGTGTGTGTGTGTGTGAGAGAGAGAGAGAGAGAGACAGAGAGAGAGAGAGAGAGAGAGTGAGTGTTCACAGAGGCCAGAGAATCTTCAGGTGTTGTTCCTCAGAATCTATCCTTTCTGGGTTTTGTTTTGATTTGATTTTTAAATTATTTTAGATTTCTTTATCTTACGTTTGTGTTTGCCTATGTGTTTGTCTGTACACCACATGCATGCCTGGTGCCCACAGAGGTCAGAAAAGGGCATCAGATCCTCTGGAACTGGAGTTATGGGTGGTTGTGAATTATCACGCGGTCGCTAGGAAATTGAGTGCTCTTGACCAGTGAGTCGTCCCTCTAGCCCCCTTCTTGATTTTAAGACAGGCTCTCTAACTGGCATGGAATTCACCAAGTAAGAGGCTGCTTGACCAACGGGCCCCAAGAATCAATGGTTTGCACCTCCCCAGTGATGGGGTGACAAGCACACTCCACCATACATAGCTTTCTATATATGGGTTCTGGGGGTTCGGGCCTTCATGCTTGTAAAGCATTTTACCGAGCTGTTCCCCTAACCCCCAGTTCTTAGCACTTCCTCTGAAGTAAATGAAGCCGAGGGAACGCTGCTGTACAATCAGGTGGAGGACCTGCAGGATAAGGAGGCACCTGAGGTCAGGGCCTTAAAGAATTACAACTCGCCGGCTAGCACAGTGTAACTGTCATCACAACTGCTAAAACAGAAAAGACCAGAAACCAGTGAGGTGGCTCCCCTAGGAAGA
Source organism: Meriones unguiculatus (assembly GCF_030254825.1). Classification (NCBI taxonomy): domain Eukaryota; kingdom Metazoa; phylum Chordata; class Mammalia; order Rodentia; family Muridae; genus Meriones; species Meriones unguiculatus. The sequence goes on along the minus strand of NC_083350.1, from coordinate 174,026,202 downwards.
ATGCTTGCCCTGTGCCTGAAATCTGAGTTCAATCCTCAGAACTCACCATTCCTGCAAATTGTCTCCTGACTTCCTCCACACACTTAATATGGTATGCAAGCACACACACGCGCGCAAACATGGACACACACACACACATACACACACACACAAACACACACAAACGCACGTGCATGCACTTACAGGCCACAGGGTAAATGGATGTATTTAGTTTTTGATGACCACAACTCTGTTTAGACCACAACTGTTTAGATGCTACATACTATTCTTTTCAAATAAAAATAATTTTAATTAAAAATGAAAATGTCACACACTTGGCAGGAGTTTTCCCACACTAGCCAACTGATAATCAGCTGGGAAATAGATATTGATACTATATTGGGCTATTAAGGAAATTTCCCTAATGGATAAGTAAGTAAACAAACCTATTGTGCACTTTCTCCATTGAGAAGGGTACTAAGGACCTAGACAATCAGCTGAAGGGCACAGAGAGGTGGTATAAATAGAGCACAGGTCTGTTTTCCCAATCCTCCACACAACAGTGACCTACAGGCAGGAATGTTAACGATGCAATTAAAAGTTCTCTAAAATTAAAACTGCATAAAGGGAAAAAAAGCCTCAGAAGAAATTGTGTTTTCACATCAAACACTGAAGACCGAAGTGGTCACCTATAAACCAACATCATCTGAGACTACTTAAATAACTAGTTTTAAAATCCACATGTGGCATCTTTTTCTTGAAAACCTCAAGGAAAATGTGCTGTGACTAGCAAATAATAGTCATTCGCTAATGTACCTGACTGAGTACCAAGTGCTATCTGGACACCGAAGATGTAGCAACTGAGTCCCTGTCCTTGTCAGCCTCATATGCTGAGAGACAGAGATAAACAGCATGCCCATAAAGAATGGGCCACAGGGAAAGCAACGCCATTGAGTCGGGAGAATGAGAACCACCAGAGAATAACCGGCAAGTCCTACCGTATCTTCAGCGGTCAGACAGCCTATCTGAAGGGGGATACGCAGTGGATACCTAAAGGAGCAAGCCACACAGACAGCTGCCTGAACCAGGCAAACAGATCAGCACGTGCCCAGGGCCAGACCGTGACCATGCCGAGACACGACAAAGGGCAGCAGTCAGGGCGAGCCCACGAAAGCCAGTGGGAGAGGACCTGGTATTTGCAAGCGACTGGCTTTGGGGGGTGACCAGTAAGGAAAGCAGAGAGAGAGGAAGAATAGAAGCTGCCTTTCACTAGCTTCCTGTCATGCACCCAAGTCCCCAGGAAAGGGCACTATCTGATTTAATCAGACTCCATCCTACAAGTCGGGGGAGGCAGCACATATACTACTTCTTTTATGGATGAGCCGCCCGGCTGGTAAAAGGGCAACAACAATTTAAATGCAGAGCCTTCCAACTCCAAAGTTCAAGGCAGCTTCTCCAAAAATGCCAGCTCCAAAAAAAGAGTGTTTCCACACAGGAACTCAAAAGAAGGCACTGGAGGCAAGAGATGTTCGCAGGCCCCCTTCAGCCTCACACCATTTTCACATAAAGGCAAAGAGACTCGGTACACCTTTACCTACAACATACAACATACAGAAAACGTTCAATCACATGACTATGCATTTCCATGTTCCCAAACCAGGGTTCTCCTATGCTCCCCGCTTGGAGTTGAGGGAGGAGATTAAGAGCAGGTAGTCCCTGGAGCTGGCTGGTTCCCTCGGGTTTGGAAACTTAGATGGGCCAATGACTCAGATCTGTAACATCGCTTTGCAAAAACTTCTCCAAGATCTAAGAGCTGCAGATGAAAACCGTGAGGGTAGTCCTGAGAGGCTTGGTGGAGAGATAAGTGAGCAAATGTTTGCAATGTTCTAAAATGAAAAAGATAAGCAAGAGTAAAATTAGGCAGTGCTGAGCTAGTTAGCTTCAGTTTAAGTTGTAAATTGTATAATACTGCACCAAGATAGATTTGCTACACAGCTATTTGTTAATGCGTTACTCTACACTGGATCTGGAGACATGATAAAGGGCATAAATAATTACCCTGTTTGACAGCCAGAAAAAACCACGACGCTGGTGATGGTGTATGACAATGCCAACCTAGGGTCAAAATGGGGTTCTCCAGGCTATGCTAACCCAAGATAAACCAGCAGGCCTACCTGCCATGCAATAAACTGGCCATGTCTGGAAAAAGTTCTCCTCGCTACAATCTGGAGCAAGTGAAAGCCACTACTAGAATCTAGTAGTAGAGGCCAGGGTTGTGCCTAAAACCCTACAGCACATACAACAATCCCACAATAAAAACTGAAGGACTAGCCACAGGAGATACCTCGTCTAGCATGCACAGGCCCCAATACCACAAAAGATAAGAGAGGAGGGAGGAGGAGGGAGGGAGAAAGAGAGGGAAAAAAGGCAGAAAGAGAGAAAGAAAAAGAGAGAGAAACAAACAAACAAACAAAGAAACTATCCAGCCCCACATGTCAATAGTGTTAAGACTGGGAAACCCTAGTCTAGAGTTACTAAGAAAAAGAGGTAATATTTTTGAATATTACTAAACTGGAAGAGTCAGTGCAGGGGGCGGGGGAGGGGGAGAATACTGACAGATTATAATTTTAAAGAAAATAGATTGTCCAAACCACCCTGTAGGTGGTACTTTGCCATTTTTATCCGATGTTCAAGTCCACAAGTGATATTTCTGCCCCAATAAAAGTCGGTTTAACTGGCATGAGGGTGAATTCACCTGCCAAGGCTAACAAGCAGGCCTTCATTTCCTCCCTTGCACCCCGCAGAGCCAACCCGGGCTAATCTCCCAAGCTCCCCCAAGGCCCTAAGTGGGGCTGTTTCTCCAGCACACTCTGCATTTCCCTGCCACACAGTGAAGAGAACCCTGCTGCCGCCGCCGCCACTGCTTGGATTGACCAGCCCACCGAGAACTTCAGGCAAAGGGCTGAGTGGTGCTGGATGTTACAAGATCCCTGCTTGGCGCACTTGAAGGAGTAACAGGGAAAAGATGGATGCAAGCCACCTTCCCCTCTATGGCAGCTGTTGGCCAGTGACTATTCAGACCCAAGGTTTCAAAGGACTTGCATGTGGCAAAAATGTCCCACAGGAGCTGGGACAGCAGTCACAGGAGGGTGAAGCTAACTCAGAATGCACTATCCCCAGGTTGCCTCTGCCTCAAGAGCAAAATGCTTCCCTCACAGGCACAAGGCCCTAGAGTCAATCCCTAGCACCACCCAAAATAAAACAACACTTTCTCCCCCCTTAATAACTGTAAGATTTAATACAGTAATCATGTTTTCTCAAAGTAATTCCTCTAAGTATATATATATGCACATACATATATGTGGTATGTATATGTGTATATGTATATATGTGTGTATATGTATATATGTCTACATACATTGTATATATGTATATACATATGTTCTATATATATTATATTCAAATAATCTTCACATACTGGCAAAGATTGTGTCTGGGTTACACTGGACAACAGAAGAAAGGAAACATTGTAGGATGAATTTAGGCTTCTCAGCAGCAGGACGGATCAGCCTCTGAAGGATTGAACTCCAAACTGCCTTGCAGAAGTCTCTTCATTGTGACACAAAAGGCACCTTTAGCAAGTCAGTATCAAAACCTCTTATCTGATCTATGGGTTGTCTGAAAACTATTACCCAAGCCACTCTCAGCCGTAGGAGACTTCTTGGGTTACCACGGATGTCTCTGGACTAAATTATGCAGAGGTTCTGTAAATCCTTCAGCAAGAGCAACTCCATAAATCTCAGATAACAATCACACTATCAACAAAAGGGCTACTTCAAAGCCTAGGTGCCATCACTTGGGAATTCATGCCAGATACAATGGCTCTGCTAAAATTCTGCTACAGATTTTATCCTATGCACAAACCTTTAAGCCTAGGTGTAGTGCTTTCCCACTTTCCTGTAAGTTACTGAAGTGAGTTACTGATAGTAGAAACCTCTATCAGAAACAGGGGCATCCCAGGAGCGCCAAGAATTTGCAGCTGGTATCTGAAATGAGAAAAATCTTTTGGAAAAACTATGCCATCAACCTATGAAATCCGTATTAACATCAGGTAGTTAACATCAAAACTGCTTTGCAAGTATGGACTTCTGTTTTTTTTTGTTTTGTTTTGTTTTTTTAAAGTACTGTATGCATAATGGTTCATTAGTTTTGACAAATCTATTATTCAAATGCCTAAGAAATTAATAGGGAAACCTGGGTATATCAGAACTCTCCCGTGTTTCTTACACCTCTCCAAATCCAAACCTCTTCTAAAATTAGAAGTAAGGGCTGGAAAGATGACACACAGGTAAAGAGCAGCGGCTATTCTTCCAAAGGACTAGGGTTTGATTCCTATAATCCACAGGGCAGCCCACATCCATCTGTAATCCAATCCCAGGGATTCAATACCCTCTTCTGGCCTCAAGGCACCAGGCACACACACAGTGCAGAGAGATACATGCAAACAAAACATCCATACACATAGATAGATAAATAAATAAATAAAGTAAGTTAGAAAATTAAAAAGCTTTATTTTTTTACAAAATATACTTTTATCTTTAATTCTAAGCTGCATCAAATGAGTGATGTTTTGTAAAAATCTGTCAGTTTTTGCTTCTCATGTTATGCTTCAGTATTTGAAGAATTATCATAAACTAAATGGCACTAAGGAAAATAATTAAAAGTTAATTATATAAGCATATTACTTTAATCACCTCTCATTAGCTAACACAAAAATTAGTCATGTTAGCAGGGCCACCTACACCTTGGATTTTAAGCCATTTACTTCACTATATTAAAATAAGGCTTTTACTTTCATTCTCTCCAAAGGCTAGTATAACGAAGGTTGTTGGGTATGCTGACACTGGGCTATTGTGCAATAGCTCACAGTCGTAGTTGTAAAATAACACGTACCCACACATCTCAGCATGGGAAGTTCCAAACACAGTAACTTCATGCCCAACTCTAGAAGCTACCCCAGCCTACTCTTTTACACTAACACAAGCTTATTATGCCCCTGCACTAGCTGGCCCCTAGGCCAGGAATGTTCTCCCTGCAGGTCTTAATATAGCCAAGGCCTCGTAATTTAATTCTTAGTAAAATGTCACTTTATCCAAGCAGCCCTTCCTGTCTATCCAACCAAAAGAAGCATACTCAATGGCCTATATCTCCTATTTATACTTTTAATTGCATTGCGAATCACCACTTGATACTTTCTAATTTTTAAAAAATAACTTTCTATTTTCCTACTAGAATGCAGATTTCATGTCTGGGCAAGACCTGTGAACACCTATAACCCTAGGACTCAGAAGTCTGAGGCAGGAGGATAGCTAGTTCCAGGCTGTCCTGGGTTATATGACGAGACATGTCTCAAAGGAAACAAACACACACAAAAAAACAAAAAGCAGGTCTTCCCTACCCTGGAGGCTACTCTAATTCCAGCCCCTAGAACCATGTCTGGTGTAATGTAATGCTTAATGAAGGAGTCTGGGAAGAGTGACTGAAGGATGATGGATGATGGAGGGATGAGTGGATTGATAGCTGGATCAATGATGGATGGATCAATGGACTGATGATGAAACAAAATTTATAATTGTACTATAAGACTAAAATGCAAGCTCTTAAGGAAAATTTTAAGAAAAGAAATTGGCATGCTAAGGATTGAATCATTATTAAGAAATCTGGTAAATCCTAATTATGTCCAGGTTATTCCAATACATAATCTCATGCAAACCTTTACAAACCTCTACAAGGTACTACTTATTACGTCTATTTGTTATACACAGATGGGACTGGGAGAGTTCAATGGCAAAATTTACATGATTTACATCCCACTGATGCTAAGATAGTCCTTTTTCCACTCCTTTGATATGTAAGTTTAATTGTTTATTACAAACCACACAGACACACGTACACAAGTGCACATGAACAGGAACTTGGGTGGTGGTTGTGTTTTATTCTGTTGTTGTCACTGCTGTTTGAACCCAGAGCTTTTCTTGTGCCTGCTAGCCAAGCACCCTAACACCGAGCTACGTCTCCAGCTGCAATGCATGTGTTCATGGTATCACTCGTGGGGTTGTTTGTTTTGCTTTGGATTGTGTAAACTATGTTTTGGTCCGGGTTTGGTGCTGCTGGGAACAGACAGACAGCATTGCACGTGCTAGACAAGCACTCCAGGACTGAGCTCCACCTTCGGCTCCCATTTGTTCATCTTACGGCTGCCTTTAAGTGACCTCAGAGCAACTGGAAGTCTAGTACAAGGCCAAAGCTGTGACTCTTGCTGTGACTGACAATAATAAGGAAGTCCTGATGACAGCTGTGCTGGGTATAACAGAAAAAAAAATCCTATTGGAGCAGGATGTCTGGTCAGGAAACATGGGAGATGGAGAGAAAAAGGGCCCTCCTCAGTCTTCTTGTTCTGACTGACACCTGTCAGTCGCTGACATTCAAAAATCTACATACACTCATCAAGGTCACCCACAGAATGTACTCTCATTTCTAAGAAACATCACAAATGAGGTTGTGGAAATGGCTGTGAACTATGCTTATGTTTAAGCAAGGCTCCCCTTTTTTCGGTGTTTTTATCTCTTCTAGCACTCCCCTGTCCACCTGCAAGCCTGCACAAGCCAAAAAGTGGCTTGTCACTGAATAAGAAAATAAGTATACCACCCAGACCTTCCCTAATATCTAAACCTTGCTGCAAATTAAGTAACTTCCAAGCCCTGAAACCCGTGACACACACTGAGCTTGACACCACACCAGGCTCTTCGGGTGTCTTGTCCTGCTGCTCAATCAGTAAATGGACTAACCCTGCTTCCCCCTGAGCTGATGAAACTCCTTTCTGTGGCCTCTGAGGCTCTGTGGGGACACATCAGCCTGCTTTGTTGGCATTTCCTATGGCCAGTGACACTGTCACCCAGTGAGAATATTTACAAGTTCAAGGTCCTTCAGCCTCTTTGCTGGCCAAAGCATTTGGTTCTAATGAAAATGAAAGAGGAGTTCAAAGAAACCACCTAGAACACTCTCTAAACATTCTACAAAGACCACCTAAAAATAACTCAACAGAGTGGCTTCGACCTGAATAACATTGTCCCACGCAGCTTCCTTTCCAGCGCAGATGAGAATATATGCACGCCGTTATATATAGAAACCTAACTGCTGACCCTTGAATGAGCCACACAGCTGTCCTCCAGAGAACAGCCTCCGCCATCCCTGGGTCTCCCTGCACTGCCTCTGCGGCTCTAAAACACAGAACCAACTGTACCGAACAGTCACAAGTAACAAAACCTCAGCAAGTTTTCCTGGCAGTTATACCTCCTATCCTCAGAGGACATCCACCTGTCACAGGCCCTCCCTCCTGCCACTATCTTCCGTAAGGCTGTGTCCAAAGTGTTCTCAACCTCTGGGTCACGACCCCTAAGGACCTCATGTATCAGAAAACCTGTGTTTCAGCTATTTACGTTATGGTTCGGTTCATAGCAGTAGCAAAGTTACAGTTATGAAGTAACAATGAAAAATATGATTGAGGGTAAGGAAAACATTAGGAACTGTATTAAAGAGTCGCAGCATTAAAAAGGTTGAAAACCACTGCTCTAAGCTAACAGAGCCCCATACTGCTGCTTCTTTACCAGGCCAATCTGCCTTCCCAGCCTACTTCCTCTTGTTACATATTTACATTAGACATATATTGCAAAGAACTGAGCTATATTTTTAAGCAGCTAAAATGTTTGCAGGCTACAGTTAAAGAAGCATGCTTAATTTCTATGTTGCTGAATGAGATGAGAAGATCAGTAAAACCTTAAATGCTAAAATTGACATCTAAATTCATACAGAGTATTTATTGTCACACATACAAACGGTACATCACTGGAGAGTGGAAATGCCATCAGAATACAGTGATAACAGCTGGGGCGATTAACCCGGCATCAAAGCCACACAAAGAATCTCAGCAGGAAGCAGCACGGGTGACACCCGAGACTTTATGGAAATGGGCAGTTCCCATGGTTTTTAAATGCCTGGGAATATGGAGGCTTAAGACTCCATGACTGCTTTTGCTGGGTACATGAAATGCCCTACACAGAAGACATTCTAGCACCGACCAATGGTACCACACTTCAGAGGGGGGAAATCGAGCTACTCAGGTAAAGTGGGGAAATAAGACAAACTATTACATACTCACAATTCAAATGTAAAACTAATACATTAGCATACGAGAAAAGTAACAGGTCATTATTATCTCTAAATATGAAACTACTAAATTTGATTGCTTGAGTTTTAGCTACAAAGGAAAAAAACAATGTTGAAGTCAAACATGAATAACAAACAGCAAAACATACTAACACACGTTAAAAAAAAAAAAAGAGTACAATTTCTTTACATGGAAAGAATTCTTACAACTTGATCAGAAAAATTCCCAACTATGCTATAGAAATATGGTTCTACACACTGCTCACAAGACAGAAATGCTAGCAAGTGACTTGCAGCATAAGAAGACACTCAGGTTCGCTCACAAGTAAAAAACAAAAATTAAAATAAAACTACTTAGACTTATCCAACCAGCGAAGATCAAAAGTTAAAATGCACAGAGCTATGGCAGAGTATGACGGCCAACTGTTTATTTCTAGTACATGAGGGTCAGCGATGCTGGAAATTCGAGGCCAGCCCTGACTATGTAAGACTTATCTCAAAAGCCAATAATAATAATTATAACACTACAGTACTCGAGCAGGAAAGTGAGAAGCTAGCCCCTGGAAACTTTCTTTCTCAGTGCCAGTGGTTGAAGCCTGGGGCCGTGAGCATGCTAGATAAGTACTCTACCACAAAGCTAACTGGGCTATATCCCCATGTCTGTCTGTCTGTCTGTCTGTTTGTCTTTTTTTTGAGATGGGAGTCTCATCTATCTCAGGCTGGCCTCGAACTTAACCTATATACATAACACAGACTGTCTTCAAACTCCTGGTGCTAACAAATTGAATTATGATTTGTTCTCATTGTTCTTGCTCGGGGGTACAAAGGCTCAAACTCACAGCCTTATACACATGAAGCACGCACTCTATCACTAAACTGCCATGCACAGGTCTTTCGAGATCAGCACTAAGGAAGTATAAGCTGGTCACCCTTTGTAAAACTCTACTGGGCAAACAGTATCAAGGTTGGAACTATACATACTCTTTGACACGTTAATTAATGTTTAGTTCTGGGAATTTATACTGACAAGATCCGTGTGGGAAAAGCATGTGTGAAGAGTGTTGAGTGTGTGGCACCATTTGAAAAAGCAAAAAACCTGGGCAACCGTCAGTGTCCATCAGCAATGAGTGGTCAAATGGCAGTTCGTCTGTGTAATGAAACACTGGACAGCCAGAAAGAACTCAACAGATCTGCCTGAATTAATCCTCAAAACACACTCAGGGAGCAACACGAGGCACAGAAGCTTCCTTGCTGCTGTTTATTCAAAAGGAGAACTAGAATCAAACAGACGGGTTTGCACACACTTAAAATGTTGCCCAAGAAACGAAAGGAAACTGACAATGATGGTCCCCAGAAGAAGGGAGATCTGGGTTAAAGATGATTTTTAAAATATTTTTATTTTATGCTTATGAGTATTTTGCCTGGATGCATATCTACACACCACTTTGGGGAGGCCAGAAGATGGCATCAGATCCCCTGGAACTAGAGTTATGGACAGCCATGAGTTGCCATGTGGGTACTGGGAAGTGAACCCAGGTCCTCTGGAAGAGCGGCCAGTGATCTTAACCCCTCAACCATCTCTCCAGCCCCAAGAATTTTATTTTTTTAATTGAGCATACTTTCACATTGTGTGAGATTTTTAGCTTGACTGTTCTATGTTATAAAGTAAAACATCGTTTACGTTACTGTCAGGCTTACAAGGCTTCGAAATCACAAACTTTTCTTTACAAATGGTTGTTTTCTTAGGCTTAGAAGCAAGGGCTTGCCACACAAGTGGGAGGGTCTGCCTCAGATGGCCAGAGCCCAAATTCAGCAGAGTAGGACAGTACAGGTATAGAAAACCAGTGTTCCTGAGGCAGGATGGGAAGCAGAGGCAGGTGACTCTCTAGATCTTCACAGGTCAACTGACCTGATTTACCCAGAAGCAACCGAGAGCCTGTCTCAAACAAGGTAGAAGGCAAGACAACCCAAGGTTGTCCTCTGACCTCACACACATGCCATGGCGCACGCAAATGCCATGGCACACGCTCACCCTCACTCACATATACATACAGACTTACACATACATAAATAAACATATAGTTGTATACATATAAATAAGCACTGCTTTGCAAACATATAAAATAATAATTATGGGGGGAAATTGGGAGGAGAGAAGGGAGGGAGCACCCTTGGGATCTAAAGTAAATAAACTGAAATTTTTTTAAAAATCCCTTAAAATTATTATTATTATTATTATTATTATTATTATTATTATTATTTCTTATTCAGATCTTTAAATTCTACAGAACCTACAAGGTGTTCTCAGAAGAAAAATTTCTAAATATTTTTCCTCTAAAACTTCAGACAACAATTAGACCATTAAACACAGTAGTTTAACACAAATATTTAAATACCCAGCCTGCTAGAGTAGACACACACTTTATAAAATATCATTGGATAAGATAAATAAATAAATAAATAAATAAACAAACTGAGTACACTGGCCAAAACTGAGTGTTCAGGAATGAGAAACAACTTACCAGTTTGCCAAAGGCTGAAAAAGCTTCCAGTGACCATTAGAGCAATCTTGGAGCCAGGTAGGCTGGTCAGAGGAGATTCTTGACCATCACTTCCCCAGACAATCACCATTCTGCCTTCCCACTTTCAGCTTGTTGGTGAGCACACCTTTCCTTCACATTCCCACTCAGTCTTGACATGAGGCTTCTCAGAGGCAAACACACATTTCCGCTGTAAACTAACCATACGGCGGACCCCAGCTCTACACAAGGCCAGTGTTTAGCACAGACTGGGACCATAATAAGGTCCTGCTAAGATAGACAGGTCAGATGATTCTGTATGGAAATGAAAAAATACTAATTTTTAATTAAATAATTATTAGGTCCAACTTTTTGTAGAATTTTGAAAGGTGGGCTTCAGATTATACCTTAGATTATACTGTAGATATGCTGGGCTGGGAAACAGCATGTGTTAGCCAGACCTCATTCATTGCCACTCTCTACATTGTGTGGCATTCTCAGTGTGGTTTGTTTGTTACTTTTTCTTTGTGCTGTCTCATATCTACTATAGCTCCCTAATTTTGAAAGCCACAGACAAGAACTTAGAAGACATTTGGCCTGGTCTTAGAAAAGTTAGGAAGACAGCTCAGTGGCTAAGAGCATATCCCTGTGCAAGAATGAGGACCTGAGTGTGGACTTTCAGCACCCACACAAGAAGCCAGGATGGCCCGGCCATGAGACCGAGACAGGAGGACCACTGGCTCCTGCTGGCTGCCAGCCCAGCCGGAGGTTCAGTGAGAGACCCTGTCTGAAGGGAATTAAGGCAGAGAGCGATAGAGAAGGATGCTGAACATTTTCCTCTGATCGAAGCTTGTACACGCATAGACTCATATACCACATATACCACACACACACACACACACACACACACACACACACACGCACACACGCACGCATACGCATGCATGCATCAGCACTTCTCTGACAGAAAGGACCCCTGTGGCCTTCACTGACGATAAGAGATGTAGCTCTTGAAGAATACACATTTACACCATCGCCCAGACATTCCACTGACCCATAAAGAGGCCACAGTGAACTTCCAGAAAAGATACTGTTTATTCCCAACCATTTCTATTTTGGAAAGCAAAATATTTTAAACATTCCATCAGCTATAAGCAGGGATATATCATAGAATAACACGGCTCAATAACCAAGCATTTCTGAAGTACCCTTAAAAATTAAGTCAGGTTAAGCGGATTATTTAGGATGAACGTGAAAACACTTAACTTGTAAATTGGAAGTGAAGGGCAGACAACGGAGAGCACTTACCAGCAAGTCTTCTTAGCGCTTCGAGTCTGAGATTTTCCTCAAAAAGTACATGCTACTTTTGAAATAATAAAAATGCATATGCAAAAGCTTTTAAAAATCTAAATATGCTTTGTTAAATATGCTATGTTTTTAGAAATAACTCTAGTGCTTTAGAAATCAATTAAATAGAAGTAAAGTTTATACATGTTTTTCAACACCAAGTGTCGCAGAGAAATAAGCTTTTCATACAGACCAAATGGACTCAACCTCTCAATCCTAAAATTCTTTCACAGCACAAGCCAACCCTGACACTTGTTCAGAGTTCTGTGTGAGGCACACCGGTGCCATATATCCTGAGAAGGGCCTAAAGGTGACTAGCACGCCATCTTTACCTCCTATAACGTGGGTTTGTGATGGTGCTAAAAACACACACCCTGAGCATACAATGGATGGGACATACCTCTCTGCAAAAGGCCAGGAAAATTCCTGTGAACTGAAACAAATACGTCTGTGAGAAGATGACAGAATAGCACACATCTGGCCCCGTGACAAGCAGACTGAGGGAGTGGCTGCTCATGGCATCAGGCTTCCCTAAGACAGGGTCACACCTGTAACCCTAGTGCTCAGGATGCTGATGCGGGGAAATCAGTGTGAGTCTGGGGCAGCGTGGATGACATAGTGAGATTCGGACCAACCCAGCCGACACAGTGAGACCCTGTCTTAGGGAAAAACAAAACAAAAAGTCCTAGATAAATAAAATAAGTCAATAGCCCAAAACCTAGCAGTGCAATTCTAACATACCCATGGGAAAATTTAGCACAGGCAAGCTAAGTACAGAGAGGTCAAAGAGACACATACAAGGGGAGAAGTTGCCAGGGTCTTCAGAATTTGTATGTCCTCTGCTTTGATTGTGAAAGGAATCAGAAAGGGCCTCAAATTCAATCTTTATTCTTCCAGAGAAGCTGCCTTGTGAAAACTTTCCTCCAGTTCTCTGAACGTGCCCAGACAGAGGCTGGGCAAACACATGGCAGTCAGGGCCTCTAGAAGGTGCCTGCGCTCGGCCTAACCACCTCCTTCCACACGGGAGATGAGTCACCCAGCACTGCGCAGGCTCCTCCACCACAGGCTGCCTCCCTGTGCTTTGCAGAGGGGACAGCTAAGAAGCCCCGTGCAGCGGGACCTGTTTCTTTTAGTATAATACACGACTGTGTGTTCAGTGAACTTCTATAGCTTGGGAAAATAAAAGCAGAGAACACATCACCCATGTGTAGAAGACCTGCAGGATCCCTCAGCCTCTCCGTGCACAAACATAACAGCCCCAGGGAATCCCTTTCCAAAAGACATGCTTTGAAAGCAAAAGGGGGAGAAAAAGGCATCTAATGAGGGCAGCCATACTGCTCCACCTAGCTACCATAAGGACTTGCACAAAGCATGAGGCGACGGTCTACATGACAGTATTTTTTCCCCTAAAAAAAGAAAAAAAATATTCTTTCCCTAAATAGACAAAGAGAACAAGAACAGAAGCTGCGGATAGTGGTAATATTCATTTCTTTCTTGCTCGTTTCCTTTTGTAAAGGTGACAGGAACTTATGATTTTTATTTATCTATTCTTCTCTCATACATTATATCCCTACTGCAGTCTCCCCTCCCTCCAACCCTTCCAGGCCCACACACACACACCGCCCCTTTCTCCCACATCCAATCCATCTCCTTTTCACTTCAGAAAAGAATTTGTGCCTTGTGTTACTGTAAGTTGATATTCTGTGTTTAGTTAATATTCTATTTCCTGAGTTGAATGTTGAGTGAGATCAGTGTGTAAAAATTCATCAAGCTGTAGAATTTTGCTAGTTGTTCTTTGAACATGTGTATGGCTGTAATAGCCATGTTTTTAATATCATCATTCAGGAAGCAGAAGTAGGCAGAGCTCTGTGAGTCCAGAGCTGGTCTGTGGGACCAGCCTAGTCTACATAGTGAGTTCCAGGCCAGCCAGGACTATACAATGGGACTTTGTCTCAAAAAAAAGAAAAAAAGAAGAAAAGGAAAGAGAAGAGAAGACAAGAGAAGACAAGAGAAAAGAAAAGAAAAAGAAAGTGGTGAGAGGAAGCTTGATGAGTGAGGAAGCACTGGCTGCTCTGTCAGGGCCCAGGTTCAGCTCCCAGCACCCCAAGGAAGCTCACAACCCCAGGTCCAGGCATCTGATGATCTCTTCTGACCTCTGTGAGCAAGAGACATGCAAGCAGTCTACATACCTACTTGCAGGTGAGCATTCATACACATAAAATAAAAACAAATAAAGCCTTTTTTAAAAAATGCAAACAAATAAATGGAATTTAAATGGAAAACTAATTTCATTAGGTTCTTCACTAAACTAAGATAATTTGAAAAAAGAAAAGATGATAATAGCACTGAGGATATGGTTCAGTGGCTAAGAACATTTGCTGTTCTTGCAGAGGCCCTGGGTACCTGTCCCAGCATTCACACGGTGGCTTACAACTCCAGTTCCAGGGGGATATGACCCCTCTTTCTGTACTTTGAGGGCAGTTGACTCAAAAACAGTGCACATAAACCCATGCAGGCAAACACTCATATGCATATATAAAATAAAAATAAATAAAATGTTAAAAAAAAATGATGGTGGTGGTGGTGGTGATGATGATGATAGCTAATAGTTAAAGCACTACAGTGGTAGTGATGATGATGATGATAGCTAACACTATGGTGATAGAAAGCACTATAGTACCAGGCACTCTACTGAAAATCTTTACATACACTTTTCATACACTTTACATAGGATTACATAGCATGCCCTTATATATCAAGGAAGGATTGGGCCACGGGTGCCCTATGAATGTGTCTGTCTACAGTAGAGTGTGGCGACTCAGATCTAAAATTCACAGGACTCACATGGCTGAGGAAGCTTGGGGCTACAAAACAAGACCCAGTCTCAAGACAGAAAAATCCGTCTACAGTCTAGCTCCTCGGGGGAGCTGGTACAACCAGAGACTTGGCTCTACAGTGCTGCCTTGGGCTCAGTCCAAATGCTCTACACTGTCAAGAAGGAAAAAAAACGTCCAATCAAACAAGAATGAAGACTTGAACACAGAGAACCACATGTGAGTGCAGCCTGTACTGTCCTCACCACACACAGTAGTGGGTGTGAGCCCCGTGGCAGAGAAGAAGATTCTGAGTTCACAACACATCAGTGACTCCCCCAGGAATACACAGCGATGCATGGCCCTGGATTCAAAACTGGGTCTCCAGGGCTTCAAAGGCCAGGCGGTCTCCAGTCCCTTCCCGGATACTGGAGTAAGTGATGAGGCAGAACGGACACTTAGCCTGTCGACCCAAAACTGAGAATTGAAAAGAAGCCATTAATTCGTCTTTACCTAAATCCGCCTCTTTCTTCCTCTAGGCTTCAAGATCTTTCCTATAATAACAATTGCTTTTTTCAGAGGTGAGTGGGCATGGTTTGGTTTGGTTTGACTTAGAAGACAATGTAATGACAGAAACATGCTAGCTGTAAGTGACCACAACACAAAACTAGGAAAACATTTTCAAGTATCTCATTACAGAAGCTTCCTAGTAAGCAAAGCCAGGTTGACTCAGTAGGTGGAACGCTCACCTAGGATGTATGAGGCCCTGTGTTCCATCACAAGTACCCTATACATACACTGGGCATGGCGGCCCATGTCCATACTTTCAGAATTTGGTGAACAGAGACAGAAGGATCTGAAATTCAAAGATATCCGAGCCTACACAGTGAGTTTGAGGCTAACCTGGGATATATATATATATAAACTTAAACCTTAAACTCGGTGTGTTTTGTACATGTGTGGGTACATATGTATGTGTGTCCATGGAGGCCAACTGTCAGCTGTCATCCACCATGTTTGAAACAGGGTCTCTCACTAGCCTGGAGCTCTCACAGTAGTCTACACTGTGGCTGCCTGGATTGGACATGGGTCCTCACACATGAAGAGCAAACACTTCACAGCTAAGCCATCCATCTCCCAGCACCCCTTTAAGTCCTTTTGATGGGTATGAGGAACTTCTGGTTTCAGTACCTTTAAGAGGCTCAAGACATGCTTTTTGCAACACCTAGTTCTTGTGATAGGACAAGATTTCTCAATCTCCACAATACGAAATGTGGACCTGATACAGTCATACAGTTGTCCTGGCCATGAAGAATGCTTGAGCGGCATCCCTGGCTCTATTCACTAGAAAACAATAGGGCAGCATTCCCTCACAGTTTCGGCAATCAGTATCTTCCCAAACGCTGCCAGGAGAATCCCGCAGATGCGGTACTGTCACATTCAGAACCACTGGAACTAGACTCCAATTCTAACAAACCTTAAATCTTCTTACCTTTCACCTCCTCTCACACTGTCCCCACTGTGCTGTCCCCATCTACATTTGTTGTTTTATGAGCAGTATTTGCTTCACATATTCAAACAAGTGCTATGTTCTCATTTTTTATCTCTCCCCAAGCCTCAATTAATTCACTATATTTGGACTGGCTCAACACGAGGTCAACCTAAAATGCACCCTAAAAGAACAGGGGTGATCCTGAGTAAGGAGCGCTTGGAAGTTTCTTATCCAGGCTGTACATTCCTAACCTAAACATCCACAAGCCCTAAAAGCAGTGGCGCAATACTCAAAAGTTTTAGATCCGAGATCTCCAGACTAGCAAGGCTTAATTGGCAGAGCCTACATAAATATCTCAAAATCTAAAAATCAGAAATACTTCTGTATGAAGTATTCTGGATGAGGGATTTTCATCCTACATACTCATGTAACTTCCCTGTAAATTTGAAATTATAATTTCCATTTTTAAGGTTATAAAAATATATAAGAAATATGGAAAACATTTGCATATTACTATTATATATATATATATAGTGGATAATATCTAAAATACTTAAAGAACTCTTAAAACTCAACTATAAAAACAAATACCCCAATTTAAAAATGGGTAAAGAATACCAGACATAGGGGCATATGCCTTTAATCCCAGCTCTTGAGAGGTAAAAGACAGGAGTTCAAAATCCGTCTGGTCTACATGAGACCGTGCCTCCAAAAATACAAAAGTAAAACTACGACTGGGGTATGGTTCAGTGGGAAAGCAGTTGCTGAGCACGTATGGGGCTATGGCTTTGCTCCCCAGCACCACATAAATCCCAAACAATGGCGTAATCTGTAATTCCATGTGGGACTGGGCAGGGGCACCCTGAGGAAGATGAGAAAGAGGTTACCCCTAGCATCGACGTCAAAAAGAGCTATCCTGGTTTTGAGATAATTCACACGCCCTCCACAGTAAAACATAACCATTTTTTAACCTGCAAATTATACAAATTACTCACTTTGAAATTCTTCTAAATGCTATTCATTTAACTCAAAAATGTACGTGGGTGAGAAGGAGAGAGTGGTTAGGGAAAGAAAATGTTATTCTTTATAAGATATTCCCACACTACCAATAAGCTGTTTTCTGTCCAGGTAAACCAGCCTCAGAGGCCTCCACCTGAAATCTCAGCACTAAGAAAGCTGAACTGCAGGCTTGCTCCCCAACTCTGAGGCCAGTCTGGGCTAAAGTCCATATTGAGTGTTGCCAGCCTGGGCAACACAGTGAGATTCTATCAAAGAATTAAAATGAAAAACTTTTGAGTTCCAAACCTCAAGTGTATGAATTAAAATTTAAAAAGCCCAGTCTCTCAGAAACACCACAGAAGATAATGGAAGGAAAAACAAAAAGAGCTTTCAAAACCTCAGGTTGAAAAGCTGTAACATGACAAAAGGCACTTCGTTAGGGAGAAGACACCGGGGCAGTCCACCCGTGCGTGGAAAGGCCATTGCCCAAGCGCAGCCTCCTGCTTTTTGACCTAGAATAGGAGAAAACAGAGAAACCAAGTCTTCAATGGTTTCAAGTCGTAATCTTCTCTTGTTCCATCTGACTTCTTAGTTCCCTTCCACATTCCTCTGTCTTTGGGTCTCTCTCCTTTCCACAAGACGTGGTTCTGGCTAGCACTGCTTTCCCTTAACAAGCCACCATACATCTACAAGACAACCCAAACAGCCTACCCAAGACGAAAGGAAGCACATACCCACACAGAGTTTTGTACATCAGTATCCACAGCAAACACTTAGCTCAAATGCCTAATAGGTAAACGTGTTTGTTTGCTTGTTTGTTGAGACAGAGTTTCTCTGTGTAAGCCTAGACATCCTGGAACTCATTCTTTAGACCAGGCTGGCCTTGAACTCACAGAGAGTCACCTTCCTCTGCTTCCCAAGTGCTCTAACTAAAGGCATGCACCACCACTGCCCGGCGTATTTTTAACAGATTTTGAAGTTTCCATATACTGGAACGCAGCTCGGGAATAAAAACAGACAAGCTTGGCTGCAGAGTTGGCTCGGGGGTGAAGAACACGCGCTGCCCTTGTGGAAAACCCAGCTTTGAATCCCAGCACCCATGTGGTGGTCTCCAACAAGCCATAACTCTAGTTCCAGGGGATATGACACCCTCTTCTGACCTGCAAGGGCACCAGGCACACATATGGCACACATATATACATAATACATGCATTCATATGTACATACATACAGGCAAACACACATAAAATAAAAACACATCTTTTCAAAAGAAATAAGTGGATGAAATAGCCCAGCTACCAAGGCAGCCCTGACTCTGCTCAACAATAAGACCATCATTTTAAAAGTGAATGACTGATATAGGTGAAATAACAGGGACCCCAAAATGACTGTGCTGAGCATGGGGAAAGGAAACACACACACACACACACACACACACACACACACACACTGTGTGCTCCCATAAAATTTACATAAAATTTTATAAAACACAAACAAGCTAAAACAGCCAAAGGCAGACTAACGGTTGCCTCATGATGGAGGGCGGGAGTAGGACACAGAAGGACCACCTGATTGCAGCGATGGTTCCACAACTCTGTACAAAGCTGATTAAACCGCCTAATTAAATAAGGAACTGGCTGTGTGTCGACCACGCCTCAGTGAAACCTGACACAACTGGAGATGGACTCTAACTAAACCACATCAACGCCAATGTCTTTATAATGAAGAAAATGATTGTCTTTGTCTCTACTTGTGCTGGGAGTGAGGATTTCTCTCTGGCAAAGCAGAAACACTACTTTTATCCTATGTTGTTTTTCAAGACAGGGTTTCTCTGGGTAGAGAAACCTTCTTTCAAATGAGGACCAAAAAAAATTTTTTTAAAACAAAACAAACAAACAACAACAACAAAAAAAGAAAACACTATTTGTCTTTTCAAAGAATTTCCTCTTAAGCAATATTCTAAAATACAAGCTTGCCTGCAATTTTTCATGTCTAGTTCTGCTCGCATTGCAACAGCCTTGGGAATAAAGAGTTTCTGTCTCCACACAGCACCTGGACCACAGGAGGGCTGGTGAGTCTAGCATGGGCCATAGAGAGCTTCTCTGGCAGCTCTTAGGCTCTCCGGTCTTTGCCCTTCGGGGTTCCTTCGGATCCCTGTGCTAAAAACAGTAGCTTTCTTTCCCAGAATTATCAGCTGCCTTTTGAGTCTCGCACTTGGACAAACCCAGAACAAGACTTTTACCAAAACAGGTTTGGCCTGAGTGTACCATATGGATGCTCAGGAGAGTAGCCAGGAAGGCAGGACAGAATGCCCACTGTTCTCTCTTCCGAAGACGCTGGAGAATAACACCCCTTGGGGCCTCAAGCCACAGGGAGGAAAGACAGGCGAACACAAACTTCTGTGTAACTATGAGTATAAATTACCAGGCTCGTGCCCATCTCTGTATTCCCTATCCTAAGCGATGCCTGGCACTTAGGTTAAAAATAACGCTTCTAATGTGGCATTATCATTACCTTCCCCAAACTGACTTTTAAAACCAGCCTACTACTGATAAATTCAGCCTACTACTAACTCCAAAAGCTCATATTTATTCTGCTTTGTATCTCTGAAACTTTCAGAATAAATTTTCTCAACCTGAGCATATAGAAAGACATAAGACATTCTTCATTTAAAAAAAAAAAGCCAACTGGTGCCTGAAAACCTCAGACTATTCCTCATTTACTCAATTATTATACAGAAAAGTGGTACCATTCGCCAGCCTACAGAATTTAAGATACTCTTTTATATCATTTAAAAACTATAAGGTTATGATTTACATAAATATGATAGACATTTACTTTGGATAATACACATTTATAACTATATATTATATAAGCTATATATTACATAAATTATGTATGCTGTTCTTTATGGGTAATGTGACATATCTTTCAAAAGACTTTGTTTTATTTTTGAGATAAGGTCTTTTTACGTAGGCCTCAAACTCAGAGATCTGCCTGCTTCTGCTTGCCAAATGCCAGAATCATAGGTGTGTGCCATCACATCCACTAATTAAGGGAATAATTTTTTTAAATGGCAGGTTTCAGATTAAAACCTTTGCTGTCTACAAGTGTCTCCCCTATTATTAAAAGTAAAGTGAACTATTAAGATTTATTGCTACAGGGCATTAAATGCCCACTGACCTTTATAATAGCCAAAATCTAGACTATCAACATTTAAAGGCACATGCACATAATGTTGACTTCTCCTTCCAAAGAAATCATAGTTTTTCTGATTTGGTGTGCAATTCACAGCTAGTCCCTGATCCTACAGCAAGGACATACAGAGGCAGGATGAGAAGGGCACGAATGTAGACAATGTGCCCTAAAAAGAACTGAATCTCTGAACAGGCCAGTGAGGTTTCCAGGTTATTGTGGATTTGTAGATGCTTAGCTGGGAGCAGGTGGTTTTCATGCCATTAAAACACGGGGTCTCTCTAGCGGTGGTGCTGTGCAGTGAAGTGCCACACTAATGACCCCCAAATAACCTTCAGGGAACCTGTGCCTAGTAGCTCCCTTGTCCTCTGGAAATGGAGGAAAGTGAGTCTCATTCTTAACATGCTCAACTACCAAAGTCCTCTCCCATCCTAGAAGAGGTAGAGGGCACTAAGATTTCATTTCATTAGCTTCTATTTCCAAGACAAAAAAAAAAAAAAAAAAAAGGAAAAATATTGTTGTGGTTGGTTTATATCCCTGTGACAAAAACACGACCAAAAGCAACTTGGGAGAAGCGTGCATTCAGTTCACAGGTGCTATCAATCAAGAGCTGATGACTTCCTCTCGGCTTAGAGTTCATAGTCAATCGTGGCAGGCAGGGCAGAAACCTGCAGGCAGAAACTGAAGCAGAGGCCATGGAAGAGTGTTCCTAGCCCTTGCTGGAACGTTTCCAATACCCTAAGGTCACCTGCCCAGAGGTGGCCCCATCCACAGTGGGCTAGGCCCTCCCACACCAACCATGTATCAAGAAAATGCCCCACAGACACCTCTCCTGGCAGATGTCATGAAGCAAACCATCTTCCTGGTAGACATCTTCTCTTTCCAGAAGACCCAAGTTTGTGTCAGGTTGACAGAAATAAACAAAAAACAACCAACCAGCACAAATACAAAATATCTTCAGAAAAAGTCTCTGAGATTCATTTACTTTAAATAAAATATTATCTCTTCATATCTCAAACTCAACTTTGTCATAACACCGACTTCTACTTCATGGAAAACATGTCAGTATATCGAAAAGTAAAATGTTTACCTTCATGAATATTTTAAAAATGTTTTGTGCTTTGCCAAGGAGAAAGGCTATGTAGTGTTACAGCTATTGTTATGATTTGTGTGAGATGGGAAGTGTGCCTGCAGAGGTCAAGATACAACATTGTGGAGGTTGGTTCTCTCCCACTTCTATGGGTCTCAAAGATTGAGACTGGTTTTGAAGGTTTATAATAAATAAACATGCACCCATAAAAAAAAAAAAAGAATATGGCTTACTGTTGACTAAGAGAATAATGTATTCAAAGCATTTTGGAATCGAAACACGAGCCTAGCATGTAATCAAACCAAGCGTGCCACCAATATTACAACAAATGAGAAAGTGACATTTTACTGTTTAAAGTGAAAAATATATATATATGGACGGTTTTGGTCTTCCAAAAGGGAAAAATAAACTATCAGTGCACTGCTACACAGCGGAACTGTGCAAGCGTTTACAGATCCCGCACCCTGATCCTAAAGCCTGCACTACCCCAAAGGAAGTAAAAGATAAAACGTCCTTACTGTTCCAACTGCCCGCCCCGATACAGTAACTGCTCGGCATGTAGGGCCTCCACAAGGAGACACAGGTTGTGCTGGCAATGAATGGGTGTCTACAACCCTGCTTGACTGGGAGGCCCACTTGCTGATTTCTGACGCCAGTGCTTCCATACCAAGAGGGCTCTCCTAGACAACTACCTACCAGAGATTCATGTACCGAGGTCTGCGAGAACACAGATCACGGGAATCTCACGGTCTGAGGAAAAATCTGGAGTCCTATTGAGCAAAGTAAAAAAGCACAGGCGGTAATGTCTACAGACCAACCACTGTCTGCGTTTCACCGCCCCAAAAAGCTTCAGCCAGAAACTAATAGCATGGGCTTCGGGGACAGATATATCTCGGCTGCAAGTTCCCACTGAGCATCTCTCCAGCCCAAGGGACACAACAGTCTGAATCTCAGCTTCAAATTCTAGTCTCACCACTTAAAAGCTACAAGGAATGGAGTAGATCACTTAATTTCTTAGTGCCTTAATGCATACATCTACAAACTAAGCTTAATTTATAGCTATCTGACATACTCTTGTGAAAATTAAAATTGGATAACATGCAAGAGTACTGTGAACAGCTCTGTCCTGGTGTGACTTCTGTCACTGTGATAAAACACCGACCATAAGCAACTGCGGCAGGGAAGGATTTACTCAGCCTGTAGGTCACACACAGTCCATCACTGAAGGAAGCCAAGGTGGGAACCCAAGGCAGAATGAACTTGGAGCAGGAACCATGGAGTAACCCTGCTTGCTGGCTTGCTTCCCCTGGCTTACTCAGCTCTGTCCCCTATGCCTCTTCAATAAATGGTGAGGGGAAACTGGATATCCACAGAAGAATGAAACTAGACTCTCAGCCTCTCTCTGTACAAAAATCAATTAATAAAAGACCCTAATATACACCTCCTTCCCTGTCCCAGTTCCTTATGGTCTGTATTTTCCTTTATTTTTTTTTTCTTGGTTTTTTGTTTTGTTTTGTTTTGTTTTGTTTGAGACAGGGTTTCTCTGTGTAGCATTGGCTGTCCTGGACTCACTTTGTAGACCAGGTTGGCCTCAAACTCTGAGATCTGCCTGCCTCTGCCTCCCTGAGTGCTGGGATCACAGGCGTGCGCCACTGTGCTCAGCTATAGTTTTATTATTTTAAAATGCATCTGCATAGGAACATAACAGGAATAAAGCTCTGCAGATTCAGAAAGCACGCGGTCAGCACATGTTTTATGAATCCCTGACGCAAATTCACAGCCAGACTCACTGTTGTCTGAGCTACCCTCTTCCCTCCACTGGGAGAGGCATGCTGGGAAGCCTGGCAGCTGGAAGAGTGGTCCTCCTCTCCTGTTTGAGCAATAGCCCACACCCATCCATGCATTTTGTCCCTCCCACATTGGGCCAGGCTCATCTGACTCTCCCACCTCACCCTTCTAGCATCACTCAAATCAAGTCTTCTGAATACAGACGAGGAACAGGGCTGCTAAAGCAGCACTTTACACTGTTTCTTTGCTGGACACTCTCTGGGGCCCTCAAATACCCATAGAAGGCAGCCCAGGTTCCTCAGCCACTGTCAACATAAGGCCAGCACTCATTCAGCAGTGTCTCCCGTTCCCCCTACTTGCATATACCCTGACCCCCAAACCTTGACTCCTCAACCTTGGGTCGTAACACACTGGGTACAGCACTGTGTGTCAGAAGCAACTGCAATGAATAATTGTTTCAATATCAAAATGTGCTGTTTGCTTTTAAAAACTAATCTAGCAGGACAGAAGAGATGCTCAGTGGGTAAGAGCATTTGCTGCTCCTGCAGAGGGTCAGACTTCAATTCCCAGCACCCGTACAGCAGCCCACAACACACTAACTCCAGTTCCAGGAGATCTGCTGTCCTCTTCTGGCCTCTATGGGCACTGGGCATGCAGGCGGTACACATATATTCATGTAGTCAAATGCACATAAACATAAAAATAAGTCAGTCTTTCAAAAAGAGAAAAAAACCAAATTAGCTAGGTCTAGCTATGTGTAGTGATTTGTGCCTGTATTCTGCTATTGGAGAAGCTGAGACAGGAGTATCACTGGAGTTCCCATGGTCAAGGTCACTGTCAGGGTAACCACGGGTAATACAGTGAGATCCACCCTCAAAGAACTAAACAAAAATGCAACAACAATAACAGTAAAACATAGGAAGGACTTCAGGCAATGTCCACATACTTGCATTAGAAATTGGGTAGAGGGCTAAAGTGCACACACAGCATGCACAAAGTCCTGGGTTCAATCCCTACCACACATGGGAAAAAGTGAGTGTGTGTGCGAGCACGCAGGTGGTCATGAGCATGCTCACACATGTATAAAATAATCAGTAAAAATGGACATTCTTGTTATAGCTTCAGTATGAAATGTCCCCTGAAGGCTCATATGTTGATGACTTAGTCCCCATTCGGGGGCGTGATGAAAAGGTGACTGGATCATGACGGTACCACCTGAAGAAGAGACTTGGTGGAGGACACAGGTGAGAAAGGGTGTGTCTTATCTCAGTATTCCCCACCTAATTGGTTGCCATGAGAATGCAGATGTTCAGCCTGTTCCTTACACGCCAGGGACTTTGTGCCATTATATCTCTAGTTTACCCCAGACTTGAGGCAATGAAGCCAGGCTCGGACCCGCAAAACATGAACCAATATAGACCTTTCATCCTTTAAGGTTGCTTGGGTTTTTCCGGGGAATTTTGTCACGGTGGCAGGAAAGTGACTAGCACCCCCGACCAGTTTCTTTCAAATGCAGCATTACCACAGTATCTGGCCCTATCAAGCAGTTTGCCTTGCTTCAAATCATGCACTGCAGTTAACTTTTCTAAGATTTTCTGATCTTAAATAGCAAAAGAAGCCTGGCATTGGTAGCACACGCCTTTAATCCCAGCGCTTCGGAGGCAGGTGGATCTCTGAGTTCAAGACCAGCCTAGTCTACAGAGTAAGTTCCAGGATATTCAGGGCTACACAGAGAAACCCTGTCTTTATAAACCAAAAACAGAAAAAGAAAAAGAGGCTGAAGCAGGAGGATCTTAAATGAGGGGCCAACCCTAGACTATATAGCAAGACCCTTTCAAAAAAAAATAATAAATACGTAAAACAAGGGTGGAGGGTGGAAGATAAAAGGACTCTAAAAGAACCAGAAACTAAGAGGAGCCTTCAGAGAATCATTCTACCCCATCAGGATGGTGGCAGCTACACAAAAAGCTGAAGGCCAATAATCTTATTTGATGGATTATCTGCTCCCAGAGCTGATGAGAAATTTACTTTCCAAACAAATGCACTTAACATAAAAGTTACTGTAAAATGATCATGTAGATTAAAATGGACAGTGTACAAACACAGGAAACACAATGAATGGGTTTCCAGAATGGCACCTGTTGACAAAAGTCTGCTCTCAGCAAGGAAGTCTCCCTACTTTTCTTTCATCTAGGCCCACTGAACCATTTACACACTTTCTCTTCTACCTGAAATATTATCTTCCCCTTCTCCCTCCTAAAATCCTAGGATACCATGGAAAGTCAACGTCTTCTCACAAGTATTCCAGATCCTAAAAGCTGGCTCAGACAGACCACCACATGCTTAAGGCTGATGGGTGCCCTGTAGTTACAGATCCTAAAGCATTTCCCCTTCCCACAGTTAGGCAGAAGCTTCTTGAAGAGCTAGGGGGACAGCTCAGTGGATGAAGTGCTTGCCACACAAGCCTGTGGACCAGAATTTGCATCCCCAGCAGCCAGGGGGTGTGGTGGCCCACCTGGAAACTCAGGAGACAGACAGGCAGTCCTGGGTACAAGCTGGCTAGCTATATCAGCCAAACTGGCAAGGTCCAGAATCGATGAGAGACCCCCCACCTCAGTAAGTAAGGCTAGAAACCAACTTCTCGCCTACACACACACACACACACACACACACACACACACACACACACGAATGCTTCCTGAGAACACAGAACTCACTGACTCATCTTTGGACATCACACAACTCAACCCTGTTTTCCACAAGTGGCGCAACACACAGATAACAGCTGTTGGTGGCATTCAGCTGGTTTTCTTATCAGTTTGTTTAGAAGATGCACAAGGTCACAGCCAGTCTTCTACATTCACTTGCCAAGATGCTCCCAAGAACAGGAGAGAGGATCTCACTGAAGAGGAAAAAAGACCCCCCGCCTTTTTTTTTTTTTTTTTTTTTTTGAGAAATGCTGATGTACCACTTTAAGCCAAAACCATCTTTATTTTCTCTTAAGCCATAACGCATTTCTCCTCAGGTCTCTGTACACTATAATGTGAGATTTAAACATTCACTAACCTCAGCTGTAATGTCTGGAAAGAGATCACTGGCTGCACCACTTGTAATTTATTTAGGTAGAACTATTTCAGAGGGAGCCAATGGAACTTACACAAACACACAGAACACCACAAGATAAAGAGGACATATATAAAGGGAGAAAGAGAAAAATGGGACAAAGGGAAATTGAATGTAGCAAAGATGAGCTATCCTGAGGGTAAGGTTATCACGCCAAATGAATGTATTCTATAAAAGTCTACACATTTACTAGAGGGAGGGCAGAGGTTTGGCTCTCAGCACTTTTAGCTGCAAAAATCACAGGATGACTCAGTTGTTCAACAGCTTTAAGATGAAGACAAGAAGGCTTTAGGGTATATCTCTCCCTTGATCTTCATAAAAGCCATGCTATGTAATGCACCAAAATTCTCAATAACATCCTCGCAGTCGATTTGTCGGCACGACAGAAGACCATGCCTCATAACAACCCTCAGAGGCATAACCACAGCACACCAGCACGAGTACACACGCTGGAGAAGGCAGGCAGCCCAAGAAGAGACCCGGGTGCGTTACTCTTTGTGGGTCTAGATTTCATTCTATCTAAATTAACCTCAAATGCAGAGGCTTCACACACCACTTGCCTTTGACTATAACCCAAATCTGATGGTCACGTGTGCTTTTTCTGGAGAGAATGTCTGTGGTTTCCTAACACTCTCAGAAGGAAGCCCAGTGCAAAACAAGTCTCACTGATCAGAGTTCGGAACCTGCGTGCCCGGATCCTGCAGGCGAGCCTCTCCGTGGCTTCTCACCTGAGCCTCAAGACTGAAGCTCCTTTTGAACACTTGAAGTACGTTCTTCTCTAATATGAATACAAATGTTTCAAACTGTGTCCAGATATGCATGACCTTTAATATAGGAATGCCCACTAGCATGAGAGCATTTAAAAAATAATCCAGTCACCTGGATAAATTTCAGCCAAAACTGCACCAAAGGATTGGTAATTTTTCCTCTATACAGTGCTAAATAAATAAATAAATAACAAAATGCCTTTTGCCTGTGTGTAAATTATACGTAAGTGCACTACCAATCATTTTCCTGGATGATATTGGGGTGGCGGGTTCTTTATTAGTTTCATTTCATTTCATTTGTTTATTTATTTACTTATTTATTTATTTGAGTCACTGCTCTCGTGAAATTCATTATGTAGACCAGATTTCCTTTGAACTCACAGAGATCCACCTGCCTCTGGCTCCCCCGTACCTTGAGACTAAAGACCTGGACCACTATTGCTATAGTCTGAGCTTCACCGTAACCTGTGATTGTCTTGATCAAATGTTACCCAAGAAAATCACTGCCATAGCTTCAGATACATTCACAGGCAGTCACCATCATGTGGTGGATAGGATGTTTCAAGGGTCCAAGAGAATCAAACGAAGAGCCTGGTCCACTGGATTAGAGAGGTGAAACTTTTACACCTTATGCAACTCAATGACGTCATAGCCATTCAGGCTGGTCTTCAGCACAAGCTCAGAGATGAGTTTGTGGAGGGAAAAAACAAAACACTTGCTGAATATGCTATTCAACTCACAGGGATACCTGCCAATCTATTAACTAATCATAGAGAATATTCCTTTTCAGTAATCAGAAAACTCCAGCCTGATACCAGAGTGCTACTTTCTCAATGTCCATAGAATCTATAATTAATAGTCAGAAGTGTGCCAGATGTTCAAAAGAAGACACAGAGAATCTGGGGAATAAGTTAGTTATGGGCGCCCCACAAGCATCTTTCCAGTGACGAAAGTTGTGACTCCCACAGGTAAACCATCTCTCTCTTGGCTCTCACTGCCTTAATATGGCAGACTTCCAGATGCCTGAGCTGTCTTCATCCATAACAATCTCCCCATTGAGTCCTTCCAACTAAGACACAGAACAACTGAAGAAGATTCACCTTACATTCATTATCCCCCCCACCCCCGTATTTTAGATAAACTACTCCCAGAGAAAGCTGCTTCAGCAGTTGGCCCAAGGTCACAGCTGATACTAAGTCACAGAGATTCAGAGCCAGACTCTAAGTCAAAAAGCACTTACTTTCTCAGGGCACCATGGCACATGCCTATAAGCTCAGGTTAAAGCAGGAGGCTTGTGAGTTCGTGGCCAGCCTACACTCCATCACTAGACCCTGTTTCTAACAAGAAGCAAGCAAGCAAAGCCTTTCCTTTTCATCCTACAGGAAATGGTGCCTCAGTGGCAGCTTACCTCACCTACCGCTCATCTGGTGTAAATGGTTGTTCGGTGTTCCCAGAACACCATAAGCACACCATACTCTCACTTTTGGACTAAGAGTCTATCTCTCTTGCTAGACTGAAACGTCTGGAGGGGCAGAAGTTCGTGTCCCTAGCCTGCTATATATCTAGGAAAATATGCTAGCCTATTGTCCAGTGAAAAGGCCAATAAACCAAAGGTCTCACACTAGCCAGACAGCCTCAGGAAGGTCACAATTCCTCTAGCCATTTGCACCCTATCTAAAAAACAGGAAGAAATCAATGTGTAAGGATGAAATACACAGGGACAACTAAGTTCCCTTCTGAATCTAAACAGCACTTGTATGACTTATTTTATCAGTATGAATTATCACGAATAAAATTCAACTCATTTACCCACAGTGTTGTGTATATTTGTGTGTGTGCATGTGTACACACACAACTAACAGTTCGGAAAAGGCACCCTTTCTGAAAGGATGCAGCTATCATCCAAAACCTCAAACAGTGGCACCCTCCTCTGGTGAATGTTAAAGAATCCAAGAACACAAATGATAATAACTAGAAGCTGGGAGTCTCTTAAAATGATATAACAAGAGAATAAAAAAGCCAGAGAGAAGTCTCTCCGTAGTGTCTGCTGTTATCACGATCCCAACAGCAACCCAAAACTCATACACAGCACTCCCCATTTTACTTTCTTAAGGTAAAACAAAGCCAAAGAGACTGAACTGACCAAGCATGACAGGAGGCGACAGAACAATAACCCTATTTTTGTGAGAACTGATAATGGTAACTATTCTGCAAACAGCAAAGGTTCGATAAACAGCATTTCACGGTTTGGCTAGCAGAGGTCATCTCTTCCCTTATTGCTTCTTTAGCTGTAATGAAAATGGAGTACGTGTAAAATGCTTTGAATTAACGGAAAGCATCCATTGCATCCTTTCCTGGGGGAGAGGGCGCATTTACCCAGATATTACTAGAAATTGCTCAACTGAAACTTCTGGCTCTGCAGCTTCAATGTCTTGAAAGACTCAAAAAAAAAAAAAAAAAAAAGGTAATCATCCAATCACAAGTGCAAGGCTAAATCATGCCAATATGTCACAACTAGAGAGCCACTGCCCCAGTGTTCTCCAACACAGTCCATCAGGATTCAAAAGGTGTGCTTTCAAAACCCAGAATCAGATTATTAGCAACTGCTTTACTTCACATTTATAATAAATATGTTTATTAAATTATTTACAGGGAGAGACTCCCAGTTTGCTTCGCCTCCACTGAGTTCCTGCACATAAACTGAGCTTATGACTGAGTCATTAAACTATCTCCCTTGTCACTCAGGTATCTTTTTACTCAGTACGCGGTGTCTCCTATCTCCAGCTACCCTATGGTCAAGGGGAAGAGAACTCCAAACCACCCGAGACTACAAAAGTACAATGAATAAGAAACTTTCATTCTGAAGGACACGTTATAAAAGGAGTAAAGGGGGTGGGAAAAAAGGTTTAAAGCCAAATTCCATTCTTATCACCTAAGTTTTTCAACTATTTGCCATTTTCTGCAAAGCTGGCGAGGAGGCACTGTACCTGGGCAAGATTTGCAAACGGTGAGTGGAGAATGCAGATAAGATAATCAACTGAAAGCTTCCTTGATGTTAAAAAAAAAAAAAAAATATGTAGGCAAAACGGCCCTGCATTCCCTGGAGCCCACCCGGAGGAGGAAGAAGGGTAGGAATGCAGTGGAACCAAGAAGGTAAAGGCGATGAGGAATGCTGCCAAGAAAGAGGTTGGGGAGCAAGAAGCAATGAAACTGTTACAAGTGTCCAACTGAGACAAATGTGGGGACTCGCTCTGGAGCCATATTTTAACACTCACTTCGTCTGGGCACAGGCCCAGGGGCAGGACCTCTAGGAAACCTGAGTCTCCACACTCCCGGTATCGAATGTCGCAGAAACAGGCGAGAAAGACCTAAAGCGGGCTTTAGCCCATTTCCTGCTCCCAGATAAACCCCAAACAAAGGTTTACAGAAGGAAGGAGGCATCAGTATTTCCACGCCGGCCGCTGTACAGAGATCAGGTGTGCCCAGCCACCTCTGCAAAGGCCAGGGAGCCAAAATCCAGCAGTGGTGAGCTACCCTGTGTGCCCCACACACCCCCTACCTCCGCCTGACTGCACTCGCTAAATTGACAGAGTTGGGAAGAAGCTCGGCGTTGCCGCGGGGAGTCCTTCCCTCTCGTGAAGAGAGTGGAAGAAGTCACAGCCTCTTCACCTTCACTGAGTCTATCCATCTGATGCAGGAGGCTTCTGCCCTGAGGGGTGCACCCAAGACCCTGTCTTCCTTAGTGGCTCACTAGCCTCAAACTCGACAATCGGGACACTGAGGCCGGGGTGGGGGTCACTGTTATATACTAATGATTCTCCCCGGAGAACCAGCAGTCATTAACTGTCTTCTGACCTTGGGAACTTTGTATTGGAACGGCACGGAATAACCAGTGCATGTCTCTCAGCTAAACTGAACGCTCGTACCCAAGATCTCCTTGGCAGGGTCTCGGCAACTTGAATCAGTTTTGTCAGCACCAGGTCATCACCACGCCTCTCTCGCCCACACCCGACCGGGCCACGCACGCGACGCCCGGTTATTTACACAGACACAGACCCAGAGAACTCCTACCTCGCCGCCGTGCCCATCAAAGATGCCGAAGATGGACGGGTGCGTCTTGTTGGCCAGATCCGTGAGAACTTCGAACCGATCCTCCATGTGGTCTCTCCGGCCCTGGATGGAGTACACCGCCACGTTATGGCTCTTGAACTCCCAGGTCTTGGAAAACTCGGCCTCCAGCACGTCAAGTCCTCCGAGGCGATCGTTCTGCATAATCTCGGCCACCTTGCCCTTCACCATCTTCACGGCGTCCCGGCTGGACTTGACTATGGTCTTCACTTCGTCCGTGTGGAAGAAGTAACTCCACAGAGCCAAGCTGATGCACAGCAGGAAGAGCGTCTCGGGTCTCAGCAAGAAGTAGCGCATGATGCGACCCAGCAGAGACAGCAAAGTCATTGTATCCTCTATCATTTATTATCCCCTGGAGCCCCGAGCAGCAGCAGCGGCGCGCGCCCCGCAGCCCGCGGGGTCCGAGCACTGCGGGCACAGCCCGCGGGGACCCAGGCGGGGAGGCAGCCCGGGCCGGCAGGACGAGCCCACGGCGACTCGGAACAGTAGTCCGGAACGGTGGCAGTTTCCCTTTTGTCTCGGCAGCCGGAGGCCCGTTGCCGCCGCCCGCCCGCGCCGCCTTCCCTCTCCGCGCTCTTTGTGAGACCGCAGCGACGGCGGCGGCGACGGCCGCCGCGGGTGCCCCGGGTGGACGGCAGGAATCAAGTTAAAGTTGCGCCGAGCCGGTCCGCAACGGTGAGGAGGATTTCGGGGCGCCGGTGCCCGCGCGGTCCCTCTCGGGGTGCCCGCCTCGCGGCTCCCGGGAGCGTTTGGCAGGTGAGGAAGCGCAGGGCGCGAGAGCCCGGCGGGCGAGGGCTGCACGTTCCCTCGATCGCCGCGGCGGGCGAGCGCGGAGACAGCGGAGCGCTCGATTCCGCCACACACCCGGGGGGGTCCCGAGACAATAAAAGTTTTGCGGGCGCCCGGGCGAAAGCAGGGGGAGCAGCGAGCCGGGAAACGCGGCGCGATGGGTGCGGAGCCGCCGGCAGGCTCTGCCTGCCTCTCCCCGGCACCTCGCGGCTCGGCTCCGCTCGGCCGCGCTCGGCAGCTCCCGGCCCCACTCGCCCCGCCCCGCCGCGCCCCGCCCCCGGAGTGGCGCTTCCGAACCGCGTAGCACTCGGGCCAGGCTGGGGCCCCGAAGCCGCTCGGCCGGGTGGGCGCGCGTGGGCACCGGGCGGGGCGAGGGGCGGGGGGGAGCGGCGCGTCCGGCCGCTCAGCTCTAGTGGTTGGTCGATTCCGCCTTGCGGGCTGGCTCCCGGGGACAATGTGATAGTGACGCGAGGGCCCTGAGCACGGGTTTCTCGCGCGGCGAGGCCCTGCTTGCTGGGAGCCCGGAGCTGTACGTGAGCGCTCCCCCCTCCGGCACGCCGCGCGGTGGTGCCGTCCACGCCGGGCCCTTTGGTAAGGCTAGCGTGATGGGACACACTTCTCCCGCCTCGAGACTCGGAACGGAGCGGTGGGTTTGAACACCCGGGGCGGCCGCCTCGGAAGCCCGCTGGGATCTCCCGCGAGGGGGACCCCAACAGCTCGGTCACTCTGAAAGCAGAAGCCCCGAGCCGGCCAGACTTGCATGGCAACCTCGGGAGGGCCGGGAAGGGCCGGCCGCAGTACACGGGCACTGTGCAGGCGGCCACGCTTCCCCGGGAGACCGTGTCCCTAGCGAGCGACTCTGCGTGTGCTTTACAGAAGTCGCTGGAGGCTCCGAAGTGACAACCACCTCCTCAGATCTCGCCGAAGAGGAGGGTGGGAGTGTGGGTGCGCAGAGGTGGACTTCGGAGGAGGACTTCAGTGTGGGCAACCACTGTTCGTCTAGAATGTGGAGCCAGTGACCTTTAAAGGAAAATTTTCATCCCCTCTACCCCTGTCCATGAAGAACGGTGCTGATGCATTGGGCAGTTCAGGCCGCCGGATACCCTCCCAGCCAATCTGTCCTCCAAACGCTTCTGCCTCCTTTTGATGCCAATCATTTTTTTAAGATACAAAATATAAGAACTACTGGAAAGAAATATAGCAAAATGTTCACAGTCCATAACTTAAAGTAGTAAATACATACAATTTTTATTTTCTTCTTATTTTTGTGTGTTTTCCATAACTGCCAAAGTTTCTACAAAAAACCCAGACTTACCTAAAAACCAAAAAAAAAAAAAACGTGCTTAAGTATTTAATTGACACATGTACTATAACCACAACAATATAAACATAAATAGAACTGTAGGAAAGGAATATGAGGAGCTGTTAAGAGTATTTTTTTGAAAGTAGGATATAGGCTTCAGTATGTGGTTATGGCTCTCTTTGGCTTTCAGTATTGTCGACCTGAGCAAGGAAATAGAAGTTGAAAACAAATCAGCTTATTTTTTGCTTAATATTCAAAAGGTTCCAAAATCAGACAATAAATAGTTCTTTAAGTACTGTAATAGAGGCAATGTCCTAGGTGTTGCTAGGAAAACAAATTATTTCTTACTGTAAACTGTCAGATTTGAGGTACATTAGTAGTTTTGTCCATACAACTATGTCTCTAAAAGCAAACATAGTTTGTAGATAAACTGATAATGTCCCAGAATGCCTACTCTGACCTCCCTTGAAGTTGTAGTAAAATTCCAAGGCCAAAGGCCCACTGGAGCCTCTACCCAGACTCAACGTTCCAAGCGCAAGGATTGGAGAACATGCCTAGGCCCTGACTTATTCCCCGAATGCTTAAGAAACTAGATTATTACCATAATAGCTTGACTTAATGACTTAAGTAATAAATTTGGACATCTTTAAATTCTGTGATGTTGTGCTGTGACATTTACATCTATGTAAAAATCAACATTTTCAAGAATGTTGATTAGGCATTTTCCTATTTCTGTTGAGAAATTTCACTTATAATTTTAAAATATCTAAATAAGCATTTTGTTATACTTTACTGTATGTTTGATATGCTAGAAAAAGTAGAAACCCTTTCCACTGATGCCAAATTCCTGTTTGTTTATACTGATTTACAGACATTTTCTTTTGTTGGTTTTTTTGAGACAAGGTCTCTCTGTGTAGCCTTGCCTGGCCTGGAACTCGCTATGTAAACTAGCTATCTTTGAATTCATAGATCCCTCTACTTTGCCTCCCTAGTGCTGAGATGAAAGGTGTGTTCCACCATACCTAGTGCAAGGGTTTTTACATGTATACGTGTTTGTTTCCATTGGTACAACAATCTTCTAAGGAAGACAGCTGTTACGTGTTTATGGTATGAGGAGGATAGGGCCTCAAGATGTTAAATATCACAATACAGGAAATAAGAAATTGGACCCAATTCTGATCAACATCCATTGATTTCTGGTGACTTGGAGATAATTTTTATATGTTATCTAATGACATTTCATTACTCTTCATTACAGGAATATTAGCAACAACAACAAAAACTCCATGGATTCTGGTGATACAGATTTGAAGCAAAACACTGCACTTTTAGTATCTAACACAAATACAAATAAATTGTCCTTCACCTATATAGTAAACACCTAAAACCGTGTTGCTTAAGTGAAATTTTTTTCTAAATTTCACAGGAAAGAAGGTAGTGGAAAATTCATATTGTACAAGTACTTTTTCTGTACAAAGAACTTGGTAATGAACACTGAGCTAATGGCAGTCCTAGGTTTTGATGAGATAGAAGAATAGTGATAATTATTAAGTAAGGATGGCTCTGTTGGTGACTAGCTTGCTGTTCAAGCATGAGGACGTAAGTTCAGATCCTGTTTTAGTTAGGGTTTCTATTTCTGTGAAGAGACACCATAACCACGCAATTCTTATTTAAAAAAAATAGGGGCTTGCTTACAGTTCAAATGGTTAGTCCATTGACATTATGGCAGCATGCAGGAGACATGGTTCTGGAGAGGTAGCTGAGAGTTCTACGTCCTGGCCCATAGGCAGCAGGAAGAGTGAGTGACACTGGGCCTGGCTTGAGCTTCTGAAGCCTGAAAGCCCACTCTCCAACAAGGCAATACCCTCCCAACAGTGCCACTCTCTGTGAG
The DNA here is from genome assembly GCF_030254825.1 of Meriones unguiculatus. NCBI lineage: Eukaryota > Metazoa > Chordata > Mammalia > Rodentia > Muridae > Meriones > Meriones unguiculatus. The sequence continues at coordinate 173,990,753 of NC_083350.1, read as the reverse complement.
CTTATGGGAGCCATTTTTATTTGAACCATCCCAGATCCCAAGCATCTATGTCAGAAGCTGGGCACCTATGATCCCCTTGCTGGGGAACTGGAGACCTGGGGATCCCTGGGACTTGCTGGCCAACTAGCTGGGTAAGCTCAGCACTAAAGTGTGAGACATTCTCTCAAAAAAATAAATAAATAATAAAAAGCAGTAGATACATTCTCTAGTACGGTATTTCATTATGTCCTCGTCTATTTCTGGTTTTGCTATCTTGTAGGAAGTCATTAACATCTAATGTGGTTTATCTGCTAAGCCTCTGGATAATAAATATGATAAAACTTCTGAAGTAGAAGCTGAAGAGATGGATCAGTGATTAAGCACACTGGTTGCTCTTGCAGAGGACCTACCTCGAGTTCCCAGCGCCCACATAGTAGCTCACAACTGTCCTTAACTCCAGTTCCAGGGAGGTTGATGCCCTCTTCTGAGCTCAGAAGGCACCAGGCAAAACATGCATCCAAAACATTCAGACACAGAAAAGTAAATAAATCTAAAAATTAATTTTTAAAAGAAAGCTCTGAAGGAACTTTCAAATCATTTAGAAATTCTCTGCACATTTTAAACTTATCAGTTATCACTTTGAGTCATACCTTTAATTTTTTTCTGTCATTTCTGCACAAATCTGTGCTTTGTGTTTTTCCGACATTCTACAATACATGCCTCTCTATGAATACCCTTTCCAGCTCTGTGTATGAAAGGGTACCTTGAAGTGTTATTATGAAGCACAACCCCCAAAAATGCGATAAACCTAATCCAATGACCTGGATGAAAAGCAGGCTGTACCGGCCACTAAGTTGTCTCCTTACCTCCCTTCTCTATCCTCCATTGCTGTCGTGCCGAGCAATGTCTACATCCCTGAATTATTTCTGCTCAAGTGTTTGCCTGCGTTTGTTTTTGTCGTTTTGTTTTGCTTTGCTTTTTCTTAAATAAAAATCACTGTATTGCAATGAAATATAAAATACAAATAAAAACATCACACAGCTAGATTAACATAGTCACTCAAACACACGCTTGCCCAGGCCCAAAATCTATACAGCTCCTGGAACTTCTATGTAGTTGGCTTGGGGACTCTGAAGTCCTGGAGCTTTAATTCAGGTGTTAGACACTTTCACTATCAATTCTGTTGTTATGCAGTTATCCACCACAAAAAGAAAGGAAGAAGGAAAGAAAGACATGACAGAATTGAAACAAGAGAAACTATCAGCTCTTCTCTTCTTTCATGGCGACTGTATGTAATCCTGTCTTGCCCTGTTTGATCCCTAACATTTGCTTTTCACCCACATTTAAAGTTCCTCATCCTTGCGTTGTTATATATAGCTGGAATTTGATCATTTTGTTGTACAATATTCCATAACTAATATACTTGTCCTTCTTACAGAAGTATCTGGTTGCTAAGTTTTGGTTTTTTTGTTATTTGATTTTGCTTCATTTTAGTGAAAAATCTCATGAATTTATATGTGTATTACCTCATGGTGTGCATGTATAAAAATCTCTGCTAGGTATAAACAGGGGACTGAAATAGGTAGACAGCTGGGAATGAAAATGTTAAACTTTATATTTTGAAAATGTTATTTCTATTTATAATCCTACCAACAGTGTGACCAAAGCTTCTTAATGCGAGGGACCGTGAGCATTCTGTCATAAAAGTACATTCTGTCATAAAAGTGGCTTTCAGTATTGGTCCTTTCGGTAAATAACTGACATGGTTATAATAGTTAAGCCATGTAAATCTTCAGTGCATCTTCTAAAACATTTCCAGATGAAAAATTTGATAATAAATCTTAGTTTTGAATGGTGTGAATGGGGGAAAAAATGAATGTTTTAGTTGTACCACTAGGAAAGAAAATTCATCATTTTAAGCAAATGTAATAGTATATCAATTAGACTTATTCTAATATCCCAGGTGTTCTGTCAAATGAAGAATTAATGTGGACACACTAATGTTCAGGTACAACATAATTTTGTTTTACTGTCCTCAAGAAGCATAACATCATTTTCTATAGCCCAAGTTTTTATATTAACTACAGAAATAGATCAAGGTTACCTGTTTTCTGTATAAAACTTACACTACCACGCCAAATCTGTTTATATAAACCACTTTTCCTAAGAAATGGTCATCCAATTATTCTAGCCTTCCCTCTAATAATCTTCTAAAACTTTGCCGAATGTTAATTTGAAGCATTTGTTAACTTTTTATCCTAGTTAAAAAATACCAGTGTTCTACCCAGTCTAGAATGTGAAGAAATGTGAAGAATTAATCGTTCGGCAGTGTGCCCACTGGGAACAAGAAGAGCATGGGTTGGGGGACAAGCTATGTCTCCCTCCCTATAGTCAGTAGGTGGGTATTTTTTCTTTTGAGCAATGCAAATGGGAAAAGGTAGCTTCAAAAACAAAACTAGCTGTTGAGCAGTCAGGCAGAAAGAGAAAGAAATAACTCGGGGATTGCTGATTCTGGATCTTAGCAGATGCCTCGGTGGTTAAGAGCAGGGCTACTCTTCCATGGGACGCTGGCTAGTTCTCAGCGCCCACCTTAGGTAGCTCACGACTGCCTATCTTAGAGCGCCAGGGTATCCTACACTTCCTGGGCTCTTCAGGACCCACACATGTAGACACATATGTGCAAACACACACGCACATCATGGAAAATCAACGGTATTTGCCGGCAGAAGTGGGTCCGAAGCAGAGAGGGCACTTGCCTAGCTGCACAAAGCCCAGAACCACATGTCTTCATCAGGGTTTATGGCTGTGAAGAGACACCATAACCAAAGCAGCTCTTATGAGGAAAACATTTAACTGGGGCTAGCTTGCAGTTCAGAGATTTATTCTAGTCTTGTCATGGTGGGAAGCGTGGTGGCATCCACCCATCCAGGCAGATGGGATGCTAGCATGGCCACTAAGAGTTCTACATCTGGATCAGCAGGCAACAGGAAGACACTGTGAGCCGCTGGGCCTGGCCTGAGCTTCTGAGACTTCAAAGCCCACACCAGTGGTATGCTTCATTTAACAAGGCCACACCTACTCTAACAAGGCCATGCCTTGGACCTGAGGGGGCCCATTTTCATCCACACCACAATACCATTACTGTTTGCCCTATGAACTAACTCGGTGAGTAAAAGCCTGAATTTGATCCCCAGGACCCACAAGGTGGAAAGAGAGAAAAGACTCCTGAAAGCTATCCTCTGGCCTTCATACTTGTGCCAGGGCAGCATACACACACACTCACACATGGACACACACAGAGACACACTACATCTATTTCTTAAAAATAAAAATGCAATTGGAAATGTATTGCTTAGGCCAAATGAAAGTTAAATTAAGGACTATTTGGGAGCACAAATTAAAACATGTCAGAAATTAATTCAGGGTGGGTATCTACTTGTATCGTAACAAAATACTGTTACTAATATGCCCTTGCGGAGAGGTGCCGGGGACTGATAGCAGGCCTCACTGATGTGAACCAAAAATTTTAACACACACACCACATATACATTGGTTATATCATATACCCAGTCCTCCTGAAGGCCTCACTGCATACCCTGAGAACAACTGGATTGCTTTCAGGTTGCCTGTGCTCCACAAATAGTTTCTATTGAAAACATATGATTTATGTTGGGGACATTGGTAGATGAAATTGGGGGTCTGACTAATTTTAACGTAAGATTTTTTTTTTCTTGTGTGTATGTGTCTGCTGTGGGAATATGTGAAGGCCCAAGGTTGATGTGGGGAGACTCCAATTACTTGCCACTTTATTCATTGAGACCAAGTTTGACTGAACACAAAGCTCCCTGATGTGTTTAGCCTGGCTACCCACTTTGACCCAGGGACTCTCTGTCTCTACATCTGAGCCCTGGAATTACAGGCAGCCCACCACACCCGCTTGGATTTTTGTGGAACTTGGAAATCCAAACTCCTGTCCTCACGACTTTCTGCTGGCACGCTTAAGTGTTTTTTTTAATTAATTTATTTTTTATTAATTACAGTTTATTCACTTTGTATCCCAGCTGTAGCCCCCTCCCTCCTCCCCTCCCAATCCCACCCTTGTTCCCTCTTCTCCCCCCATGCCCCTCCCCAAGTCCACTGATAGGGGAGGACTTTCTCCACTTCCCTCTGACACTAGCCTATCAGGTCTCATCATCACTGACTGCATTGTCTTCCTCTGTGGGCTGGTAAGGCTGCCCCCCCTCCCCCCCCCCCCCGCTCAGGGGCAGTGATCAAAGAGTCAGCCACTGAGTTTATGTCAGAGACAGTCCCTGTTCCCATTACTAGGGTACTTGGACACTGAGCTGCCATAGGCTACATCTGTTCAAGGGTGTCTAGGCAATCTCCATGCATAATCCTTGGTTGGAGTATCAGTCTCAGAAAAGAACCCTGGACCCAGGTTTTTGGTTCTATTGCTCTCCTTGTGGAGATCCTGTCGAGGTCTTTCTATCTCCCTCTTCTTTCATAAGATTCCCTGCACTCTGCCCAAAGTTTGGCTATGTATCTCAGCATCTGCTTTAATACCCTGGTGGGTAGAGTCTTTCAGAGGCCCTCTGTGGTAGACTCTTGTCCTGTTCCCTGTTTTCTCTATTTTCTGATGTCCAGCCCATTTGCCTTTCTGAATAAGGATTGAGCATCTTACCCAGGGTCCTCCTTATTGCTTAGCTTCTTTAGGTACAGATTTTAATATGTTTATCCTATAGTCCATGTCTAATATCCACCTATAAGTGAGTATAAACCATGTGTGTCTTTATGCTTCTGGGATACCTCACTCTAGAGGTGTCTAGATCTAGAACTAATTCCCACCATTTCCTTGCAAATTTCATGATTTCCTTGTTTTTAATTGCTGAGTAGTATTCCATTGTGTAAATGGTGCCACAATTTCTGTATCCATTCCTCTGTTGAGGAACATCTGAGTTGTTTCCAGATTCTGGCTATTACAAATAAAGCTGCTACAAACATGGTTGAGAAAATATCCTTGTTGTATACTTGAGCATCTTTTGGATATATGCCTAGGAGTGCTATAGCTGGATCTTGGGGAAGCATTATTCCTAATTGTCTGAGAAAGTGCCAGATTGATTTCCAAAGTGATTGTACAATTTTATATTCCCACCAGCTATGGAGGAGGGTTCTCCTTTCTCCACATCCTCTCAAGCATGTGTTGTCATTGAGCTTTTGATCTTAGCCATTCTGATGGGTGTAAAGTGAAATCTCAGGGTCATTTTGATTTGCATTTCCCAGATGACTAAGGACACTGAGCATTTCTTTAAGTGTTTCTCTGTCATTCAATATTCCTCTATTGAGAATTTTCTGTTTAGCTCTGTACCCCAATTTTTAATTGAACTACTTCATTTGTTGATTTTTAACTTCTTGAGTTCTTTATGGATTCTAGATATTAGCCCTCTGTCAGATACGGGGTTGGTGAAGATCCTTTCCCAGTCTGTAGGCTGTTGTTTTATTCTGATGACAGATCCTTTGCTCTACAGAAGTTTCCTGAGGTCCCATTTATTGACTGTTGCTCTTAGAGCCTGTGCTGTTGGTGTTCTGTTCAGGAAGTTGTCTCTTGTGCCAATGAGTTCAAGGCTCTTCCTCACTTTTTCTTCTAACAGGTTTATTGTGTCTGGTTTTAGTTGAGTCCTTTGATTTACTTGGACTTTAGTTTTGTGCAGGATGATAAAAATGTATCTACTTGCATTTTTCTACATGTAGACATCCAGTTAGACCAGCACCATTTGTTGAAAATGCTGTCTTTTTTCCATTGTATTGTTTTGGCTTCTTTGTCAAAAATCAAGTATCCTTAGGTATGTGGGTTTATTTCCAGGTCTTCGATTCTATTGATCTACAATTTTGTTTCTATGCCAGTACCATTCAGTTTTTATAACTATTGCTTTGTAGTACATCTTGAGATCAGGGATGGAGATACCTCCAGATGTTCTGTTGTTGTACAGGATTGTTTTAGCAATTCTGGGTTTTTTGTTTTTCCATATGAAATTGAGAATTGTTCTTTCTGTAAAGAATTGTGTTGGAGGAACTCAATGACTGGCTCTTTGGTCTCCCCACCCCCGAAGGGAGGAGCAGTCCTGTTAGGCCACAGAGGAGGGCTTTGCAGCCAGTCCTGAAGATACCTGATAAAACAGGATCAGATGAATGGGGAGGAGGTCCCCCCATCAGTGGACTTGGAAAGGGGCACGGTGGAGATGAGGGAGGGAGGGAGGGACTGGGAGGGAATGAAGGATCGGGACACGGCACGGATACAGAGTTAATAAAATGTAACTGATAAAAAAAATAATAATAAAATAAAAAAAAAGAATTGTGTTGGTATTTTGATGGGAATTGCATTGAATCTGTAGATTACTTTTGGCAGGATGGCCATTTTCACTATCATACTGATCCATGAGCACGGGAGATCTTTCCATCTTCTGATATCTTCTTCAATTTCTTTCTTCAGAGACTTGATCTTTTTGTCAAGCAGGTCTTTCATTTGCTTCGTCACACCAAGGTACTTATGTTATTAGTGGCTATTATGAAAGGCGTCATTTCCCTAATTTTTTCTTGGCCCTTTTGTCTTTGGTACACAGGAGGGCTACTCAATTTCTTGAGTTAATTTTGTATCCTGCCACTTTGCTGAATGTGTTTATCAGCTGAAGGAGTTCTCTGGTTGAATTTTGGGAGTTACTCATATATACTATTATATCATCTGCAAATAGTGCTATTTTGGATTCTTCCTTTCTGATTTGTATCCCCTTGATCTCCTTTAGTTGTCTTATTGCTCTGGCTAGGACTTCAAGTACTATATTGAAGAGATACAGAGAGAATGAGCAGCCTTGTCTTGTCCCTGATTTCAATGGGATTGATTTAAGTTTTTCTCCATTGAGTTTGATGTTGGCTGTAGGCTTGCTGTACATTGCCTTTACTATGTTTAGGTATGTGCCTTTCCTGATCTTTCCAAGACTTTAAACATGAATGGGTGTTGGATTTTGTCAAATGCTTTTTTAGGCATCTAAGGAGATGATCATGTGGTTTTTTCTCCTTCAGTTTGTTTATATGGTGGATTACATTGATGGATTTCTGTATATTGAACCACCCCTGCATGCCTGGGATGAAGCCTACTTGGTCATGGTGGATGATATCTTTTATGTGTTCTTGGATTCAGTTTGCAAGTATTTTATTGAGTATTTTTGCAACAATGTTCATGAGAGACATAAGTCTGAAATTCTTTTTTTGTTGGGTCTTTGTGTGGTTTAGGTATCAAGGTGACTGTGGCCTCATAGAATGCATGTGGTAACGTTCCTTCTGTGTCTATTTTGTGAAATAGTTTGAAGAGAATTGGAATAGTTCTTCTTGGAAGGTCTGGTAGAACTGTGGGCTGAAACCGTCTGGCCCTGGGATTTTTTTTTTTTTTTTGGAAGAGAGACTTTTGATTAGGGCTTTTATTTCCTTGTGGGATATAGTACTATTTAATCTATTTACCTGATCTTGATTTATTTTGATAAATGGAATCTATCAAGAAAATTTTCCATTTCATTTAGATTTTCAAATTTTGGGGTATATAGGCTTTTGTAGTAAGACCTAATGATTGTTTGGATTTCCTCAGAGTCTGTTGTTATGTCCCCCTTTTTGTTTCTGATTTTTCTGATTTGGATAGTTTCTCTCTGCCTTTTAGTTAGTTTAGCTAAAGGTTTGTCTATCTTGTTGATTTTTCCTTTCTTCTGCAGATTTAGTGTTTTTGACTATTATGTGAACTGAAGAGTTTCTTTTCTGGTCTCGTCTTTGCTGTTCTGTAGGCCTCTTGTATGTTTATGGACATCTCTTTTTTTTAAGTTGGGAAATATTTCTTCTATAATTCTCTTGAAAATATTTCCTGGACCTTGGAGCCTGGAATCTTCCTTTTCATCTATTCTATTATTCTTTGATTTTGCCTTTTCATGGCGTCCTTGATTTCTTGGATGTTTTGTGTTTGGAACTTTTTCTATTTTACTTTTTATTCGAGAGATGTATCAATTTTTGCAATTGTATCTTCAGCACCTGAGATTCTGTCTTCCATCTCTTGTATTCTGTTGTTGATACTTCCCTTTGTGGTTCCTGATCTGTTGTCTGAGTTCTCCCACTCCAGGGTTTTCTCTGTTTGTGTTTTCTTTATTGATTCTAATTCTGTTTTCATGTCTTGCACCATTTCCTTCATCTGTTTGAATGTGGATTCCTGTCTTTCCATGATGGCGTCTGCACATGCTCACTTGAAGGTGCAGAGCTAATTGGAAAGCACAGGGGTTCCCCCTATACTCTACACCCAGGTTTGGGCCTGCAGGGGCAAAAGAGAGTATATGAGATCAGTCAGCTCAGAGGTATCCACTGTTTGGCCTCTGGGAGGCTCCTGCTTAGATTAGCATCTCTGAAGCAATGTGATGTATAAAGAAGCCTATGGATAAGCAAATACAGCCTCTTCCTCGCTCTCCGGCAGATTTATGTGCTAATTTATCTTATTTCAGCCAGGGGAATCAAGTCTAAGCAAATAACTAAGAGCCAAAGATAATTTATCTAACTATCTTAACCTAAAAGGAATGGCCTAATTTTTACACACAATTCACTTCAGAGATGAGAATACCTCTCCCCCTGGAGGTAGAGGAGAATATGAATTTATAAAAATAAGAGAAAACCAGGGAAAAAAGAAAAATTAACTGAACTGTGAAAACAAAATTTAACATTTTCATTTACATTTTTTTTTTGAGCTAGGTTTCACTGTATATCCCTGGCTGTTCTGGAAGTTACTAACCTGAGTGTTGTTCCTGTCTGCACCTCTACTTCCTAAGTCCTAGCATTCCACACATGAACCACCACACCTGGGTCAGAGCTCTATTCTTTTTTCTTTTTAAACAACATTTTATTAATTCTTTGTGAATTTTACATCATGCACCCCAATCTCATTCATCTCCCCATCCCTTCATATCCACCCTCTGACCTTATAACCTCTCTCTCAAAAGAAAACAAACAAACACAAACACAGAAACACATTTAGCTGTGGAAGCTTTGTCACGCTATGTCACCCAGTACACCCTTTTGCCTGAACAGCTTTGCTTGCAAATGCTCATTGCAGTGAGTCATCAGTCTGGTTCGAGGCCTCTGGCTTCTGCTGCACCATCCATACTGGATCCTCACCGGATATTCTCTTGTTGCCCTGTGTCATGGAGTACCTGCAGCTTTGTTTTGTCAGGACCAATATCTTCATGTGCTCCAGTAGTTCACAAATAGGGTAGATGCTGGGGTGAGCCAGCTCTGAGCCTGGGTGGAAGCTGAGCTGGTCAGCCCACTAGCTCTCCTATGACTGTGTCACCAGGGCCAGTTCTCCCACTTTAGCTGGCGAGGGGCAGGGCTAGCTCTCCCACTCTCATGCCCTCGGGCCTGGCTCTCACACACCTTTGCCATCAGAGCCAGTTCTACTGTGCTGCCCAGGTGAGGTGCAGGGCTCACTGAGCTCTATTTCTACTGAAATCATCACCTTCCAACTCAGCATATTCAGTGCAGGCTCATGTTCCCTTTGTCCCATTCTTTCTCATCCCACATAGTCAAACTATCAAAGCCTGCTGACACTACCTCTGCTAGTACAAACATGTACATTACTTTCCACTCTTCCATGGTAACTCTTCCAGTCAACCATCGTTGCACCTCAGGCCATGGCTGTGACCTTACAACCGTCCATTGTCAGTCTCACCCTTGTCCAATCCACTCTCTTTTTAGTAACCAGAGAAGACAACTGACAGCGGGGAAAACACGGGCATATGATTATAAAATAAAGAGACACCTGGAAATGTCTAGATGCTTTTAAATCATAAATCCATTCTGTAACCATCTTACTTAGAGCCCTTAAGTGATCCCTCAGACAGCCTGCACCTCGGAGTGCTCATCAGAGTATGAAAACCCACCGCACAGATTACATATGGCATCAACATGGTTGAGTCTGGTTCATTTTGTTCTACTTGATACGAGGCCTGACTATCTAGCCCAGGCTTAAAACTTAGGATTGTCAGCCTCTGCCCACAAGTGCTGGGATTACAGGGTAGACCGCCATACCCAGCTGTGATTTTTAAATGAATGCCTTTTCCCCCTGCTCTCCTATTTATTTACCATGAGGTCAGGAGCTATGTTTGTTCTATTCGCCATTGTAAGTCAACACGGGCAGAATCCTGGCACCTCCTAGGCGTACTCTAAATACACATTCACAAATGAATGAAAGTGGCTCTTCTGAAATCGCTCAGTCCACTCAAAGTCAATAGCTGTTAGCAGTAGGTAAGATTAATAATAATGTCTTTGAGTCACGGGCAGCAGTGAAAAGAGAAGTTAAAGAAAAAAAGGTATTCATGGGTAGTTGAAAATTGATTTTACTAGCTGAGAGAAATCAAGGCATTATAAGTTTTAGGTTTAATTTTCTTATACTTGCCAGACATGGTAGCACATACCTTTAATTACAGAACTTGGAGGCAAAAGCAGGGAGATCGCTGAGAATTTGAGGCTAGTAATAGAGCAAGTTACAGAACAGCCAGGGCTACATAGGGAGACCCTGTCTCCAGAGGGCAAGAAAACTTCTTACACTGGCATTCAGTTCACCTTAAAACATCACGTCAGACTTTGGTAGGTGCTTTGCAAGAACAAAGGACTTTTCCAAATGGGTATCCATCATCTATGGTCCTAGTTGGTCATGAATATAAATGCCCAGGGTAGCAATACAGAGTGAGAGCAAGGCATCTATGAACAAACATTGAGAAAATGCAACACTTATTGGGGCCTGTGTTCTACTTATTTTATGTCCCTTTAATTTCTTAGACATTTTATAATGTGCAAAGCTGCTTTTGTAGTAAGAATGCCACTCAGGTAGTAAATACTTCTGTCTTATCATTTACCTTCACATTGTTTATGATACTCTGGAATATAACAAACTTCACTGGATTTGATTTTTAGAATGGGACATTCCTCCAACCGCTTTTTGCCGCCATTCTGAAGATACTGCTGGTTATAAGCTGTTCATTTATTACTTCACCTGTTTACAAATTTACGAGTCATTCTGCACAAAATGTCAGGCACTGTGCTAAGAACCAAACAAACTGGACACAATGCCTTCTCTTCACAGAGTTTGGAGTGAGAACAGTAAACCTTCGATGTATCATCACTTATGAACATACAACCGCACACTGGCCAACGTTGTTGCCATGCCAGCTTGCAGGATACAGTCTGTTTCCAGTTTGCCCAATCGTGGAATCTGCTAAGGGGTGAGCAGCCCGTTGGTGGCAGAAGAAATTGCCACTCTTGGGTTTGTCCTTTAAGTGTGCATCACTGCTCCTCCACCCTGTCCTCTCCTCCTTCCATCCCAGAATCTCAACTTGCATCCATGTCCCCCATTCAAAGCATGCTGCACGCCTACGAGAATGTCCAGGACGCAGACAAGGCCAAACGCTGGCCTGGGTGGACAGGAATGCTCATCCTGGTGGGAAGGTGGGAATGTGTAAGGAGCAGCAGTTTGGAAGAATTTGGCAGTTTCTGACAAAATCAGGCATCCTCTTGGCACCCTGGCAGCAACTGCACACACTGGTATTTGCCCAAATTAGTTGAAAACATACCCATAATCCTCTTCAGGAGAATTGCAGGTTTGAAGGCACACTGGGACAATGCCCTGTCTGAAACAACAACAACAACAAAAAATGTTTAGGGATGTTTAATTCATAATTGTCAAATCTTGAAAGCAACCAAGACATCTTTTTTTTAAAGATTTATTTATTTTTATTTCATGTGTATGAGTACTTTTTTTTTCCTTTATGTATGTCTGTGCATCATGAGCATGTCTGGTGGCCATGGAGGCCAGAAGAGGGCATCAGGTCCCTGGAACTAGAGTTGCAGATGGTCATGAGATGCCATGTACGTATTGGGAACCAAACACAGATCCTCTCTAAGGACAGCCACTGCTCTTAACACTGATCCATCCCTCTAGCTCTCAAGATGTCCGTTAGTAGTTGTATAAACTGCTATCTCCAGAAAAACGGAGTATTTCTCATCACTGAAAAGAAATGAGCTATGACCCTATGAAAAGACCTGGAGGAAACTAAAGTACATATTACCAAGTGAAAGAAGCTCTCCAGAATACAAGACACCCTGTATGATTCCCATTTATAACTCCAGAGAAGGCAAAGCAGAAACAGAAAGGATCCATGACAAGCAGGAACCTGTAACTAGGGAGAGGAAACAGGTGACCCCAGGTTTCCAAGCCAGTAAAACTATTGTACAGTCCACTCATGGTGGAGGCATGCCAACTGTGAATGCGTCTGTGTGGAAACCCACAAGATATAGACACCTCGAGTGAGCTCTAATGAAGCCTTCGTGGTGGACGCTTACGAAGTCATCAGTGTGAGTTCACTGATTGTAACAAGAGGAGGCGGTGTGTAGAGTGGGGGCATAGACAAGGAAAATCTCCTTTCTGCGCTATTAAGCTGTGACGACTGATCTAAAGCAGAAATATTTCCATGTGCTTGCTACGGGATTTTTAAAAGAAGAAATCATGTGGTCGAAGGGATCAGGGCATCTTTACACGAGGCTTGAAGCATGGGAGATTTTGAAGTACAGTAAAAATAATTCGGGGTCAAAAGGACAGACTTCTGGGGCCGGTGACACAGCTCAGGTGAGGGTGCTTGTGTCTAAGCAGGATGACTTGAATTTCCTCTTCAGAACCCATATAACAGAAAAAGAGGACAGACTCCCAGAGTTTTCCTCTGACCCCCACATGTGTGCTATGGCACATATCCACCAACACACGGGCAAAGTAAATAGTAATATGATTAATTAAAATAAATCACACTTGGCTCTCAGAGCCTTCGGCGTGTTTCACACTAATTAACTAATATTGCTTTCTCTCTGAAAGACCTGTCAGCCTTGTCAGTGTTCATCACATGCCGATAGCGGCATGTCCGTCTTTTGTGTAGTCTTTCCTTGGAACTGGCTGATTCCATCTATAGTCCTAGGCAGCAGAATTGCAATTCTATAACATGAAAGCTCAAATCAATGCGAATTTAGCACCAGAGTGTGTATGAAAACATGAAATAGTGAGTGCCAGAGGTCGAGGCATCCCGTATAACATAACCACATCTGAGACAGATGTGGAAATTCTGGACCCAGCCAGAAGCTGAAGTGGAGGCCTAGTTTCTGTGATGTGTCTGTTTCTAGTTTTTAAAATCTGCACCTTTACATCAGAACTCTGTCTTAGGGCTTGGGAGCTTAGGAGAGAAGTACATTCTCACTTGGCATTCATCCCAAAGATGAACAGTTAGTGAACAATACAGCTTCCTCATTGCCTCAGACAATTCTCAAGGGAGGAGGAGAGAGAAGCACATGTCTGAAAATTGGATCAGAAGTGTGATTTAATAAAGCATGTTTCTAACTTTTTTTCTTTAAAAATGAAATACATTGCATAAAAGAGAAATATCTATTTGACTTTGGTTTTATATTTAATTTTTAGTATTTACTTGTGTAGCTTCAACAAACACACACACACACATATGCTCATGTTTCCCTCTGAGAAAGATCCCCTCTAATTTGGGCTCTGGGTAGCCAGGGTCCCCTTTCCCAGAAGGGCACTGACGGCTTCTTCAATGGGACTGAGACTTACAGGAGATTATATGGAAGGTCTGTGCTTGGGGGAGGAAGGGTTTCCAGGGAAGGAAAGGACAATGAGGGACAGGTAAATTAGTGCAGACTTACCACCCCAACCATGACCTTGGGGACCCAGGGAAGACTCCAGTGTCCAAACTCAGCATTTGTGCAACGCAGCCAAGTGTGAACAGCCAGGCTGCAAAGCCACACATGACACTTGTCCATCACAGGCAAGGCCACTGGATGGACTCAAGGAGAGGATTTCCTATGTCCCTGGTCAACAATTTAAACCTCCCAAGGATTGAGTCTCAGGAAGCACTGATATACGATATAAGAAATGTGTGTGTATGATTTTTTATGTAATTTTATTTAAATATTTATTTATTACAATTTATTCACTTTGTATCCCCACTGCAGCCCCCTCCCTTGTCTCCTCTCAGTCCCACCCACCCACCCGCTGTGTGCGTATGATTTTACTTCTGTAAGTTGTTACAACTATTTTTGAGACAGAATATCACTATATGCTTGCAATGTAAAACAGGTTATCCTCAAAGAGAGATCCATCTACCGCCTGAGTGCTGGGATTAAGTGCAGGTACCGACACACCCCACTTAAAGATTTATTCATTTTTAAAAATTTTGTGTATGGACATTTTACCGGCACATTTATCTGTGTACCACATCTTTGCCTGATACGCAGAGAGGCTGGAATAGATCATCAGGTCCCCTGGAACTGTAGATACAGACAAATGTGAGCCATCATGAGGGTGCTGGGAACTGGGCCCCAGGTCCTCTGGAAGAGCAGCTACTGAAGCATCTCTCTGGCCCCAAGATTTTGTTTATGTGTGTGTTTATTTTGCCTGCCTTCCTGCATATATGTGAACCACATACATGCAGTGCCCTTGGAGGCCATAAGATGGCATTAGACCCCTGGGACTGGAGTCCCAGATGGTTGTGATTAACTATGCGGGTGCTAGAATCCAAACTTAGAGCCACTGCCCACAAAGTAAATGCTCTTAACAGCTGAGCCGTCTCGTCTCTCCAGCCCCTTGCAATTATTTTTCTACATGTAATTCACTGAACTTTTACATTGATTCTAATCTCTGTGGGAAATGGGCAGATTATAACAACAGTTTAAACTCATGAGTTGTTTGCTGTTGAATTTGAGATGGGATCTCACTGTGTAACTCTGACTGGCCTGACACTCGCTGTGAAGACACGCTGGCCTCAGACTCAGAGATGCGCTTGCCTCTGCTTCCCAAGTTCTGGGATGCATGGTGAGCGCCCACATGCCCTGCTTGGTAGAATTTTTTAAACACTAAATTTTGTGTCTAGTTCAAGGGCATGCAAACTGTGCACAGTACTTAACACAAACAATAACAACCGCTCTGGTTGTTCTGATGATCAGAAAGTGCTGGTTTAACCAACTTACACCCTAACAGGTACATATTATTTAAACTTCACTCTTTGACAGTACATTTAGAAAATGTTTAAGCATTTGCCAATAGCCATCATGGAGTCTTTTTTTTTTTTTTTTTTTTTTTTTTTTTTAATGATGGCAAATGGGAAGCAGTCAGTGATGTTTGTAATATCTCTTTCGGTATGGGACCACTTGTGTTCAGAGGGACACCTTGTACTCATTCTATTGTGGAGGTCAGGTGCTCCAGCAGAAAAAGAGACACGGTATGTATCGAGTATAGAAAATGCCCTGAAGAAGAGCTGCTAGAGCACGGCTAGCGTGGGAGACGCTGGACAGTAGTCCATGCGACCTTTGACGAGCCGTTCTTCACCATCAGGCCTTTCTATGTGTCTTTTTCTGGGCTACAACCATGGGGCCAGGGAGCCCTTTACTGAACAACTTTATCCCCCATTTATTTCTAGAACAAATGAAAAATACAGACACAGCTGCTGAGCACATCAGTAAACCATTTATGAAACTCGATAAAGTAGACATCAAAACAGAAGATGAGTTTCTACTTCCTCTGGTCTGAACCCCCTTGACTGCTGTCAGTGTGGATGAGAGGCACAAAACCCCACACACACACCAGGCTCTGGCTGCCTGGCCAAGCTTGTCTAAGCAGCGGGGGGTTGAGGACATTTGATGGGATCTGTCTCAGGGTGGAGGAGCTGGCACTGGAAGACGGAGAGTGATGGCTCCTTCAGTGATTCTGACACTACTGGATGGCACAGTTGGCAGAGGGCCCATACTGCAGTCCATCTCTGAGTCTGTGCTGAGGTCAAGCTTGCAGCTGGCTACTTACAGCCATTAGCAAAGTTCTGCAGGGCTGCTAAGTACCAACATAGGCCCAGTGCCGGAGGCCCGGGATGTTAGCACATCACTGACTGGGGGACTTCCTGACAGCCGTCCTTAGATGCTGGGCCATCTGGGGGGCTTGTGCCTCGCCTTCCTTAGAAGAAGCCACAAGTCTAATCTGTGTTGCCCATATACTCCGTGGAGCATGGCCAAACTCCCAGTGACACCCTTCCAGAATCCATCAGCTGTGACATTAGCATCCTTATCACTGTGATTTAGAGTTCTCATCAATGGTGTCCTGTCTAGGCTGTCACTTGGGGAGAGGGTACACAGAGCCTTTTATGTCCCTCTTTCTCAACTGTGAGTCTGCAGTCATCAATACCCATGCAAAAATATCTTCCCTGATCTCTACAGTCAGCGTGACGCTGATCACGGACTTCTGCATGGTCCCTGGTCACAGTACACACTGGACATCAACAGACCTCAGACATCAATACAGCCCTCTGCTGCAGCTCGGGCTAGGGCCACCATTGTAGCCTTCTGTGGCAGCACAGGCCAGGGACGTCAGCATGGCTTCCGGTGGCAGCACAGCCCACAGGAATCCACATGAACTTCAGGCTTCAGCATGGTCTGGTACAGTCCCCACTCTCTGCTGCATATGGCTCTCTTTTACCATCCTTTCCAATTTCACAAGACTCCCTAAAAGGTTTTTGTTTTGTTTGTTTTGTTTTTTTCTGTTCTGGAGCTACTTTGGGCTCTGCAGACTCCTCTTCCCCTGTTGTATCACCCTGGGCAGCCTCATGGGTCTCTCAGACTCCTCAGTGTTCGTTCCTCAGCAGCTGCCAGCGGCCACCATCCTCTTTGTTTTTGTTTGTTTGTTTCTTCCCAAGTTTGCTTCTTTTTAAACAAAACTAAAAATATTTCTAGGTTCTAAAGCTGTGTTCACTGTCACCGTCATGAGGTTAGGCAGGACTCTATACCAACCAGGAAAAGACAATGACATGCAAAACTCTTACACATAATTTTATACAAGAACCTTAAGCTACCGGTAAAGGTTATCTATCCTATATATATGTGAGTGAGCGTGTAAGCCCATCTGTACCATGTGCATGGAGGTAAGACAAAGGCATCTGATCCCCTGGAACTAGAGTCGCAGGCAGCTGTGAGCTGCCACGTGGGGCCTGGGAATTGAACCTGGGTCCTCTGCAAGAGGAGCCAGAGCCCTTAACCACCGACAGATCTACCCTTCTACTGGTCTTTCTAGTCTGTTTGAGGACATCCCAGTTGCTGCCCTTAATTTGCTGTATTTTTGCTTCCTACTCTGAGTTGGTTTCGAAATGGGAAAGTCAAATTTGTTGTCCACAGATTCTCTGGAATCCATATGTAAGTCAGCATAACACAGAGCCTGTGTAATCTATATTTAACTGCGATGATCATGTTTTCATATAATTTTCCTATCTGAAGCAGGGAGTTTATACAGGAACGTGCAGATGGCAGCATGTGAATATGGAACACAAGCTCTGCAGACTGGGCTATTCCTTAAACATTACCACATCTTGGAGCCTAAAGACTTATGCTCCCCTTCTGTAGATATCCATCCCCTCCAAGTCTATTTGGCTTATACTTTAGGCCATTCTCAAGTATGACCTTGTCAGAGCCCTTTTCTATAAGTGTCTTCTATTTCCACCCCAACTCTGCATTGGATTTCTTCATAAAACTTAACACCATGGGATACATCATTTACTTTGTGTATCCTCCTAAAAAAAATAGCTTCATGTACACACACACACCCCAACTCCATGCTAGAACACGAGACATTCAATAACTATTTGTGAAATAACTTGCAGAGCCTTTAAGTAATATGCATTTTGAAATGTTTGTAGAGAATTAAACTACACCTTATATGAGATTCGAAATTACTTCAATAGTATGCTTATTTTTCTTTCTCCTATATGGTCTCACTGTGTAGGCAAGTGGGAAGGTTTGACTAAGAACAGCCCATTCTTACTTTTATAAGAATGGCTCATGTTTTAGTGCTCAGTCACCAGGGAGTGGAAGTCTGACAGGATTAGAAGGATTAGGAGGTGTGTAACTGAGGGTGGGCTCTCTCTTCTCCTGCTGCCTGTGGATCAGGACATAGAACTCTCAGCTACTTCCCCAGCACCATGTCTGCCTGTGTGCCGCCATGCTCTCTGCCACGCCGATAATGGACTAAGCCTTTGGAACAATAAGCAAGCCCCCACTTAAATGCTTTATAATGTGAATTGCCTCGGTCATTGTGACTCTTCATAGCAAGAGAACTCTGACTCATCAGCCTGGCCTCCAACTCCATAGCCCCCGCCCTAGTCTCCTCAGTCCTGGATTAGACAAAGGTGACACTAGGCTGGGTGTGATGATTTTTCTTTTCTTTCCTTGTTTTGCACTCATTTGTTTTATTTTGTAGGTGTAGGGGGCATGTCAAAGCGTGCCACAGCATGTATGTGGCGCTCAGAGAATGACTCAGGGGAACTGGCTCTCTCTCTACCATAAGACTTCTGGGAATCCAGCTCAGTCATCAGGCTTGGTCACAAAGCGCTTTTACACTTGAGCCATCTTGCCAGCCCCTAAATGAATTTCAACACATACTCTGTCTACAGAAATACAGTTTGGAAGTGCATATTGATTTTGTTATCTTTGTATTCTAATAAAATGTCCTTCGATAAATGTATCTGAAATGCCATAAATAATTACGCTAATGCCTAATTTGTGCTTACGGCTCTAAGAGCTCACTCTATGCTAATTCATCCCAGCCTCTAAGAGCCCCGCAGCATGATTATTACCCCATCTTCCAAATAAAAAAGCCAATGCAGAGAAAGTTTGTCGTCTGCCCAAGGCTACCAGTTAACAAAAGGCAGAGCAGTGCTCAGCCCCAGGATTCTGGCGGCCTGGCCTCCATCCAAGCTCTTAACTGCTTTCTGCAGACCTCTTCGTCTAAGACGAGGGAAACTGTGTTTAAAGTCGGGAAAATATCAGTGTTTTCCGTTGCTTGTGCATTCTGCTTAGAGTGGGTTTATTACACTGCTGTGGTTATATAAAGCATCCAAACTGTCTCTCCTCAAGTGTCTAGAAAATGTTAATTGCTTAAACCATAGACTCTTAACGCACCAGCAAATTGTTGGTTGCCAGTTTTCTCTCCCTGTTAAGCAGCTATGTATGTGTGTGTGTATTACACATATACTTCATGTATATATACTATATGTACTATAGTGTATGTATATATATAGACTGCATGTATATACTACATGCGTATACCACATATGTGCTACGTCTACATGTATATGTTATATG
Source organism: Meriones unguiculatus (assembly GCF_030254825.1). Taxonomy (NCBI): domain Eukaryota; kingdom Metazoa; phylum Chordata; class Mammalia; order Rodentia; family Muridae; genus Meriones; species Meriones unguiculatus. Next base: position 173,971,529 of record NC_083350.1, on the reverse strand, counting down.
TGCTATATGTACTATATTGTATATACTACATGTATATATTATATTTGCAGTGCTTATACCACATACACATGTGTTTATAGTGTACAGTATTATACTATATTCTGTAGTACTCTGTATATACTCTATATAGTAGTATATGTCGTACATGTTTGCAGCATATCATATATCTATAGTATAGACATATCTATAGTATAGACATACATACTATATAATCTACAGTATGTGTGTGTGTCGCAGCTCAGTGAATTTGTAGAATCACCCTAGCAGCTTAGGAGATGCGTTTCCATAATAAAGGTAATTAGTTTGTAAATGTTTCCAATAGAAAGTTTCGAAGTCTCTGCAGCTTGGGAGAAGCATGACCTCACCTGCCTGGGAAGGAGGGAGTTTCCAGAGCAATCACACTCTGGCACCACATATTTTTCATTCTTAGTTTTTATTGTTGTTTTTTTATTTTGAAACAGGGTTTCTCTGTGCTGCCCTAGCTGTCCCAGAACTCACTCTGTAGACCAGGCTGGCCTCAAACTCAGAGATCCCCTGGCCTCTCTGCCTCCTGAGTGCTGACGTCAAGGCAGGCACCACCGCTGCCAGGCTTCATTCTTAGTTTGTGCTGATCAAATGATAATGCCCTCTGTGGCAGCAGATGCTTTTAAAGTAGACATCACTTTCAATTTTTATTTTTGTCATTATTTTTACCGATTCCAGATATCTGATGAATATGAGAAATGGTTTTGGTTTGATTATAACGTTGTACAGCACACTGGAATTTTTGCCAAGTCCATCTGGGAAAACAACTTGGCAGGTTTTCCAAATTTCAAAAGCAGGTGTGAAATAAACTTCAGATTTATGGGTGACGGGTATGGAGGCCAGGCTCTTGGGTGACCATTGTTTACCGCCGAGCGCTGTGCACTAGGAGTCTGTGCAAACACCGGCTGTCGACATTCAAGTGCCTTTGCAAATAGCTAGTTGTGTTTCCTGCCAATTTTGCTTCATTTTCTGATGCAAATAGCAGATGTGCCCGTAAGTGTCTACGAATGTGACTGAATTGCACTGCGTTCTTTTTTTATCCTGGTAATTTTGGATTTTAGAAAAGTGAAGGTGTTGAAAAGAGTTCACAGATTTCAAATTTTCCCATTAACATTTTTTAAAGAGCAAAGAGTTTGACATTTCTCCAGAAGCAGCTGCTCCAAATCACTATTGATTGCCTTAACTTGTAGTTCTGGAATAAACAGAAGTCTTGTCTCACAAATGTTCATGCTATGATTTAGCAAAGGTTCTCAGATAACTATATCTACCATCATTTCCCGAACAGTTAAATCAAATCCTGTGTGTTAATGGCAATCTCTGGACCTAACATCATTGGTTGTCCCATCTCACATTCTGCTTAGAGTAGATAATATCAATCCAAACGCATCTTTAGAAGGCACTTTCTAATGGGGCTGGAGAAGCAGTCCAATGAGTAAGAGCACTGGCTGCTCCTCCATAGCACTGTGGTTCTGTTTCCAGCACTCTCAGGCAGCTCACAACTGCTTGTCTGCAACCCAAGTTCCAGAGATTTAGCACTCCCTTCTGGCCTCTGTATGTACATGGTGGACGGACTTATATGCAGGCACTCACATATACACATAGGAAAAATAATGTAAGCCCACTCAAAGGGCCAGAGAGATGGCTCAGAGGGTAAGAGCACTGGCTCTTCTTCCAAAGGTCCTGAGTTCAGTTCCCAGCAATGACATGGTAGCTCACAGCCATCTATAATGACATCTGGTGCCCTCTTCTGGTGTTCAGGCACACATGCAGGCAGAATACTGTATAAATAATAAATAGTAAACAAACACATAAATAAATAAATGAACAAACAAACAAATAAAGTCCTCTCAAAGGTTGGCATGGTAGCACATACCTTAATCCCCTATAATAGAGAGGCAGGTACACTGTCTGAGTTTGAAACCATCCTAGTCTTTTAAAAAAATCTAGGCCAGCCAGGGCTACATGGTGAGACCCTGCCTAAAAAATTTTTTTTAAAAAGTTCGTTCTTCATAACATCACCAGCCCACAGAGTGAACACTTGACTCTCTCTACTGTTTGTGTTCCTCCCTTCTACTTAAGGACTCCTGGGATTTCAAGAAATCTGATTCTATCCTCACCTGGGATTGCATTTAACTTAGGTTAAGCCAATCAGAACATTCCAACTCCCTGGCCTTTTAAAGGGGTGCGATGTGGAAATGTGAAGCCTAAGACCATGGTAAATGGCTTTGTAATCATGAAAACTGATCAGAAGAAGCTAACACATGGAGGAGACAGTGTGTAAAGCACAGAGAGGGAAAGTCCAAAAAGAAAAAGAAGAAAAGAAAAAGAAAAAAACCTATATGCTATCACCGCCATGGTTCAGCAAGTAAGGCACTTGTGGCAAAAGCTTAAAGACCTGAGTTCAGCCTCCAGAACCCACGTAAAGGTGAAAGAAGAGAAGAACAGACTCCCACACTGTCGCTCTCTGACCTTTATCCATGCACCATGACAAATCCCCCAACACAATTAATAATAAACTAATTATTAGAAAGCCCCTAGATGAAAACTCCCAGAGCCTGCCCTTCTCATTTATAAAAGCAAGTGAATTCCTTTTCCTTTCCGTCTGAGTTGTGGGCTCTCTAACTTGTAATTTGTAGCTCTCTGAACGGTAGTTCTGAGACGTGGATAAAGCCTCCAGTGAATGAGTATTGTTGACTAGAGCACAACCATGTCAAGGACTTCAGTGCCTTACATGGGAACTGGCAAGGCCCTTTCCATGCCAGGCCCAGGGAACTGTCAAAACTTTCCTCGGATCCACACCAGATGCTGACGGTGCGTTTAGAAGCTAGCAACCAAACAGTGTGTGCAAAAGCTAGCAACTGCACCTTCTTCCTCTGGGATGACTGCAGCCGGAGACCGCTCTCCTACAGCGGCCTCCTGTCAAGATTAGCCAAGCTTGCCTTATTGTTCAGCTGTATACAGTAAGCCCGCCTCCTCGATTCAGACGTAGAAAAGAAACCTGATGAAATTTCTGGGTTGTTACAAGTGCCCTCATCAGGGTGAGCATAACCGTCCAATCCTAGCTTTTCTGTATGTGTACCTGCTGTTTCCTCAGTATCCATTGGTTCTTTAGTCCCACTTCATCTTAGTGAGGTTGCTAGAACCACGCCACTCAGGATTTGGCAGAGAGTCACTTGCAAGATATAGATTGGTACAGTAGGGAGTTCTCTTAATATCGGAATCTTGGCTGCCCTATTTTACGAAGTAAAACATTTCTGAATGTAGACTCTATGGCTAAGCAAGGTGTGGTGACACATGCCTGTAATCCTAGAACTCGGGAGTCTGAGGCAGTGGGGTCACAAGTAATAGGCTACCTGGGCTATCCTAGATGAGATACTGAAACCGTGGGTTTGTCATTTTTTTTTATAATGGAAGGCAAGAAGGAAGGAAGCAAGGAGGGAGGGAGGGAAGGAAGGAAGGAAAGGAGTTATCTTTCACAATCTGTCTAAGTTTTAACGATAAAGATAAGCTTTAACGTGCTGCACAGTCGGTTTGCTCAGGACTTGATCTGCTGAGTGGCTTTGATAAGACTTTTAGAGCAGGAAGTAACAAGAAGTTGAAGGATGAATCTGACTTGTTATTGGTTTAACTAATGAGCTCAACAAGGCCACTGAAGATCTATATTTGTTCCTCTTATCACTCTGCATCCTTAGTGTGTTGCCTTATTCCAGAATGGCCAGCAGAGAAAGGTTTTTGCTTGTTTGTTTTTTGTTTTTGTTTTGTTTTTTTCTCAGAAATGCCCTTAAGACTCTGCTGTCACTGGGTCACCAACTGACACAAGAACAGAAATGAAGGGGACTGAGTAAATTAAAATATGGATTTGGGGACTTAGGAGAGATGCCACCTGTCTTGTGTAGATTGCTAAATATCATCTGTTGGAGGGATGTTTTTGTGCACTGTGTAAAGATTGTCTTTGTGTTATTCAAATGCTGATTTCTGTGCCAGCAGAGAGCCGAGTTCAGACGGCACTGTCATTTTTTGCGAAGCCTCTCCTGCTTCTGTATTTTGTAAACATTATTCTCCATCACCTTCTTATTGAGTGAATAAAGAGCTGACCGGCCTATAGCAAAAGTAAGAGAGTGAGGCAGGACTTCTGGCAGAGATGGAACTCTGGGAAAGAAAGAGGCAAGAGAAGAGTCGCCTGCTGGACACGGAGAATTTCAGACTTATGAAACTGAGGATTGGTAACACGCAACATGGCTGAACATAGATTAACATAATTGGGTTAATAGGCTATACGAGCTAGTTAGGAACAAGAGTAAGCTAAGGCCTAAAGCTATTATAAATAAATATAAGGCCCTGTGTCATTATTCAGATCAGGGACAGGAATAGAAAGTTCTTATGGTTTTAAGCATCTTAACAAGAATGTCTTAACAACTATGTATTGGCTATAACCACCAAGGTTAATCAAAACACCTATTTCAAAGCCATGTATGTTCTACCTTAAGAGTTTATTAAAAGTGGCATCTTATAATATAAATAGAGACATATGGTTAAAACTCAATTTTTTGCATTCAAGTTGCTATATGTCAAATTTACTTCATATTACTGTTAAACTATTTGGATTACTTTTGAGCCAAACATTTAACAATTATAATAATTGTATATTATGTAAGTAACCCCTGCCAATCTCATTACTGTTTGAAGATTTTTGAAAGCGTGTTTTCTCCTCTCTCCTACTCTCTGCCTCTTTTTCTTCCTTCTTCTAAAAATTAGTATACATTCATTACATATAATGTGTTTCCCAATGGCATTTTCATGAGTACATATACTTTATTTTAGTCATATTCACACCATTTCCCTCTCCTGTACCTTTCCCACTTTCTCTGATCCCCTTTCTGTTCCCAGCTTTCATGTCTTTGTGCATGTGTGTGTGCCTTCCTATTACACTCATAAGCATGGCTCAAGGATTACTGACAGAACTATCTATAATTTTTTTTATTTTATTATTATTTTTTTATCACTTACATTTTATTAACTCTGTATCCCAGCCGTGTCCCGATCCCTCATTCCCTCCCAGTCCCTCCCTCCCTCCCTCATCTCCTCCCTGCCCCTTTCCAAGTCCACTGATGGGGGGACCTCCTCCCCATTCATCTGATCCTGTTTTATCAGGTATCTTCAGGACTGGCTGCAAAGCCCTCCTCTGTGGCCTAACAGGACTGCTCCTCCCTTCGGGGATGGGGAGACCAAAGAGCCAGTCATTGAGTTCCTGTTAGAAATAGTCCCTGTTCCCCTCACTTTGGGAAACCAATTGCTTACTGAGCTACCACAGGCTACATCTGAGCGGAGGTTCTAGGTTATATCCATACATGGTCCTTGGTTGAATGTCAGTCTCAGAAAAGACCCTGTGCCCAGATATATTTGGTCCTTGTGGAGCTCCTATCCTTTCCCCATCAGACTAACTCCCCTTCTTTCTTATGATTCCCTGTACTCTGCCAAAGGTTTGGTCATGAGTCTTTGCTTTGAAAACACTGCTAGTTAGAGTCTTTCAGATGTGCTCCGTAGACTCCTGTCATACGTTCAATGCACATTCCATCTGTCTTTCTAAACGAGGATTGATCATCTTACCCCATGTCCGCTCAATTGATTATCTTTTTTAGGTGTATAGATTTCATTATGTTTATCATATCTTATGGGTCTATATAAGTGAGTATATCCCATGTTTGTCTTTCTCCTTCTGGGATATTTCACTCAGAATGATCTTTTCTAGATCCCACCATTTTGCCTGCAAATTTCATGATTTCCTCCTTTTTGATTGCTGAGTAGTATTCCATTGTGTAAAAATACCACAATTTCTGTACCCATTCCTCCGTTGATGGATATCTGGGTTATTTCCAGGTTCTGGCTATTACAAATAAAGCTGCTATAAACATGGTTGAGCAAGTATCCCTTTTGTGTACTTGAACGAACTTTGGGTATATACCTAGCAGTGGTATAGATGGGTCTTGAGGAAGCACTATTCCTAATTGTCTTAGAAAGTGCCAGATAGCTTTCCAGAGTGGTTGTACCAGTTTACATTCCCACCAGCAGTGGAGGAGGGTTCCCCTTTCTCCACAACCTCTCCAGCATGTGTTGTCACTTGAGTTTTTCATCTTGGCCATTCTGATGGGTGTGAGGTGATATCTCAGGGTCGTTTTGATTTGCATTTCCCTGATGGCTAATGAGGATGAGCATTTCTTTAAGTGTTTTTCTGCCATTCGATATTCCTCTGTCGAGAATTCTCTGTTTAGCTCTGTTCCCCATTTTTTAATTGGATTACTTGGTTTGCTGCTTTTCAGCTTCTTTAGTTCTTTGTATATACTGGATATTAGCCCTCTGTCAGATAAAGGGTTAGTGAAGATTCTTTCCCAATCTGTAGGCAGTCGTTTTGTTTTGATGACGGTGTCCTTTGCTTTACAGAAACTTTTCAGTTTCATGAGGTCCCATTTATTGATTGTTGCTCTTAGAGCCTGTGCTGTTGGTGTTCTGTTCAGGAAGTTGTCTCCTGTGCCAATGAGTTCTAGGCTGTTCCCCACTTTTTTTTCCAATTGATTTAGGGTATCTGGTTTTATGTTGAGGTCCTTGATCCACTTTGACTTTAGTTTTGTGCAGGGTGATAAATATGGATCTATTTTCATTTTTCTGCATGTAGACATCCAGTTGGTCCAGCACCATTTGTTGAAGATGCTGTCTTTTTTCCATTGAATGGATTTGGCTTCTTTGTCAAATATCGAGTATTCATAGGTGTGTGGATTTATTTCTGGGTCTTCTATGCAGTTCCATTGATCCTCCTTTCTGTTTCTATGCCAATACCATGCAGTTTTTATTACTGTTGCCCTGTAGTACAGCTTGAGATCAGGGATGGAGATACCTCCAGATGATCTGTTGTTGTACAGGATCGTTTTGGAGATTCTGGGTTTTTTGTTTCTCCATATGAAGCTGAGAATCTTTTTTTCAAGGTCTGTAAAGAATTGAGTTGGTATTTTGATGGGAATTGCATTGAATCTGTAGATTGCTTTTGGCAGTATGGCCATTTTCACAATGTTAATCCTACCAATCCATGAGCACGGGAGATCTTTCCATCTTCTGATATCTTCTTCGATTTCTTTCTTCAGAGACTTGAAGTTTTTCTCAAACAGGTCTTTCACTTGCTAGGTTAGAGTCACACCAAGGTACTTTATGTTATTAGTGGCTATTGTGAAGGGTGTTGTTTCCCTAATTTCTTTCTCAGCCTTTTTGTCTTTGGTATATAGGAGGGCTTCTGATTTTTTGAGTTGATTTTGTATCCTGCCACTTTGCTGAAGGTGTTTAGCAGCTGAAGGAGTTCTCTGGTTGAATTTTTGGGGTCGCTCATGTATACTATCATATCATCTGCAAATAGTGACACTTTGACCTCTTCCTTTCCGATTTGTATCCCCTTGATCTCCTTTAGTTGTCTTATTGCTCTGGCTAGGACTTCAAGTACTATGTTGAAGAGATAGGGGGACAATGGGCAGCCTTGTCTTGTCCCTGATTTCAGTTTCTCTCCATTGAGTTTGATGTTAGCTATAGGCTTGCTGTATATTGCCTTTACTATCTTTAGGTATGTGCCTTGTATCCCTGATCTCTCCAAGACTTTAAACATGAATGGGTGTTGGACTTTGTCAAATGCTTTTTCGGCATCTAAGGAGATGATCATGTGGATTTTCTCCTTCAGTTTGTTTATGTAGTGGATTACATTGATGGATTTCCGTATGTTGAACCACCCTTGCATGCCTGGGATGAAGCCTACTTGGTCATGGTGGATGATATCTTTGATATGTTCTTGGATTCGGTTTGCAAGTATTTTATTGAGTATTTTTGCATCAATGTTCATAAGAGAGATAGGCCTGAAGTTCTCTTTTTTTGTTGGGTCTTTGTGTGGTTTAGGTATCAAGGTGACTGTGGCTTCATAGAATGAGTTTGGTAGTGTTCCTTCTGTTTCTATTTTGTGGAATAACTTGAGGAGAATTGGAGTTAGCACTTCTTTGAAGGTCTTGTAGAATTCTGCGCTGAAGCCATCTGGTCCAGGGCTTTTTTTGGAGGGGAGACTGTTAATGACTGCTTCAATTTCCTTGGGAGATATAGGGCTATTCAGTCTTTCTACCTGATCTTGACTTAGTTTTGGTAGATGGAATCTTTCAAGAAAATTATCCATTTCATTTAGATTTTCAAATTTTGTGGCATATAGGCTTTTGTAGTATGACCTAATAATTGTTTGGATTTCCTCAGGGTCTGTGGTTATGTCCCCATTTTCATTTCTGATTTTGCTGATCTGGATAGATTCTCTCTGCTTTTTAGTTAGTTTGGCTAAGGGTTTGTCTATCTTGTTGATTTTCTCAAAGAACCAGCTTTTTGTTTCATTGATTCTTTGGATAGTTTTATTTGTTTCTAATTGATTGATTTCAGCCCTTAGTTTGATTATTTCCAGCCGTCTGCTCCTCTTGGGTGTATCTGCTTCTTTTTTTTCTAGGTTTTTCAGTTGGGCCATTAAGTTGTTTGTATGTGATGTTACGAATTTCTTCTTGCAGGCACTTAGTGCTATAAATTTTCCTCTGAGCACTGCTTTCAATGTGTCCCATAAATTCGGGTATGTTGTGCCTTCCTTTTCATTGAATTCTAGGAAGTCTTTAATTTCTTTCTTTATTTCTTCCTTAACCCAGCTGTCATTGAGTAGTAAGTTGTTCAGTTTCCATGTGCGTGTCGGCTTTTTGTTGTTTCTGTTGTTGTTGATGTCTAGCTTTAGTCCATGGTGGTCAGATAGTATACAAGGGATTATTTCAATCCTTTTGTATCTGTTGAGGCTTGCTTTGTGACCCACTATATGGTCTATTTTGGAAAAGGTTCCATGTGGTGCTGAAAAGAAGGTGTACTCTTTTGAGTTTGGGTGAAACGATCTGTAGACGTCTATTAGGTCCATTTGATTTAGGGATTCTGTGAGTGCTTTTATTTCCCTATTTGGTGTCTGTCTAGTTGATCTGTCCCTTGGTGAGAGTGGAGTGTTGAAGTCTCCCACTATTAAGGTATTAGGATCAATGTATGATTTACCCTTTAATAATGTTTCATTTACGAATGTCGGTGCTCTTGTATTTGGGGCATAGATATTCAAGATTGTAATGTCCTCTTGGTGGATTTTTCCTTTGATGAGAATATAGTGGCCCTCCTTATCTTTTTTGATTAACTTGGGTTGAAAGTCTATTTTATTAGATATTAGGATGGCTACTCCAGCTTGTTTTCTGGAACCATTTGCTTGAAAAACAGTTTTCCAGCCCTTTACTCTGAGGTAGTGTTTATCTTTGTTGCATAGGTGTGTTTCTTGGATGCAACAGAATGTTGGATCCTGTTTCCTTAACCATTCTGTTAGCCTGTGTCTTTTTATTGGTGAGTTGAGTCCATTGATATTGATAGATAATAGTGACCAATGCATGTTAGTTCCTTTTGTAATGGAGTCGGTGATCTAACCCTGTTTCATTGCTTGTTTTCTTTTCATTTTTGTTGGGATATTATCTGTATGCCCTGTTTTCTTGGGTGAATTTGTTTTCATTGGATTGGAGTTTTCCTTCTAGTATCTTCTGTAGGGATGGTTTGCTGTGTAGATATTGTGTAAATTTAGTTTTGTCATGGAATATTTTGTTTTCTCCATCTATGTTGATTGAAAGCTTTGCAGGGTATAGTAGTCTGGGTTGACATTTGTGATCTCTTAGAGTCTCCATGATACTTGCTCAGGCCCTTCTGGCTTTCATAGTTTCTGATGAGAAGTCCGGTGTGATTCTGATAGGTCTACCTTCATATGCTACTTGGCCTTTTTCCCTTGCTGCTTTTAATATTTTTTCTTTGTTCTGTAGATTTAGTGTTTTGACTATGATGTGACGTGATGTGTTTCTTTTCTGGTCTAGTCTATTTGGAGTTCTGTAGGCCTCTTGTATATTTATGGACATCTCTTTCTTTAAGTTGGGAAAATTTTCTTCTATGATTTTCTTGAAAATACTTTCTGGACCTTGGAGCCTGGAGTCTTCTTTTTCATGAATTCCTATTATTCTTAGATTTTGTCTATTTTGTCTATTCCTATTATTCTTAGATTTTTCATAGCATCCTTGATTTCTTGGATATTTTGTGATTGGAACTTTTCTGATTTTACTTTTTCTTTGAGAGAAGTATCCATTTCTGCAAGTGTGTCTTTAGCTCCAGAGATTCTCTCTTCCATCTCTTGTATTCTGTTGGTGATGCTTACTTTTGTGGTTCCTGATCTTTTCTCCAAGTTCTCCAGCTCAAGGGTTTTCTCATTTTGTGTTTTCTTTATTGATTCTAATTCTGTTTTCATGCCTTGCACCATTTCTTTCATGTGTTTGAATTGGGATTCCTGTCTCTCTACGATGGCCTCTATTTCTTTTTTCATTTCCTTTTTATATGCCACTAATTTTTCCTCTACTTGTGTATCTATTTGTTTGGCTATGTTTGCCTGTGTTTCTTTAAGGATATTGTCTATTTCTTCTTTCTTTGCCTCCAATTGACTGGCCATCTCTTTGAAAGACTTGTTCATTTCCTCCTTATGAGCCTCAAATAATTGGGCAAGCATGGCTTTAAAATCATTTTCCTGTGCTTCTGCTGAATTGGAGTATCCATCGATTTTGGGGTTTGCTGGTGAAGTCATGATGTCCCGATTTATGTTGGAAGTGTTCTTTCGCCTACCCTTGGCCATTGGCTTGTCTGAAACCTTCCCTGTTTGTTTTTGGATTCTGCAGATCAGACTGGTGCTGTCTCTCTCTGGTGTCGGGAGAGTTCTTCAGGAAGCTGAGAACTCTCAGCGTGTGCTGAGGACTAGCTGTACCTGTGGGAGGAAAGTACGCAGGCGCAAACGGGGCAAATGCAAGCATGTGTGTGTGTGTGTGTAAGTGTGCGTGGACGTGTTTCTCGAGGGACAGAGTGATGGCTAATGTTGAACCATTGAGTGTGTGGGAGGGGCTCTGCACTGTATATGTCACGGGCGCTAATGATGATCGCAGAGCAATTTCTGGCATTAACTGCCTTAACTTTTCGATTAGACCCACAGGGCAGGAACTTCAATGTCCCTAGTGCCCCTCTGTTTCCCACAGTGGGTATGTGGGTGGGAGGGGGTTCGATGCCTGGCTTCTGATTTAGAAGGACCCAGGATCTGGGGAACTGCAGATTCTCAAGGGTGCACTCACTTACAGGCAGGTCTCTTGGCAGAGATCTTGGTATCCGGGGCTCTCTGCTCTCTGGTTTGGCCCTGCTTCTTTGATGTGCTCCGCCAGTTCTGTGCTGCTGTCACTGCCAGGTTCTGAGGTCTTGCTGCAGCTGGAGATTTCAGGGTGGTCACTTCAGCAGGGATGGGGTAACCAGGCTCTCTGTTCTCTAGTTTGGCCCTGGTTAGTCTTAAACTGGAGGGCTGTGGTGCCCAGCCAGTTCAGTGCTGCTCGGCCACCACGTCCCACTGTAACTGGAGACTGGGTTGCTAGTCCCAATGCTTTCTGGGAAGTCCTGGGGTCTCTTCGTTGTGCTCTCCAAGCTTGGGAGGCCCAGCGCCTGGTGTGTCCAGGTTGTATGACGTTTCTGCCTGGTTTTGGTGAGTATATAGTGTATTCTCTGTCACTGTGGGATTGGGCGGGCCGTACCGTCAGTGATGGCGATCCTGTGGAGCTAGTATGGCATCTAGCAGATTCGCGCTCTGGGAGGATGGTGCAGCCGCTGCGCGAATCTGGGACTCTGGGACACGTACTGCTGGCTTTTGCCTGCCGCTAAAGTGCTTGGGGCTCCGCCTCAGAGGCTGTATACCCCAGGCAGTTAGGTCTGCGCTGAGAAAGATGAGTCCGCTGTGCTGCTGTGCCGAGGAGGAAGGAGGTCTGGGGGAAGGGAGTGCCAGAAGATCAAAGGATGAGAACTATCTATAATTTACCTGTAGTTAGATCACTAAAGAAAACGTCTCCTCTCCCCATCAGCCTTTAACTGGCAATCGCTCCTGGGAGGGGTGGAGCCTTGTGAACCTTGTTACAGAATACATGACTTCAAGTTCTGCCACGATAATGAAGGCAGCACAGTCGTGGCACCGAGACAAACACACAATGAATGAAATAAAGGAGAGAACACAGATCTGAGACTAGGCAACAGCAGCCACATACTTTTAACAAATATGCCAAAGCATACATAGGAGAGATAACGTTTTTTAGAATTATGCTGGGAAAAGTGGGTATCTATGTGGGAGGATTAAACTAAATCCTTATCTCTCACCATGAAGGGAAACTCAACTCTAAATGCATCAGAAGTCTCAACACAAAACTTGAAATTCCTGGAGGAAAGACTGTGAAGTACACTTTAAGACACAAGCATAAATAAACCTTTTTTAAAAAGATACAGGCATAGGTAAGTATTGAGGCAAAGTGCGGGGTTTTTCCTCCGGTGCCTAGTTTTCAGAAAAACAACTCAGACTCAAAATATTTTAACAAATACGTAGACTGCATTGCTGGGCCCTTCTCTGACTAGCTCTTAACTTAATAACCCATTTATACTAATGTACATTCTACCATGTGGCTGGTTGCCTGTGCTCAGGGGCTATCATTCATCTTCTTCTTATCTTGCAGGCTGAATCGCCCAGTCCTGGCTCTACCCCAGAACCCTTTATGCCTTCAAGATGCCCTGCCTCCCATTTCCTACCTAAGCTATAGGCCTTCAGTTTTATTATTGACAGGTGAAGTTTCTCTACAGACACAAAATATTCTCTCAACAGGTAAGGACTTTCCGAACAAGACTGTCATACCTAACAAAATAAGACCGATAACTGGCGATCTCTTGGGGTCTTGTGCAATTGAAAAGTAAAAGAAACTATCAGTTAAGTAAAGAGGCAGCCTCCAGAATCAGAGAAAATAGTCATCAGCTGTACTTCTGTCAGAGGCTTCATACCCAGAATACAAAGAACTTAAGAAACTAAATATCAGTGTGGGTGTAATGAGAAGCCATCAGGAGTTGACTTCATACTGTGCCCACTTAGCAGTGGTCTCTCCCCTGGCACCTGTGCATGACCTGCCGCGTCACAAGTTTTGGCCCTGATCTCAACGGAGGTTTCAGTGTGTGGAGTAACCCCGCAACCCACGCGTAAGGCGGTTGGTAACTCCCATGACATGCACAGCACTATTACACAAATGTGTGGACCTGTTTATAAGTATATATAATTTATTTTAGTCATGTTCATCCCGTTTCCCTCTCTTGTGCCTCTCCCACTCTCTCTGATCCCCTTCCTCTTCCCAGCTTTCATATCATGTGTGTGTTCCAGTGAGTTTAAGTACTGTTACATTCGTAAGCAAGGGTCAAAGATCATTCAAGATATTCGCAGAAATATCTCTCCTTTTCCAGTAGTTAGATCAGGTCGGCCGTTACTGCAGCTCCCAGGGTTCACAAACAGCTGTGTGACATTGGTGCTAGCTTTCTGTTCTAATAGGAATGTTACCTCCTTTGGAACTGTCGGTCAGTGAGGTCTCTTAGACCCCCAGTTATTGTCAGTCCTCTTGGTTACCATCCACAACCCTATTGCTGAAGACACCACACACTTGAATCATGGAACACAGAGAAATCAAGCTGGTCCCTGGAAGCTTCATCCCTACTGGCTATCTTTCATGACGCTGGAAGGTGCTACGCATGCTATTATTGTTGTTACTGTGTGTGCATGGTAGCTATGAGACACACACACATAACAATAAATACGATTTTAAAATAAATATAAATGGCTACCCCATCTACTTCAATCATTACAGAAGGAATATCTCTGTATTAAGCCTATTTCTCCCATACAGATTTTGTAACTCATAAATTGATATTATAAAGAATATAACAGTGGAAAAGCAGAAAATGTATGTTGAAGCTAAGAGCATGTTATTAGAAAAGCCAAAGTAGTAAATGTTCAGCCAAAGCCAAATTCTCTATTACTAGAATCTATTCTGGAGTCACAGTAAAACTCCCATACCAAACAAAAATAATAGAATTGAATATATATATATACACACATTGCAATCTTCATAGCTAAGCATGGTTGTGTTTTCAATTATTGCTAGAGCAGTTTAGTATGAAGTAAGTGATGTGTAACAAATCCGATTTTGATACAGAAAGCCAGGTGATATTAATAATCTGACACTAAATTGTCTTATATGAATAACAATATCTCTGAAAATATCTACTTGAGTGGCTTTATAGTGCCTAGACCTAACGATGGAAGAGTGATTAGCTGGAAAGAGAAAGGGCATCAATTGAAATGGGGAATAAGAAAGGGCTGTCTGGCCCCAGGTCCTGCCTCTAAGAAAAAGGTATCGGACGGGTCTGATGCTCTTTGGGTGGATGACACCTAAATGAACATCGGTACAAAGTCCCAATTTATTTCTAATATCAGAGATCAGACCTCTACTCTTGCCTGATGCGTCTAAAACAAAAAGGGGGAACTGTAGAGAGCTGCGGAATGCTATGCCTTAAAGATGGAGCTGGTTTCTGCCTTCCACCTTACCGATGGTGAGTGCTCTCTGTCACGAACAACTCCACATTTGGCTAAGGCTGAGGATCTGGCTTGCTTCCATGTATGTGGACCTATCTGCATTGCCCATGTGGCACGCTGGGGTTGGCTACCCAGAGGCTATTAAAGCTGTGGGCTGGCTTTCCCCAGGGTCAGATGATTGTTCAAGGTTCCTGAATAAACTGCATTGAAAAAAAAAAAAAGAAAGAAAGGGCTATCTGGGTAAATATGATCAGAATAAAGTATATACATATTAAGTGCCAAAAGCCCATTATTAAATTCATTAATATTTCTACCCAATATGTAAAACCATAAACATTAGAAACACACAGAAAATAAAGGTTGTTGCTGGGCAGTGGTAGGACATACCATCAATCCCAGAACTTGGTAGGCAAAGACAGGATCTCTGTGAGTTCGAGGCCAGCCTGGTCTGAAAAAGGAGTTCCACGACAGCCAGGACTACATGGAGAAACCCTGTCTTGGAAAACAAAACTAAACCACAAGAAGAAAAAAGTGCAGACTGTAAGAAGGAATCTTGGCTTCTTTTCCTGCTGGTATGATAAAATACTCTGACAAATGCGGAGAAAGGGTTTATTTTAGCTCACAGTTGAAGGTAAAGTCGATCAGGACAGTGCGTCAAGCCAACAGGAGCTTGAAGCTTCTGTTCACATTACATCCACAGTCAAAGAGACAGAAATGAATGCATGAATCTCTTCTCCCATAGCCCTGAATTAGTGTTCTCCACAGCCCCTGTCACTACTGTCTTATACACGTACTGTTTACTGCCTCTTTCCCCCGTGGGAACACGCTCCATGAGAGCAGGGCCTTTGCCTCTATTCACTGATCATCCCAGCACCGAGAATAATAGCAAGCATTCAGAAAGCTCTCCGTAAATATTTAAGTGACTAACTGAGGGAGTGCTTTCCAGCTACCCAGTCTTCTCTCCAGGAGAGGTTTTTGTAATAATCTCTCCCCTGGTTTTCACATTTGCGGTGATGAGCATATAACCAGAGCTGAGTGGGAGCCCTCCAGCACCTGGAAAGCTCCTGGCTGGGCCTCTCTCTCGCAGGACTTTCACTGACACAAAGCCTACAAGTATGTTTGCCGAAGTGAATAATGTCCTAGTGTTTACACCATTTAACCCCACTAGCTCTCCTCCCGATAACTGATCTTGGAACCACTATTTCAAACTCTAATCCATATGTTATTCAAAAGAAGAACACAAGTACAACATGTAAAAAGGAAAGCCGCTATGCTCCGTTGCTGTTGCAACCCTCGGTTAAAGTTCCCAAAGGAGCTGTGCAGGCTCCTGAAGCCCGAGATGACACACTTGGAATATCTGTCTCCTAGTATATATGGTTCCTGCTGGTCCCCCAATTTAGGCAGTCTCCTCAACACTGTGTACCCCAAGAGGTAACTAACAGCTTACTGCTATTTACAGCAGGAGAATGCCTGAAGGGTAAGAATTTATAGACTGTCACAATTCTTTTCTTTCTTTCTTTCTCTCTTTCTTTCTTTCTTTCTTTCTTTCTTTCTTTCTTTCTTTCTTTCTCTCTCTCTCTCTCTCTCCTTCTCTCTCTCTCTTTCTTTCTTTCTTTCTTTCTCTATCTTTCTTTTTTCTTCCTTCCTTCTCTCCTTTCTTTTCCTCCTCCTCCTGGAAACATGGTCTCACTATGTAGCCCTGGCTGGCCTGGAACTAAGTATATAGACTAAGTATATAGACTAGTCTCAAACTCACAGAGCATCACCTGCCTCCGCCTCCCAGGTGCTGACACTAAGAACAAGTGTCACCATGCCCGGCTATCCTGTCTTCTCACAGGTGTCCCCTAGACCTAGGTAATCCAGAGTCTGCTAATCCTTGCTCGGGTTCCAGAACATTTACCGAAAGGCTGAAGATATTTCAATCCAGGCAAACTTAATGTAACAATATCATTAATGAAATGAAAGGGAAATCCTATGATGCCTTCTATTTTCTGCCATAAAGGCTATATGTAATTATCATCCAAAGCAGAGGGTGGGAGGTGATGGGAGATGGCTCACTGGGTAAAAGTGTTGGCTGTACAAACATGAGGACCTGAATCCAAATCTCCAGCAAGGCATGGCCATCCGCACACCTGTAACCCCAGAACTGTGGGATGCAGAGCAGGAAGATTACACTGGGACCTAATGGCCTCCAGCCCTTCTCCAGGGTCAGTGAGAGACCCTGCCTCAAAGGAATAGCGTAAAGAATGTTACAGCATGATGCCTGATGTTCTCCTTGGCTTCTGTGCACTCAAAGGTACATACCCCATGCATGTACGTGTGCTACAGGCACACAGACACACACACATACACACACATACTGGGGGGTGGGATTAAATCAGGTAATCAGAAATGAGTGTGGTACCTGTCTCAGTAGGCTGAGGTACCATCACAGAAGTAGTGCATTTGTTTTTACTTTAACCATATGACACCTATGTCTCCCTCCCAAAGTGGCTGCTACTTTACCCTCTCACTTGACCAAAAATCCCTGGGCTCACTTTAGACGGGACTATCCGGACTTCTGCTTCCCACTGCCTGGCTGTCACGGGTTAGTAGCTGACTTTTCAAACTGCCACCTGGGATGAGGGCGAATGAGGTGGGCTGCTGCCCCGGTTTTTATACTGCTGGCCTGGTTTTCATGCTGGAAGCAAAGCTGCCAGGGTCCTCAGATTTTTCTTCAAAATGTGAGCTTTCATCTAGCACAAGGTTCAGTGCGGCCACTCAGACAAGGAGACAGACTCACAAAGACTCCGCTCCTCACAGAAGCTCCCAATCTGTGCGGCACACGGAATTCTGGTGCACGGTGTACTGTATGCATGTTTGCCTCATTCTCCCTTTTCCTCTTCAGAGTTATTTTCATTCTTCTACTGGTTACCACTGAGGTGAAATGAAACTTTAAGAATAGGCAATAATCTTTACTGGTGCCCTCCAGCCGAAAGACACAGCTTTAGATTCTGTGCCTACTCTGTTTGCAAAGGCTGCTACCAAGGACGGTGCTGAGGCCCATGGCAAAAGCTTATGCCGGAAGCTATGTGGGTGTCTGTGGCCTATGACACAGACACAGTTTCTATGCTGTCACCAGATACCTTATGGAAGTCCATGATCTATGTTTCTGCTGACTGAAAAGGACAAGGAAGCTTCTTCTGCAGGGGTATCAATGACTGCAGACTCACAGGAAAAAGAATCACAACCTAGACAGGAAGTCATCAAAGAGAACTCTTGAACAACTGTGATACAGATGCTCAGGCGTAGCTCCCCACAACAGAGGCTACTGGCTGGGGTGCGGGTGGGGAAGAACTTGACTTTCTTTGGGGACTTGGCCCCTGGGAGTTTGACCATGCTTCAGGGACTACATGGATAACACAAATTAGACTTGTTTTTTTTCTGTAATATTTTTTGGTGAGGGGAAGCCACAAGGATGGGGGCAGACCCGGAAGGACTGTGACGTAAGGGTGACTGGGATGCTTTATGCGAAACTCCCAAATAATCAATAAAAATATTATGTTAAAAAAAAGATAATTTTTGTACATCTTTTCTCCTCTACTTTGTTCTTTCCTAGATCCCTCTGAATCCAACTGGGTGCAATGTTGGCGCACAACTATGAACCCAGCACTCGGGAGGCGGGGACAGGGTGATTAGGCATTGAGGGCCATCGTGGGTTACACAGTGAGACTCGGTCCCCCGCAAAAAAATACCTAAAGTTATAGTGTTTTTTTTTTTATTTTGACCTTATTCACATCTGTTTACCTATGAATACTTATATTGATTTATTGTTCCTTTTATTTTGCTTTCTGTACTATATGAGTGTGAACTCAGAGGTGAATACACATTACACAGGCATGCCCCTGACCTATCCTATTTTTGGTAATCCTATTTAATGACCATGATCAACTCTGTGACCACACTTTAACCACACAGATTTAAGTATAATCCTCACCGGTTCTATCTCTGGCCACTATTTTTTGTAGATCATTGATCTTTTTTAATTCTCCTTGAACTCTTTCTGTTGACTCACATTTGATTGGAATAACTTGTGCAAATGTATTTTCCTCAAAGTGGGCGTAGTTTCTAGATACGTAAAGGTTAAACTGGGCTCTGTTCCATGCACAGCCATTCTGCTCACAACCTTATGCAAATATCCAGTCACTGTTTTCTGGTGTGTTACTGGAGGAGACGTTCAGGATCAATCAGTGTTGTTTTACTGTGCAGGAGCTCTTCCCTAGCCTGTTAGGCCAGCTTCTGCCCTCACCTGCTTCAAATCTTTACTCAAGTTTAGTTTCCTTCCTGCTTAACTCATGTGGGGGGGGGAGGGAGGGTATGTGTGTGTCTGTGACGTAGATCCTGGGGTTTGAACTCAGCTCATCAAACTTGATGAAAAGTGCCTTTACCCCTGAGGCGTTTCTCCAGCCTCCTTCAAGTTAATACACGTTTCTAGAATTTTCAATTACTTAAATAAAAAAAAAAAAAGAGCAGTTCAAAAGTACAAATCTAAATAGAGTAGCATATCCTTTATCACGACTCCCAGAAAATTACCACAAGCCCAAGAGCTGAAGACAATGAACATATTGTTTCCATTCCTATTAGGAATGGGGTCAGGGGGTTAGCTGTGCTGCTTGGGGTCTCACAGGGTGCCGTCAAGGGACTGATTGGGTGGCATTTCCACTTGCGCATCTGACTGCTGATTGGCAGGGTTCCTTCCAGGCGGCGGTGGGGCTGTGGGCCATGACTGGGAGCCCACAGTCCGCTGGCAACAACACCCAGCTCCTCCACACCCTGGTTAGCTCTTAGAGGCCGCAGACAGTTCCCTGCCACAGTGTTTCCCCAACATGCCTATCACCTCATCAAGTCATCGAGGAGTGGCAATGTGAGTCACTGTTCTTGGGGCCAGGAAACCCCATCTCAGGGAGTTCAGCTTCATCCTCTTGCAAAAGGGTCATCCCAACCGGGCTAGTTGACTGCTTACATCCCCTCAAGAAGAGGCAGGGCATCGCGAGACTCTCTCCTGAGTATCCAGCTTCTCCCTACGACCTGCTGTACACAACTTTACCTTAATCGCACATGTCCTTGCTGTTGGGGGTTGGGCTGGTGCTATGTTAATCCCTTTCCCATTCCACCTGAGGGCTGCTTGCTACAAGCAGACACTCAGCTACCCCAAATGGTGTTGTACATTTTGCCTCTCTGTTTAACCAATAAAATACGGACACACCTGGGCAAGATGGACGGGAAGGTGTGGCCAAGGTTTGAGGGCTTTTGAGGAGACAGAGAGGATCTTGGGGAAGAGGATAGAAGGAAGAAGAGAAGAAAGGAAGAAGCCATGATGGGTTAGCATGGAAAAGAAACCACTTGGGCCGGGAGAAAGGACTCTAAGAACGGCATGGAAAGGATCACATCAAATGAAGAACATTAGCAGGTATACGGGATTATGGATGGGCGGTAGCCCAGATAGGAATGATTAAAGCAGATGGAATGGCTGGGAGATATGAGATAGTGGAGGTGAATTATCTGCCCAGTCCAAGGTGGAATAAAGCAAATCGAAAAATTAACAGGACTGTGATAGTGGGTTAGATAATACTGCGGCAATAATTGTAGGGCTGATGATAAACTATAGTAGACCTTACCATTAACTTTTTCTGCAACACCTTGGGGAGAGGATAGAGAATATAGGTCCAGAAAGACTAGAGGCGGGGGCTCTATTTATGGAGCTATGGGGAAGCCCTCATTCCTGCTTGGTAAATTCTATGCAGGTATGACCTGTTGTGAGGGGATCATCTATATGCCTATAAGTAGCCCCTCAGCTGTGCCCTGTTAGGAGTCCCCCAAAAAACCTCATTAGTTCCCCAGATTCGATGCCTCAGTTTGTTGTTGACCTTAGAAGGAGGGGTAGACATTGTTTATGTCTCCCCCAGGGAAGAAATTTTAGCAACCAGAGGCTACAGGATAAATTTACTAGCAAGACAGAGTCTTCTACAGTAAACGTCCGTCATGGAATCATGTCCCGTCACCTTTGTTATATTCTCCTCGTTAGGGCAAAACAGAAGGTGTGCTAGTCATCTTTCTCGTAAACCCCATCCCCAGGAGAGAATCAATTTAAAAGCAGGAAGGTTGGTTCTGGTGAGATGCTTCACACCTGTAATCCCAGCACTGAGGAGGCAGAGGCAGGAGGATCTCTGTGAGTCCAAGGCCAGCCTGGACTACATAGTAAGTCCCAGGGCAGTCACAATTACACAGAGACCCTCCTGCAACACTCACGCAAAGGAGCAAAGTTTTATTTTGGCTCATGGTTTCAGTCCCCGTAGCTTCCATCTGTTGCTCCAAGACTGTGACAGCAAAGAACATCATGTCAGAGGAGGCCTCCTAATGTCAAGGCAGGAAGGAGGCAGGGAAAGGAGAGGGAGATGGAAGGAGAAGAGAGCCCAGAGTCCAAATTCCTTCTACTTAGCCCCCCTTCTTAGACACCACCCTTTTCAAACAGTGCCAATGCCAAACTGAAGACCTCACTGAACACGGGCCTTTACAGAACATTCCAAATCCATACCGCAGTGAAGGGTCCTTGAAAGGCATGGACTACAGGTGACAGGGATCCCGGCAGCCACCACAGATACTGTATAGTGGTTAGTGACTGCCTGATGGAACTGAAAAGTTTCCTCCTCTTCTAGCCACACCCCCACACTTCCTCGTCCTCCTCCTTGTCCTCTCCCTCTCCCTCTCCCTCGTCTTCTCGCATGTGTATGTTTGTGTGGTGTGCGCATTTGGATATGCATATGCACATGTTTACCTTATGGTGGACAGAGATTATACATAAAGCTTTACAAAGCTATTCGTAGAATTTGCCTGTATTATCCAGTTTGCAGTTATACGTTTTCAAAGGTCACACACTGAAATACTTGAGATTATAAAATTCCTGATCCTAATTCATCCTACTAAGTGTTTGGTATTATCCGGTCCTTTTTAAATTCATGCTAGCTAGGGACTGTTTTTTTTTTTAATATATTTTCTTTTTTTATGTGTGCAATTATTTTGCCTGTCCATGCATGTATGTCTGTGCAGCACATGTGTGCCTGATGCCCACAGAAGCCAGAAAGGGGCATCAGATCCCCTGGAACTGGGGATGCCGGTGTGAGCCACCGTATAGGTGCTGGGCATCACATCAGGTTTTCTGAAAGGGAAGCCAATGTTCTTAAAGGATGAGCCATCTCCTCATCCCGTTTCTTTTTAAGACAGGTTTCGGGGGCTGGTAATAGAGCTCACCTGAAGGGCGACCTCAGTTCAAGTTTGGGGACATGATGAGAGGAGAAAATGTATTTCCATTGGCTTTTCTCTGAACTTCATATGTGAACCATGTATGTAGACACACACACATACACATGTGCACAGTTTATTAAGTTGGCTTACTTTGAGACATGGTCTAACTCTGTATCCCAGGCTGACCTGAAACTCCAGGCAAGCCTTGAACTTTTGGAGACCCTTTTGCCACAGTTTCCCAAGTGATAGTATTAAAGGTGTGTTTTAAAAAATACACAGGTATTTTGAAAATTATGATTCCAATATCTAAATAAATATGCTGGAGGAGGGCTTTGCAGCCAGTCCTGAAGATACCTGATAAAACAGGATCAGATGAATGGGGAGGAGGTCCCCCCTATCAGTGGACTTGGAAAGGGGCACGGTGGAGATGAGGGAGGGAGGGAGGGACTGGGAGGGAACGAGGGATCGGGACACGGCTGGGATACAGAGTTAATAAAATGTAACTGATAAAAAAAATAAAAATAAAATAAATAAATAAATAAATATGCTGGAGTTCATTCTTATTTAGTCCATTCCAAATCTGAATACTAGCAACTAAGCATCCTTTGTATGATATTCTTTTATATAAGTAATGTTTTCAGCTATCACTAAAATATATCATTATAACACTGCATCATTATAAATTAAGTAATGAGAAAATAATATTTTGATTTAGCACCTTTTTATAACTTGCTATAGTGTTGATGAATTTGGCCTGCACATGAACCCACACATATGCTTGCATGCTTGCATGCACACACACACACACACACACACACACACACTTTAACAAAACAGATAAAATAACAATAATTCTTTCTTAGGATATAATTCAGAAGGAGCTGCTTAGACTCCTATTTTTTGCTGCCTGTTACATTGTAGCACTTGATATGGAAAA
The DNA here is from genome assembly GCF_030254825.1 of Meriones unguiculatus. Taxonomy (NCBI): domain Eukaryota; kingdom Metazoa; phylum Chordata; class Mammalia; order Rodentia; family Muridae; genus Meriones; species Meriones unguiculatus. The sequence continues at coordinate 173,948,760 of NC_083350.1, read as the reverse complement.
AGTGCATAAGAGTAACAGAGTAATCACAACCTCACCTGAGCCCATAAAAAAGTAATAATTATTTATTCGTAGTCATATATACTAGATGCTGAGCAATTGTTGCATTAGAAATTGGAGTTCCAACAATAGTTTACATTTTATTTATGAAGATTTATTTATTTATGTGCATTTTTATGTGTTTTGTCGGCATGTGTGTCTGTGAGTGTGTGCTAGCTTCTCTGGAGGTGAAGTCACAGACAGCTGTGAGCTGTGGGTGTTGAGAATTGAACCCAGCCCCTCTGAAAGAGCAGTGCTCTGAACTGCTGAGCCATCTCTTCAGCCCCTCATTTACATACTAAGAATGGTTACAATGCTTCAAACTTAAAGAGATTATTTTTTTGTTTGTTTTTAACTTACATATGAGAATTATCTGTATTTATGGGGTAACTTGTGGAATTTAAATTCCCACATAGGAGCTGAAGACATGCCTCAGCAGTTAAGAACACAGACTGCTCCTGGCGAGGACCCAGGTTCAGTTCCCAGCATCCACACCCAGCAGCTTGTAAACGCCTGTGACCCTAACCCCAGGAATCCAACACCTTCTTCCTTCCTCCAAGGGCACCTGCGCTCCTGTGTATGCACACACTCAACTGGACATAAAGTAAAACATTCTTGTTTTAAATTAAATCTGCAACTCTGTAACATTCAAATCTCAAAATACAATTTAGTGCTTCAAACCCTATCATTTCTTTAGGGCAAGCATTATCTTTTTTAGAAAGCCATTTTCACTACATATAGTCACCCTACTGTGCCGTAAAACTCTAAAACGTTTTACCCTGCTCCAACCTTTACATCTGCTGGCCCGCCTTTTCGATTCCTCCTTTCCAAAAGCTATTGCTAACGTCTGATAATCATTCCTCTGCTCTCAGTTCCTGTGAAATCGACTCGTAAGTTCCATCTCTGTGTGATAGTTGTCTTTCTGTGTGTGGCTTATTTCGCTTAACAGTTTGTCACAGTGACAGTACTTTGTTCTTTTTATTCAGTGTGTGAGAGAGAGAGAGAGAGACGTGCAGTTTCATGCATATGTATATTCAGGTGTTACATCTCAAGTGCTGTACACATTGGTTTTTTTGTTTGTTTGTGTTTGTTTTTGTTTTTGTTTTTGTTTTTTGATACAGGGTTTCTCTCTTGCCTGAGCTGGCTGATTAGGCTAAGCTGGCGGGCCAGCAGGCCCCAGGGGTCCTTCTGTCTCTACCCCCATTACTGAGATTACATGCACAGCACATTACTGGATCTATATCTTGTCATGAAGCTTCCGAGAACCAAACCCTGTATGCCTGCACAGCAAGAACTTTGCTGACACTGTCTCCCCAGCCCCCACTTCATGCTTTCATGGACAGAATATCATCAGTTTATGTGCACAGCCTATTTCTTTATCCACCTGTCTACTGCTGTACTCAGTTCCATTTCTTCACCGCTGTGAACTAGCAGGAAGGCAGACATCTCTTCTGACGTAGTTGCTTGGTTTTCTTTGAGTAGGTAATCATGGTGGTATTGCTGGATCCAGTGGGAACCCTATTTTTAATTTTTTAAGGAACTTATGTGCAGTTTTCCACAATGACAGCTCTAATTCACCCCACAAGTAATGTGTGAGCATCTCTTTTCTCCTCATCCTTGCCAGAACTTGCTCTCCTTAGTCTTTTTGATACTAGTCATTCCAACTGGGATGAGGTGATGTCTCCCTGTGCTTTTGATTTACATCTCACTAGCGATTAGTGGTCTTGAGGGTTTTCTCCTGCACTTGTTGACCATATGTATGTATCTTAAGAAACATTTGTTTAAATTTGCTTTAAATTATTAAAATCAGATTAGAGAATTTTGTTTGTTTTTATTTGTTTGAATTTGTGTGGTGTGTGTGTGTGTGTGTGTGTGTGTGTGTGTGTTTTCGTGTGCCCATGTGTGCACATGAGGATTATGGAGGAGGGCTTTCTGGTGTCTTCTTCTGCAGTTCTCCATCTTGTCCCTTCATTCTTTCTTGTTGTTGTTTTTTGAGAAATTGTTTCACTAGGTAGCCCTGGCTGTCCTGAAACTTAATATGTAGACCAGCCTACCCTAAATTTAAAAAGAGCTACCTGACTCTGCCTCCCAAGTGCTTGGATTAAAAATCTGATAGAACTCAATTTCATGCGTCTTTCCCCCCATTATTTCTCCTAGCAGCTTCAGGGTCTCAGTGCTACACTGTTAGCATTCTTTTTAAATCTATTTTACTGTGTTCTTATACCTACTACCCTTCCTACCCTTATTCCACCCCAATCCCTTCCAATTCCGAAACACTAGGTAGGAGAGAAAGGTTAGAGGGGAAAGGGAGTGTAGACTGTTGCTTTTAAATAAAATCCCAAACGTTTGATTTTACCAATAAAGACTCAGGATCTAGATGCTGGGGTGAAAGCTCAGAGAGGCAGAGAGGCAGAGAGAGCACCCAGTTGACCTTCTTACTCAGCTGATGTCCCAAAAGAAAAAAGCTCCTTCTCTTTCTTCACAATGCCTTAAAACCCCTTCAAAATGAATGTCCCTCCTTTCTACTTCCTGTGCATCTCTCAATCCATTCTTGGGACTTTGTCTCACTCTCTGTTTTGTTTTTTTTTTTTTCCTGTGTTCACTCCCTGTCAACTGGTTTCTTGTTCTGCCCCTTGACCTATGATTGACTTTATTTAATCCTGTTTACAATGAACAGAGAGCTCTTGGATTAAAGGTGTGTGCTAGAGCTGAGCCACACCACAACTAGAAACAGGTTTTTCCAGTCCACACTCTCAAGGTTCCTACTGAGATCAAATACCCTACAACATAAACCTCTATAGGCTACTTCCTGCTGATTAGGGAGTTTCTTGAGGCAAGTCTGTTGGGGATTGGTCTAGTGCTATGTATTCTAATGCTAAATACTGGTCCTGAGGTCTGCTTGTAGTCAAGAGGAGTACACCCTCACATATACCAGCCTTGGTTATATAAACTTTGCTCTACCTAATTTAAAGTTAATTGGTTATGAAGTTGAAGTGAATGTTTCTGTGAATGTTTTGAAGAATCAGTTGAGTCATGCGATGTTTTGTTAGAAGCTGTCTTGTGAGAGAGCACATGGGGTTTTGCTGTGAGCTTTCTCATGTGAAAGGCATGACTTTGGCCCTCTGAGAACATCCCAGAGCAGACTCTGAGGAGAGGAGATACATAGACACCCACGGTTATCGAGACATCACTTTTTGGATTGACATTGCTGTAAAGATCTTCATGCTTCGACACTTCACTTCGAAGAGAGAAACATTCCAGAGAACTTCTCTAGGCAATCCAACTGAGTCTTGTAGCTTTTGATGACGATCTTCTGAATCATTCTCATTTGTGTTGCTGCTTGGTGTTGGCCTTTGGACTGGACTGCTGGTATCCAGACAAAGTGGACTTCGTTGTCTAAAGAACTACTTCTAAAAAGATCTACAACCCCCTCTACCTAATAACCTTCTTTCTCCCCTACCTCTCTGCAGTGGGGAAGTAGAATCCTAAATAAAGTTAAGTTTGGTGAAAAATCTAAGCCTACATGAAGTACCTACATCCCATAGGCGAGCAGAAGAGAAGTGGGCAGAGCTTAGGCTTCCCGGCTTGGGGTTGGATGGGAACCACAAGGTGAGAGAGAAGCAGCAGAAGAAGCTGGAGAGAAGGAAGTTGCCATGGGTAGAATGAACCATGTGCACATGGCTATGAGGGCTGGCCTGGTGGAACAGAAGCAGCCCAGGCAGGCTTGTATTACGGCAAGCAAGTTGGGGCGTGTGGCTGGGAAGTAGCAAAATAGCTTAGAGGGCTGATATCTGCTCAGTCAGTGAGCTTTAAAGCATTTATAAATCCAAAAGATCTGTCTCAATTATTTAGGAACTAGCTGGGGTAGAGAAGCCCTCTAGAGTCTAATACACAGTCCACAACAAAGTCTAGTCCTCATTGCCAGAATATCCAGCAGTCCAGGAAGCCAGCAGTTCAGCAATAGTAAATGCAGCCCCAGGATGAGGCAGCAGCAGGCAGGGGTGGGGGGCAGGGGGCAGCAGCCACCTCTTTGGAGCCCCCAGCCCCTCTTGGGGCTCTGGTATTTATCACCTCTGAAAAGTTGCCAGGATTCTAAACATCAATTACCCTCAGCTGGAAAAAGTCATGCCCCTGCCAGAGCAGGAGACACATGATAGCCAGCTGGTGTGACCAATCTGAAGCAGCCCCACATCCCACACCTAGGATTAAAACAAAAACATACCCACACAACATAACTGAGTTTTTTAAGAAACCCAAATTCTCACTACACTACACCTAAGCCCTCAACCCAATTTTACTTGATTTTGATGTATAGTGAGAGGGGGAGGTCTAACTTCATTCATGTGTATATAAATATCCAATTTCCCCTCATCTTTGTCTTTTCCCTGGCGTTAGTTCTTAGTACCCTAGTTAAAGATTGCTAATTGTAGAATGAGTTAAGATCTAAGCTCTTTACTGTGTTCCATTGCACCATTTAATGTCATGGTGTTTAGATTGCTTTGTAGTGTGCCTTAAAGTCAGGTTTTGTTCGTTTTGCTTACGAGTGATTTTCTGTGTATTTCCACATACATTTTAAAATTGTTTTTCTAGTTCTGTGTAGAATGTTATTGGTGTTTGATAGGAATTGCCCTGAATGTATAGATTTATTTGTATAACATGGATATTTTAACAACATGGAATTTCTTTGTGTGTATGTGTCGTCCTTTTCAACTTATTTAGTCAGTTAGTTTTTGTTGTATAGACCTTTCACCTCTTTTAGGGAGGCAAGTGGCTGCATGTATATGAATTTATATGTGTTGGTATGTGCATACATGCAAAAGCACATGAGTGAAGGTCAGGACACAACCTTGACTTCTTACTCTCTGCTTCTTGACTATGGCAATGTGATCAGTTGCTTCAAGCTCTTAATCTGTGCCATGATGGTCTGTAAACTTGCGCTGTGAGCCAAAATGAACCCTTTCTTCGGTAAGTAAGGAAGTAAGTAGATAGATAGATAGACTGACCGACAGACAAATAGGTCATTGACACACAGACAGACGAACGAATGGACGGACAGACAGATAGATAGATGGATAGATGATGGACAGATGACAGCCTTGGGTGTTGGGTGTCAGTCCTCGATTTTTTAAGGCAAGGTCTATTTGTTGCTCATTGCAGCCTAACTGACCATGAATTTCCAGGATTCTCCTCCCTCTACCTTCGTTTTTGCCATAGGAACCCTGGGATTACAGACGAGCATGACCACACCTGGATTTATGTTGATTCTGGAGATTTGAACTCAAGTACTCATGCTTATGTGACACAAGCAGCAACGCGTAAAACATCTCCTCAGCCCTTGGCATCTAATTGTTTCATGGTTCATGTTTTTATTTTATAAAAATAGCATTCTATTTTTATGTGCGTGTGTGTGTGTGTGTGTGTGTGTGTGTGTGTGTGTGTGTCCACAGAAGATGGAAGAAGGCAGTGGATCCACTGGCTGGCACTGGAGTTACATGTGCTTTTGAGTTGTCTGATGGAGGTGCTAGAAACTATCTCCAATCCTTGGAAAGAGAAGTAAGCATTCTTAGCCACTGAGCCATCTCTGAAGCCCCTTCCTAGCTCTTATGGATGAAATTACTTTCTTGATTGCTTTTGTAAGTAGCCTACTTTGGGCTATAAACATTTTTTGGATTGTGTGTGCTGATGGGTTTCTCTTTTGTTTCCTTCCTTCCTTCCTTCCTTCCTTCCTTCCTTCCTTCCTTCCTTCCTTCCTGCCTTCCTTCCTTCCTTCCTTCCTTCCTTCCTTTCTTTCTTCCTTCCTTTCTTTCTTTCCTTAATTTCTTTCTACACAGTCCAAGAACTTGGACCTCACTGTGGCATCAAGCTGGCTTTAAATCCTACATCCTCCTGCCTTAGCCTCCAACATGATGTGATTACAGGCACGCACTGCTGCATCTGGCTTGCTTTTCCATCCCTCAGCTTTGTGGGATTCAGGAGTTCTTAGCTCATTTGGGGCTTTCTAGGTAAGAGATCACATTGTGTGCAAACAACAATAATTTGACTTTCCAAGTTTAGAGAGACCTGATTTTTTTTTCTATTGACTAACTGCAAGAAATAATATTATTTATTACTAAAAGTCATAGAAATCTGTATCGTTTCTTATTCCATATCTTAGAGAAAAATCTTTCACCTTTTCTCCACTCAATATGATGTTAGCAGTGGGCTTGATAGATATGGTTTTTATCTTGTTCTGAGACAATTATATCATACCTAATTGATCCCATTTTTAAATATAGGTTGTTGAATTTTGCCAAGTGCTTCTCTTGCATCTATCTGACATGATCATATAGTTTTGTTCTTCCCTGTGCGGATCTGAGTCATCTCATTATTGATCTGCATTACTGAGCACCTCTGCACCAGTGGGGTGAACCTTGTAGAGAATATGATAATAGGGTAATTTTTATGCTGTCAGAGTCAGTACCTCGATAAGGATTTTTGCATGTATGTTCATCAGAAATATTGGGCAAATCTGTCTTTTTTTGCTGTATTGACTGTTTTGGAGATTTGAGTTTAGAAAATTTCTCTCCTTTTCAATTTTTATGAAAAATTTAAAGAAAATTACCTTTATTTCTTTAAGTGTTTGGTAGAATTTAGCAGTGAAGCCATCTGGCTTTTGCTTTTCTTGCTAGGGGAATTTTTTACTGATTTGATTTTGTTACTAATTATTGGTTTGTTTGGGTCTTTTTTTTCTCTATGATTCAATCTTGTATATGCTCTAGAATTTGTCCATTTGTTCTGCATTACCAATACTGTTGGCAGAAATCTGTAATTCTTCAGGGATTATTATAGTTTCTGTGGAATCAATTGTAATTTCTCCTATCTCTGTGTTTTAACTTCATCTAAAGGAAAAGTTTAGGTGGGGAAGATGTATACTGTGTAAACATAAGGATCTGAGTTCAGTGGGGTGTGGTGGTACACACCTGTAATCCAAGCTCTCAGGAAGGCAAAGATTTCTGTGAGTTCAAGGACAGCCTGGTCTACAAAGTGAATCCAGGACATCAAGGGCTACACAGAGAAACCTTGTCTTGAGAAACCAAACCGAAACAAAAAAAGATCTGAGTTCAAGTCCCAATATCTCAAGGTGGTGTGCACCAATGACCACAGCCGTGAGAGACTGAACACAGGGCAATAGGGATCCTGCTGGGTCTAGCAAATCAGTGAGTTCAAGGTCCAATGAAAAACACTGTCTCAAAAATAATTGGGCTGGATTATTGGATACAAGTGATTGCCTCCAAACTCAGTGACTTGAATTCCATCCCTGGGATCCACATGGTGGAAGGAGAGAAGCAACTCACTCTGTAGACAAGGCTGGTCTTGAATCCAGAGATCCACTTGCCTCTGCCTCTCAAGCGCTGTGATTAAAGGTGTGTGTAGATGAATGTTAATTCAGAAAATGGCTGTTTGGCAAGAGATCACATCCAAAGGTCTTCTAGGTCATGTGATCCTGCTGGAATACAAACAGACTTTAATCCAGGAGACAGAGGCAAGCAAATCTGAGTTCAAGGCCAGTTCAAGGTTCAGGTAAGGAAAATCTTAGGCCCAGGTGTAGTGGTACATGTTTCATCCCAAACAGTGAACGTAAGTCAGTTTGCAGAAGAAAGTACCCAAGTTTGAAAGTGATGCCTAATTGAGTGGCAAAAAAGGTGATGAATCAGAGAAAGATTTTATGGAATAGGAGAGAGAGGAAAGGGAAGCTACTCAAGGGGCAATGAAGAGAGACTGAGGAGGCAGCTCTACCAGGAGGGTTTTACAGAAAGGGGTTGAACGAGAGAGCAAGCTAGACATAGGTGAAGACAAAATGAGCCAGAGGATGAGAATGAACTACAAGGTTAGAGCAGGTTGCTGGAGTTAGTTTGAGACTAAACAAAGCAATTCAGGATGAAGAGAGAAGCCAGATTGAGTAAATTAGCTGGAAGAGGAGTTTGAGCCAGAACAGCTGAGTTGAACCAGCAAGCCAGAGACCAGTAAGAACAAGAAAGCGTGAGCTTATTAAGTCCTAAGTCTCAGAGGCTGAAAACATTCTGGGCCTGGGTCAGACTGTACGAAGGAAGGGTAGACGCTTCCAGGCCTAGGCCTAGGTTAGCAGACAGAGGCAGTAAGCTTCAGAGACAACAACTGAACCCGGAGTAAGAGTTCATTTTACAGGTATGTGCCACCACCACCTGGCCAAGAAGACAATTTCAAATTCTGAGTCTCTGTTTCTGTTTCTAGCAGATAAGTAGTACAGAAAAAAAAAAAAACAACAAAATTTAATTATATTTTAATTCAATTATATGGAAGAATTACCTGGAAATATGAGTTTGAAGAGAAAAGATATTTGCAAAGACCCCAATATATGGAGAGGTGTCGATGGGCACTACAGCACTGTAATATTTAGGTTCCTCTGGGTCTTTTCATAGAATGACAGGAATGTTTCATTTTGAAGCACATATGAAATACAACACTGTTATAAAAATATAGCAAAGCAGTATCTTTACAATC